>NC_072421.2:149852361-150167500 GCF_028858775.2 Pan troglodytes
TATTTCTTAAACTTACACAAAGTGATAACCTATAAAGGAAGCAACTGTTAAAACAGACTACATTAAAATTCAGATCTCTGTTCATTAAAAGATGCAAGAAAGTGAGTAAACAACAAATACCGAATGGTAGACGTTTGTCACACATCATACGTATATCTGATAAAGAAACATTATCCAAAGAATTCCTACAACATCATAAGAAAAAGAGAGAAAATCCAATGGAAAAATGGACAAAAGACTTAAAAAGGCACTTCACAAAAAAGGAAGGTCAAATTGTCATTAACCATAAGAAAAAGTGTTTGCCTCATTAATAATCATGATAATGAAAATTAGAAATTTAGAAATTAGAAATTAGAAAATAAGCTCTCACCACAAACTAAGTGATTGACAAAAAAATTTAAAGTCTCATAATACAAAGTTTGGCAAGAATAATGAAGCAGAAGAGATCTCTTACACTTCAGGTAGGAGTATAAAATGGTAGAAACTCTTTGGAGAAAAGTTTGGCATTAGACTATAAATTTGATGATACACATATACATGATGAACTATTTCTACTGTTAGACATATATGTTAAAGAAACATATATTAATGCACCAGGATAATTGTTAAAGCATGTTCATAGAAACACTGTTCTGTAAAAACAGAACTGGAAACAATCTGAAGGTCTATCTTACAATAGAATGAATACATTGTGCTGTATTCATACAAAGGAATACCATACCACAATGAAACAGAATGAACTACAATTACATGCAACAACCTGTACACATCTCACAAACCTAACGTTAAATTCACAAGCAAGAAGCCACAAAGGTTGTGAAAATTTTCTCCCATTTTGTAGGTTGCCTGTTCACTCTGATGGTAGTTTCTTTTGCTGTGCAGAAGCTCTTTAGTTTAATTAGATCCCATTTGTCAATTTTGGCTTTTGTTGCCATTGCTTTTGGTGTTTTAGACATGAAGTCCTTGCCCATGCCTATGTCCTGAATGGTAATGCCTAGGTTTTCTTCTAGGGTTTTTATGGTTTTGGGTCTAACGTTTAAGTCTTTAATCCATCTTGAATTAATTTTCGTATAAGGTGTAAGGAAGGGATCCAGTTTCAGTTTTCTCCATATGGCTAGCCAGTTTTCCCAGCACTATTTATTAAATAGGGAATCCTTTCCCCATTGCTTGTTTTTGTCAGGTTTGTCAAAGATCAGATAGTTGTAGATATGCGGCGTTCTTTCTGAGGGCTCTGTTCTGTTCCATTGATCTATATCTCTGTTTTGGTACCAGTACCATGCTGTTTTGGTTACTGTAGTACAGTTTGAAGTCAGGTAGCGTGATGCCTCCAGCTTTGTTCTTTTGGCTTTGGATTGACTTGGCGATGTGGGCTCTTTTTTGGTTCCATATGAACTTTAAAGTAGTTTTTTCCAATTCTGCGAAGAAAGTCATTGGTAGCTTGATGGGGATGGCATTGAATCTATAAATTACCTTGGGCAGTATGGCCATTTTCATGATATTGATTCTTCCTACCCATGAGCATGGGATGTTCTTCCATTTGTTTGTATCCTCTTTTATTTCATTGAGCAGTGGTTTGTAGTTCTCCTTGAAGAGGTCCTTCACGTCCCTTGTAAGTTGGATTCCTAGGTATTTTATTCTCTTTGAAGCAATCGTGAATGGGAGTTCACTCATGAATTTTCGCAACCTACTCATCTGACAAAGGGCTAATATCCAGAATCTACAATGAACTCAAACAAATTGACAAGAGAAAAACAAACAACCCCATCAAAAAGTGGGCGAAGGATATGAACAGACACTTCTCAAAAGAAGACATTTATGCAGCCAAAAAACACATGAAAAAATGCCCACCATCACTGGCCATCAGAGAAATGCAAATCGAAACCACAATGAGATACCATCTCACACCAGTTAGAATGGCGATCATTAAAAAGTCAGGAAACAACAGGTGCTGGAGAGGATGTGGAGAAATAGGAACACTTTTACACTGTTGGTGGGACTGTAAACTAGTTCAACCATTGTGGAAGTCAGTGTGGCGATTCCTCAGGGATCTAGAACCAGAAATACTTTTTGACCCAGCCATCCCATTACTGGGTATATACCCAAAGGACTATAAATCATGCTGCTATAAAGACACATGCACATGTATGTTTATTGTGGCACTATTTACAATAGCAAAGATTTGGAACCAACCCAAATGTCCGACAATGATAGACTGGATTAAGAAAATGTGGCACATATACACCATGGAATACTATGCAGCCATAAAAAATGATGAGTTCATGTCCTTTTGTAGGGACATGGATGAAATTGGAAATCATCATTCTCAGTAAACTATCGCAAGCACAAAAAATCAAACACCGCATATTCTCACTCGTAGGTGGGAATTGAACAATGAGAACACTTGGACACAGGAAGGGGAACATCACACTCTGGGGACTGTTGTGGGGTGTGGGGAGGGGGGAGGGATAGCTTTAGGAGATATACCTAATGCTAAATGACGAGTTAATGGGTGCAGCACACCAGCATGGCACATGTATACATGTGTAACTAAGCTGCACATTGTGCACATGTACCCTAAAACTTAAAATATAATAATAATAAAAAAAAGAAGCCACAAAGGAAAATCATGATTCCATTCATATAAAGTTCAAAAACAGCAAAACTAAACTGTATTTTGTTATACATATAATAAAGCTATTTTTAAAAGTAAGATTAAGGATAGTGGAAGTAAAGTGGGAAAGAAAAGGTTGAAATTAGAAATAAGTTCATTACAGGCTTCTGGAGTACCCACAATGTTATAGCTGTTGACTTAGTGGTTCTACAGGTGTTCACTTCTTAATTATTCTAAAACAGCGTGCATCTTTGTGTGATAATTATATTTACATATATAGTGTTTCATATTTTTAAACTAAAACACAGAAAAATAAGTCCTATGCACAGTTGAATAATAAAAATTTCAGACTGTTGATTACATTGATATATATCCTTAAAAACTTAGTCTTAAGATTGATTGAAGAAATTCAATTAAAGCAACAAGGCACCACTCCACCTATCAAATGAACAAAAGCTTTTTAAAAAAATGCTAAACAATTCTGTTGAAGATAGGACGAGACAAGAATTCCATATATCTGCTAGTGTGAGCGTAAATCTATGCTTCCTTCCTTGTAAACAATCTGGCAGCATGAATAAAAAGCCTGTAAAAAAAATCCATGCTTTGACTCAGTAACTGCACTTCTAGGAATCTACTGGACAGAAAAAAACCAAAGATTCAAAAAAGTCATGTTCAAATACATTTTCTGCAATATAACAGTATATTAGTTAAATTTTAAAAAATAAATTGAAGGTGCATACTAACAGAATGGTTAAATAAACAATGGTCGTTGATACATCTAAATATTATACAGGTGAAAATTACATTTTAGAACTATTTTATGTGGAAAAATGTACATGATATATTAATATATTTGAAAGTCAGGATATATAACCCAGAAATATAAGTTTTCAATCAAAGAGATAGAGTGTCTTGTCCAATGTCATAACACAATGAAAACAGAGAATGGAATTGAAACAAATATTATCAAAGAGAATAACTATAGCACAGGAGCGTTCAATCAATGAGTGCCCACCTGATCATGGTGTATTTTCTATGTATGATCATCAAAGTGGACAAATAAACATTCTTAAGAGCATTACCATTGAACTGCATAACTTAGTGGTCCATAATAATAATCAGTAGCCAACTATAGATTCTCACCCTGCATGTGTTCAGATAACCCTGACCATAAATGAGCCGATATTCACAATGCTTAAGTTGACAACCACTGTTTATGAGAAGATATCACTATTCCAAGAACACTACTATTTAGAATGAATACTAAATTTGCAATGGTCAATAAGTAGATATCCATAGTGAAGTAAGGATGTTTTCACCAATAATATGAAGTCATTAAATCATGAAACATGTCATAATAGTGCTGGAGCACACAAGTATAGGATGGTTATTATTCAGGCAGATACTGCATATATTTTTAAAATTATGAAACAAATGGATTTGCTTCAGGATCAGATGCAACCGTGCAAAAGATTATACTAATACATGCTCAAGCACACAGGGTACATGAACAGCTATCACTTAAGTTTGAAAAATTCATTATAATGGACACTCAAACAACTCTGCCACATGTGCTGCAAGGCATGCAACAGTAGACATTTGGAGATGAAAAAGGAAAAGAATGGTAATGGAAGAGCAGGCAAATGTGGTATATGAGCTAACCATCTAGTGCTTATAATACTTCATTCTTAGTACTATAGTAGACAATCATAGTTCAGGCATAGATACACATAGTAAATATGCACAACTCTACAACTTAAGACAGAAGGAGATGTCACTAATGATCTGCTTACTGAAGTATATGTGTTGCATGACTTAAACACACACAAGGCATAGAAAGTAGTAGCTTTGGTCCAGAAGTAGAGGGTAATGGTATAAAAAAGAAAACCTCAAGAAGACCATAGCACATAAATATCCATCAACAGCGTTTTATAATTTGACCATGATACATAACAAACAACCTCAGATTATGAATTGAAACTTACGAAACAGGAGGAAGTAGCCATGATGCAGAAATAAATGGACATAGTACAGGTGCAATCACAAATACTGTGTTATGTGATACACAGAACATGAATTTTTAAAAATGGCTTTGGTCCAGGAGCTGAAGGAATTAA
Source organism: Pan troglodytes (assembly GCF_028858775.2). Classification (NCBI taxonomy): domain Eukaryota; kingdom Metazoa; phylum Chordata; class Mammalia; order Primates; family Hominidae; genus Pan; species Pan troglodytes. The sequence continues at coordinate 149,857,090 of NC_072421.2, forward strand.
TGCAAATGGAGATCCCACGGCACATTCCCAGACAACCACGCTGCGTGATGAAGCGGCACTACTAGAGGCTGAGGATTTGACCGTGATGCATAATCAGAAAGCCCTGCACCATGAGCTGACAGCAGCTATATAAGAGGAGATAGCAATGATTCAAGAACACATCTATGCAGCCTAAGTGCAGACAGTAATTGATATATGAAGGAATGTAGCAGATGGCAATGATGCAAAAGGAGATCATGAATACCATATGATCGCAATGTACCCTAAGACAACTGCAAAATGAGCTCTTGACTATGTTATGAGAAGATGATATAGAAGGAGACAACACTGATGGAGGGGAAGAATACCTCAGTGCCGGACCTAAAAACCATCATGCATCAGCTAATACATAGTCCAATACACAGAAGATGGCATTTTCAGTGCAGGATCAAACTATAATGGCTCATGCTTAGAAAACTGTGATTTTTTATATACGGTACATGGAAGGGAAGCATGGTAAATGATAAAAAAAAATATAGGAGCAGAGAGACATCGTTTAGAGCTTGTTCACATGGATAAGATTTGAGATTAAAAAAATACAACACAGGAACGAAGATTTGGGGGCAAAGTAAACGGCAATAGTAAAAAGTAAAACAACACAGTATATATTTAAATAGCAATGTGGTATGAACAAACATTCCTGGTGTTTGAACTTCTAATATACAATCAGTTTTCAACTTCTTTGCCTTTGGTTTGAATGTCCTCCCGTAGCTCAGAGTAATTTGATCGTCTGAAGCCTTCTTCTCTCAGCTCGTCAAAGTCATCAATCAGATAACTATAAAGTGTATGCTGAGAGTAAGGACACAGAGCTAAAGGATATGATACAGAAACTGACAGCAATGACAGGAAACCATAAAAAGGGAATTCAAATGAAATAAATTTGATACATAAACTTATTTCAATAACATGAATGATGGCTATCTCATTACAACAGTAGACACAATTATGCCTTATGCAGAAAACCATGGTATGTGAGCACATTAGATAACTATGGTGATGCACATACAAGTATGTTTGAGGAAAAATTAGAAATGGTAGGTCAAGAAAGCCGTAGACTGGTACTTACCGAGAGGGGCATGTTACAATATTTTCAAAATAAGATGGCATGAAATAGTCCAGGAGCAGATGGCAATGGCCCTATAGATGACATCAAGGCAAATGGTTGTACAACATTTGCGCATTATAAAGCCACCACCAGTGCTTAACCATTAGACTATAACGCACACCAAGATAATCCCAGAACATAGGCTGCCAACCATGATAGAGAATGAAGAAAAAATTCTAATATAATAATGATGACAACGATGATGAGGATATTATTAAAAATTGTAATTATTTAGAACTTATTATATACCAAGCACTAAGCACTTTAAAAAAACAAGCATATGAGGTAGATGTTATTATTTTAGGGAAAAACAGAAAAAAAGTGATTTGTATATAATGCAGTCTACCCTTATTATATATCAGTGGTGCTATGCTACCTCTAATGGATATGGTAAATTAAAAAACACATGCTTAACAGAGGAATTAATGGCTATATTGCTGATAGAGACAATAATTCCTGTTGCATAAATAAATATATAGTCCATTGCCAGACATTCTTGGTGTATGAGCAGTCACCACAATAGTCAGAACATTTGACCACAGGCACACTCAGATAATCCTGCAATATGAACTGACATTCAGGATGGCAGAAGCACAGGCAAACACGATACTGTCAAAATTAACAAACTGTTATTCATGATACAGATGATTCCATCCTTTTATCAGTTCAGGAGTAGACAATGACAACTGCATTTTTACACAATCATAGTGTATGAGCGAAAGTCTATAGTACAACCCCATACACAATATATGAGCAGAAATTCCTTACGCGTGCTCAGTCTACCATGGAGAATGAGCCAATACTTACACATAAAAGAAAACAGACATGACACAAAGAAAACAGCCACATAGTTGAAATTGTACGGATGATCACAATATATAATCGAAAAGCCACAATACGGGAAAGAATTCCTTGGTTTAGGAGGAGATGGCAATGGTAGGAGACACCATGACATGCGCTCCAATGATCACATGGAAGAAAAACTACCACTGGTGTTTGAGAATTTAACCACAATACACACCAATATACACTGAAAGGTGAGCTATCAATTATGATACAGGTACAGGTGGAAATAGAATAGTAGTCAACTACTGTGCTATTCTTTCTCAGAAAGACACGATGAATAATGAAATACAACACAGCAATGAATGCCTTTGCCAAAGGAGTAAAGGGTATATGTGCAAAAGGAAAAACCAAGGTATAACATCAGACGACCGTGCTGAATGGACAGCCACCACCAGTAATTTAGCATGTGACTAAGGTACACAACCAGACATTCTCAGAATGCAAGCTAAAAGTCATGATAAAGAATAAAGAGACATAATACAAATAATATAACAATATCAGCAAATACTTATCATTTACATGTGTCAGGCACTAATCTAAGCATTCTACATGTGCATCTTTGAATCCTCACAACTCTATGAGGTATTATTATTTATTTTACAGTTTAGAAAACAGAAACAGAAGGGTGAAATGACTTCCTCAAGAATTTCAAACTATTAAATAGGAGAACTGGGATTTAAGTCCAAGCACTGAGCATTGTGCACATACACTGACGGTGCCATGCTTCCTCATATGGATGTGATACAAGATTAGAAACACAGAGCACAGGAACAAATGGCTTTGGTCCAGAAGCAGACGGCAATGTAGCAAAAGTAGACACCGTAGCACATGCTCAAACATCCGTGGTGCATGAGCAGCCACCACAGGAGTCTGAGCATTTGACCACGATGCACACTCAGGTTCTGCAACAGAAGCTGACATCCAATATGTAGGAGTAGATACTGAGGACGAAGAAGGAGGCAAACACACTGTGTGACAAAAAATCACGGTGCACAAAATGATATTCATGGTACAGAAAATTCCATTTTTAGTACAATGTAGACAACGATGGTGCATTTTCACAAATCATGATGAATGAGCAGAAGACCGTAGCTAAAGGGCATAAGCACATTCATACAACCATGGAAAATTAGCCAGGGCTCACTTAGAGCCAAGAGACATCTTATGAGAAAATAATCATAAGTGGAGACCTCATAGATGGATATAGTACAAGATCAAAACATCTCAATACATGAATGATTATTTCAAATGTAGGTGGCAAAGGTGCATAGAGGACCCACCGTGTAACATGTTCAGACAAAAGTTGATGAAAGCCATTAGTGATATTTGACTGTTTGATCTTGACTTACACAGGTACACAAAAGTAGTTTACACTATTACGTAGCATTTATGCCAAAGGAGCTAAGAGGCATAGATACAGCACACAAACTTGTTTTCGGAGAATAAAACCATGCTGTGGTGCTTACTTAGACAGATATTGTGCCTTATACAAGAGCCACGGTACAGGGGTAAACAGCTTTGTCCATGAGTAGATGTCAGATATGTCAAAAGAGACCTGACACCATATGCTCAGATGACCATTGCATGAACAGCCACCACTAGTATTTGGGCATTTGACTATGATGGCTACCTACACAATCCCACGACATAAAGTAAAAGAATGATACAGGAGCAGGTAGACATGAAACCATGATTACCAAAACGGATATGGTTGGTGATTAAAAATCATTATTTTCTTTAGTCTGGGAGAAGATGGCAATGATTAAACGGGTGAAGTTATGATATATGCTGAAACAGCCATGTTGCATGAACAGCCATCACATCATAGGCATTTAAGCATTTGACTGATGTACAATTAGAAAGCCCAGTGACATGAGATAACATCTGTCTTTTTGGAACAGATAAACAATTTGCAGAAAAAGGCAGAAGTGATCTAAGAGTAGAGAGCCATAGAATATGAGTAAATACTAAACTCATATACACGATGCATGAAACACTATTTCCCTGTAAAGCAGTAGACAATGAAGGTTCCTGCTCAGAAACCATGGGGTATGAGCAGACAAGCATGCTGCATGCTCAGACAACCATGGTGCATGAGCAAAAACCTACAATATAAAAGCAGGTGGGTGTGATACAAGAGTGAATAACACAATGAGGAATATGCCCAGATGGACAGGACATATGAATAAAGGAAACATAACACATGAATACAACTTATTTAGGCAAACAGCATATGACAATGATGCTGGAGGAGATATCATGGCACATACTCAGACAATCATGGTGCATGAGCAACTAACACTAATATTTGACTGTTAAACCACGATGTACACCCAGATATCCCAACAAAAATAAGCTGATGACCATAATATAGGAGCAGATGAACAAGGATATTGAAGAAGATGCTGATAATAAAATAGCAGAAAACGATAGTGCAGTAGCTAATAGAATACTACAGATGGCAACGATTCAAAAGACTGCCATGGCATATACTCATATAATGATGCTTTAAACACTATCACAAGTATCAGCATTTGACCATAATGCACACTTAGAGAACTCCAGAATTTGAGCTGACAATTATTATACACGATCAAGGGGCACAGTATCATTATCATCATTGTCATGTCATCATCATCATCATCATTGTTATCATCATCATCACTACCTGCCAGGCAGTATTAAAAATATTTTATGTATAATAGCTTATACAATCCTCACAATAACCTTACTACTTTTTTTGTCATTTTGCAGGAAACTGAAGCATGAAGATACGAATTGATGTGTCCATTTCATGAACTGATGTGTCCAAGATCTCATAGCTAGTAAGTGGATAATCCAGGATTCAAATTCAGTCATTTTGGCTCCACTATCCATTATTGTAAATATGACAATAAATGACAATATGCTGTGATTCTTCTGACAGACATGATACCAGATTTTAAAACAGAGCAGAAAAATGAGTGGCTTTGTTCCAGAAGCAGATGGCAATGTTGCAAAAGTAGACACCATAGCACATGCTCAAACATCCGTGGTGCATAAGCAGCCACCACAGGAGTCTGAGCATTTGACCACGATGCACACACAGAAGATCTGCAACATGAGCTGATACCAGGTTATAGGGAGTAGACAGATGACAAAGGACAGAGAAAACTCATCACAATAGTGAAAGACATGGTGTAGAAATTAATATACATAGTACAAAATACTCATTCCCAGTACAAGTAGACAATGATTGTGTATTTTCACACAAGTGTGGTGTTTAAGTTGAAATACGTAGTACAACTTCAATCACAGTATATGAGCACAAATTCATTATGTATGTTTATATTATCATGGAGAATAGGTCAATTCATACATGAAAAAGGGGATAGATATGGTATCCCAGGAAAGAATCACAGAGTAAAAACTGCTCAGGTGATACAAAAAATACGGGTATGTATGGCATTTTGTCAAAAAGAAGATCAAAATAATACAGGATGCTCAGATGAATAAGATGCCAAAAAGCATGTTTTAATATGTGTTCATGAGGTCCAGTCAGACACCTACAGGACATAGGCTATCAATTATGACACAGGTGCAGATGGACATGATATGGAAATAAAACATGGTGTGATTCTTACTTGGGTAGATATGGTATGTAATCAAAAATAACCATGCAAGCAATTAATGACTTTGGCCCAAGAGAAGATGACAGTGGTACAAAAAAAGACTCACATGGACATAATGACTCATAAAAAAAAAATAACCATGGTGATTGACTCTACACATTTGTTTGGGCATGATATAAATCCAAACGATCCCATTACACAAACTAACAGCTATGATACAGTTAGTAAGCATGATACAGGAACAGACAGCAAATATGGAGAAAACACACATTCTGCAGGAGCCAGTGACCACAATTCAGGAACTAATATTCATGTTATTAAAGTTATCATTCTCCACACAGAAGGAGATTATGTTTATTTTTTACACATTAATGATGGGTGAGCAATATCTATGATGTATACACAGAGAATCAATTAGTATACACACACAATACACAAGCAGTTGGCTATCCTTCAGGAGTGGTATCCATTCAGACGCATGTCCCTGTCCGATATCCACAATACTGAATCAAGTTTTCAGTTAAGGATAAGATGACAGTGGTGCAAAATGACACCTCATGCCATATGCTCAGATGGCTCTTTTGTTTGAGCATCTGATCATGGTGCACAACTTAACAACCATAAAATGTGAGGTAATGAATGATAATAGAGAAGACTATATCCCAAGACTATATCGCTGTAAATACGCAAAATACAGGAACAGTTGGATATAGTACAAGAGCAAAAAGCAATGTTGAAGTAGGAGCCCGACATGACTGATATATGAGCTAGTAACATGCTGCACGGTGTGATAACCATGACATAGAAGTTGATCAATCTCAAACATCAGTGATATATGAACAGAGAACTAAGCTGTAGTGCTTCCTCGGATGAACATATGCCTAATTTAAAAGCTATAACATAAAAGCAAATGTCTCCAAATGTAAATGCTATTGTGGGTTGAATTGTGTTCTACAAAAGAGGGGCACTGAAGTTATAACTCCCAGTACCTGTGGATGTGACTTTATTTGGTAATAGGGTCTTTGTAGATGTAATCAAGTTAAGATGCCTTTATAATGGATTAGGGTCAGCCCTAAATCCAATCACTGGTGTCTTTATAAGAAGGGGGAAATTTAGTTACAACAGACAACGAGAGAAAACCATATGACAATGAAGTTAGAGATTGGAGTGATGCTGCCACAAGCCAAGAAACACTTGGGATTACCAGAAGCTGAAAAATGCAAGGATGATTCCTTTGCTAGGCTCGAGAGAGAGCACGGCTTTACTGACACCTTGATTTAGAACTTTTAGCCTCCAGAACTGTGAGAAAAACATTTCTGTTGTTTTAAGCCACCTAGTTTAAAGCACTTTGTTGTGGCATCCTTGGGAAACAAATACAGATGACATTGTTACAAAAGGACTCTGAGACATGTTTAAATGACTGCATGGTGTATAAATATCTCCCCCTGTAGTTTTACCACCTGAACAAAAATCACACTCAGAAAACCCCTAAATATTATCAGGAAGTCATGATGTATGAACTGACAGCCATAGTACAGTGTGCTCACAATCATCTATTATTAGAAGTAGAGAGTAGTAGAATCATCCAAATACCTTGTGACTATAGTCAACATTGTACATGAGGATACTACATTGATATGTTAAACAATGCAACATGCCAAGAAAATAATTCATGAGTTGGAAATCACAACACAATAGCCTTAAGCTCCGGGACAGGTGTATACCATCATGGTAAATGTTCAGATAAACTTTAAACAAGGTAAATTGCACCTAACACAGAAGTCACTGGCTCTGGCTTGATACATGGGCAAATATAACTAACATATGCTTGAAAATCATGACATATGACATCATAAACATGGTTCACGTTCATGTGCATAAACTCTTCTTATATAGGAGCAGATACTTATAATTCAGGATCAGAAGGCCATGGTGCTTGCTTGGATACCTAAGCATGCAGAATCATATTACAGTGACAAAGGGCAGTACTTCAGGGAAAGATAACCATAGAATCACGCAACATATCATGTTAACACAGCATTGGTGTGTGAGCCAAAGGCCATGGTGCAAGAGTAGGTCACCCTAAGTCTAAAGGCATACAATCTCTGCAGAAGCTGGTCCCAGGGAAATGCACTGAGGAGTGAAGGCATATTTGGCTTCTATAAGAGACGGCTTGTGAGAACCACACTCTTTACACCTTCTGTGGCTTCAGTGATCAAATAACTTATGGCCAAAACTTGGACACTTTGGAAAAAGCAAACTTTAATATGCCAAGATAATAGGTGTAAACCAGGACTATAGTAGACATATGGTCACCCTGCCTATGGTCATTTAAGATTTCTCTTCAACCTGATAACCAAACAAAAACCTTTTTCCTTTTTAGAATATCCTGCAAATGCTATTTCCAACAGAAGCAGAAGCCACAGGTGACAGGTTATGCTTCAGGTAGGAAATGTTCTTGATCACATCAAAACTCTAGATCTGGGGGAGTAAACAAACTCTACTTATTACTACCCTCTTAAAGTCCTCTTCACTCCAGACTATTTGTATTCCGAATAAACATTTAGTACTTCAGCCATTCAGCAATATTGAGAAAAAATCTTGAATGATCCATCTATGACTTTGCCTCGACCATTAACCTTTCTAAAATATACTTATTTTTCCCCTATTTTATTTTTCTTTTCTTTCTTATTTTCTTACACAAAAGGAGAAATTTCTCCTGTTTATTAGGTCTCTTCAACTTCTCTCAGAGCACCATTTCTCACATTTATGGATCGGGCACAATAACCACCTTATCGAGCTGTTGGGATTAAATAAGATACTGTCGAAGTATCTATCCCAAGGTGAAGCATGTAGTAGGTGCTTGGTGACAATGTCATCAACAGCACTATTACTCTGTCATCAAGTCCTTTGCTGCTGGGCTATCACAATTGACACCCTCTAAGGCTACCCTGACTGTTAGGAATGGCCCAGGGCCATTCTGCAGTCTTTATTTGGGTGACTTTAGTTATAATCTCTTCCCTCAGGATCAGACCATTAGCTTTTATGTCTACTTGTGGCCACAACTGCAACCTCCTTTCCTCTTGGTTTCAATTCTGCCGCAGCCTAAGGAAACAAAAAAGATTCCCAAGCATGCCTAAGTCCTGTTTAAATGGGTTAGGCTCTGCATAAGGTCAGATAGCTCAAGTGGCTTGGTTTTCATGTTATATCTGCCAGTTGGAGTTTTTCCACCTTTTTTTTTTTTTTTTTTTGGCTCTACAGCCCTGTTCTGTTCCTAAGGGCCAGGCCCACAAGGGATACTTCAGAACCACCAATCTATTCCTCCAGATGACACAGCAGACCCTAAAGAGAATTGCTCTAACTTAAATAACTTCTAACCTCACCATTTTTCTGGCCCTTCCCAGCCTTTGGCTGTGGTTCTTATGAGAGGGAGGACAGTGTTGACCCATATGTCATTGGTTCTAAACTAGCTATGATCTCTTTGTTACTGCCACCCATCTAACAACCTGAGGCTCTTAGAAAACAGAATGAAGGGTATAGAAAAAAAACTATTAGGAAAGAGACATATTTTTCTCCTTTTATATAAAAAGTACAGAAGTTTTGAAACAATTCAGATTTAATTTGCTGATATATGTTTGTACTTAGACAAACATTAAATTCTATAACATACATAATGTCAACATAGGAAAATACCAAGTTTGTGATTGCACATACCAATAAATAAATACATTTGCTCAAGAATATTTTTAAAAAAAGCATACAACCATGTTGTGTGCTCAGAATACCATAGTACACAAGCAAACAAGCATGGAAGAGAATCAGGTGGTTACAGTTAAGGAACACAGAAAAGAAGCAATCATGGTGTGGGAATGTGTCTCCAAGATGTGTGTGGAGATAGTCATGATATATCAATATGCACTCAGCCTGCAAGGGGATAAAACGTTTTACTGTCTCAGAAGAAGCAAAAAGAATTTGATTGATGGCTTGGGGAGAACTAATTTCTGGTCAGATAATCTAGTTCCCAAGAGGCAAGCTTCCTACTCTATCTAGTAAAGACTCACACAGATCAGGGCTGAGGAAAGAGACAATCTCAGTCCTAATTCTTGGAAGCATCTTAAGATAATAGAGGTGTGCCATCACAGCCACTCAGGCTAGGTGAGTATAATGCTCAAACAGACACAAGTTTAATCCATGTATTCATGTTCTCAGAAAATATTTTACAATTGTGCTAAATTCAGACAACACAGTATTCAACAAAATAAAGATTCTCAACTTCAAGGGGTTGATAGTTTACTGGAAAGAAATACTAATTATTATGAAGTATGATTTGGGGAATAGAGGAAGATATCACTGGGAAGTTTCTGAGTAGGAACTGGTGAAGCTCAGATTTTAAAAAAAATAAAAAGAAGCGGAAGAATTTTCTATCACATATGAAGACCAAAGGGAGCCAAAGATCATACTAGGCTAGAAAATATGAAAGTAGTTCAGTACTTCTGAAGCAAAGAGAAATAAGAGGAGAGTGGATAGAAATAAAACCAGAGAGGTAAGCAGAAACAGTTCATGTGTGGTCTCACAAGCCACTTCAAAGAGTTTAGGTTTGATTTTTAGAGAAAAGAGAAACCACTGAAGAATGCTGTCACACTAGCAGATTTGCATATTAGAGAGAGCTTTCTGATTGCTAGATACAGATTGGATTTAAAAAGAGTAAACTAGAATCAAGATTGGAAGTGAAATTGATGCTGGGACATTGAGTAAGAGGATCCAGTCAGACATAGCGAGGTGATTTTGCAATAGCTAGAAGGAAGACTGCAAAACTCTACAGGAATAGCTTTGAAGTTCTGAGCACCCCTAGAGCCCCAACCTAAGGGAACCCTAGTGACTTACCTATTTGGTAAAGACATCATCAGACAGACAAACACCACCTTCTGTAGTATGAATCGAGGCCTTTATGTTGAAGAGCTAAAATGGACAACATACAGTGGGGACCTCAACATTGCAAGTGAAAATATGAGGCAGAGAAGCTGGGGAAAGGGGTTCTCTCTTTTTGAGCAAAGAGGATACACACACGTCACTCTGAAATACATAAAATATTTTCTCACGTTAATTTATGTTTTATTAATATTAGTTTTAATTACTCATTTAGGAACCTAGACATTAAATTTAAATACAAGTAGGCTGGGCACAGTGGCTCACTCCTATATTCCCAGTGCTTCGGGAGACTGAGGTAGGAGGATCACTTGAGGCCAGGAGTTTGAAACCAGCCTGGGCAACATAGAGTCTCTGCAAAAGATCCCATCTGTACATAAATAAATAAATAAATAAAATTAGCTGGGCATCATGACACGTGCCTGTAGTCCCAGCTACTTGGGAGGCTGAGGCGGGAGGATCACTTGATCCCAGGAGTTGGAGGCTGCAGTGAGCTGTGATCTCGCCACTGCACTCCCGCCTGGGCAACACAGTAAGACCCTGTCTCAAAAATAAATAAAATAAAATAAAATAACATTAAAAAGTGGCTCTCTTAGTGTGGTAGCAAGATTTTGGTCCCCATGATCTCTGTCCCCTAGTATTATCCCTATGAATATGTAAACATTACACAACCAAAGAGACTTTGCATATGGAATAGTTGATAATCAACTGACTTTAAAATAGATATATTAGCCTGGATTACCCAGGTGGGTCCAATATAATTACATGAGCCCTTAAAAGCAAAAGAGGAAGGGCAGAGTAAGAGATCAGAGAGATGGGGCAGAGGAAGAGGCAGGAGAGATTCAAAGTGTAAAATGTCCTCAATCCTCCATTGATGCTTTTGAAGATGAAGGGATCCCATGATCCAGGGAATGTAGGTGACCTCTAAGAGCTGATAAAGAAAACTCTGGCCAACAGCCAGCAAGGAAACAAGGACCTCAGTTTAACAACCACGTAAAACAGAAGTCTGTCAACAATCTGAGTGAGCTTGCAAGCATATTCATCACCAGAGCCTCCAGAAAAATAATGTAGCCCTTACAATATTTTGACTTCGTCTTTGTGAGACTCTTTAAGAAAAGGACCCAGGTCAGCCAACCAGACTTCTTATCTATAAAGCTGTGAGATATAAAACGTGTGTTTTTTTTAAACTGTTACATTTGTAGTAGTTTGTTACATCAGCAATAGAAAGATAATACACTTAGGCTCTTTATCTCTAACAGGAGGATAATAGTTCTTTCTTTTGGAATGTGTGATGATTTAATGTGTGTATATATATATATACACACACACACACACACACACACACACACGTACTCTACAAATTGATTAGAGTACACAGCATGCACTGAGTATCCAATAAGTGGCGGCAAGTGATGTTACATTAATATAATAAATTATATCTGTGCTCTTATGATGTATTTTGCCATTCATTATCAGATTTTATCCTTATCACAATCATGATAGGTAAGCAAGGTAAGAATTTTTCAACTTACATAACAGATAAAAATCTAAAACACAAAGAGGTTTTTACTTGCTCACGAACCAATTACTAATAAGTGTAAAAGAAGGGACTGAACTGAAAACCTCTGACTCCTGGTCAAATGATATTTCCATAGTTTACTTAAAATGTAAATATTTCTGGAAGAACTTTCTATGATGGCGAAAATTCAGTTATACTATTGGGAGTGGGAGGAATACTTTTTGGTCAAGTTGTTGTTTGATGCCTCCAATGTAGCACAGGGCTGGCCTAGGCTCTTGGAATGAATATTTGCAAGAAATGTAATTTCACAAAGGGTCTGCTTGGAGACCATTGTACGAGAACAGCGACTATAGGATAGAGATTTGGATAAGGCCATGTAGAAACCAGCACTAAGGGATTTAGGAATCTGCTATAGCTCTCTGAAGAGCAAAAACCATGTAGTTCTTAAGTCCAGAGCATTCTGGTTTCAGCCAAAGCCATTAATCCTCTCTGCTTCCTCCTTCTTCAGCTCACCCACATACCCCTCCCAATAGCTTCACAGTTCAGCTTTATTTCAAAGTTCAAGAATCTCAGATATAAATGCAGCATGATATCTGAAGCTAGAAAGCAACCACAGGTAGAAGAAGCAAAGGCTACTTTCATATGTCCAAATGAAGAAACACAATAGTACAGGACCTCCGTAAGGAATACTGCTCATATCTGGATAAATGGTGAACCAAAGCAGAATCTCCTATTCCAGAAGCTGATGGAGGAAAACTTTTCTCTATTCTGCAGACTGTGCCAACGCCTTACGCCAATGCTTATCCCTCCAGCCATCACACACTGTCTACATGTCAAGGTGGGGAAGGACACTAGGAAATTCATGGAAATTAGCATACAGCGAAAACAAGATTGTCTGTGTGATGTAATCTCTTTTTGCTACACAGATAAATTTAAGGAATAGATTTTAAATTAGCCGTAAGTTTTGGAACATTTCACTTCCTCTACTGAGTCTCAATTTCCTCATTTATAAGATGAATTGGTCAAACTAGATGATGACTAAACTTCTAAGTCTAATCATCTATAATTCAGAGAAATGTCAACTGAGAATGAAGCAGGAGCATAAAAGCAGCACTGGGTCCCTATGCACCTTTCTTTCCCTATGTCTCAGTTTTACTTCGAATCAGAAACCTTCAGGGATAATAAAGATATACAACAGATATGGAAGTAAAATATTATGATAGAAATGTTGAAATAATTAACTATATAAAAATATTGACTATATAGCATGTGACAGATACTGTACCAAGAATGGGGATACAAATATAAAACAGGAAAAATGTCTTCCTGGGGACAGACAAAAACATAACTAACATTTACCATAAAACATAATTAAATATCAAAGACAACACTTTATGCACTGTATTGTTGTCCACTTGAAGAAGAAGCCAACCATAATTTGAGAAGGCCAAAGAGAGTATAAAATTGAATAAAGGAGGTTACATTTTAGTGAAAACTTGGAAGCTATATTAACATAAGAAGAAATAGGATGGACATTTTATAAGAGTTAATACTTTATTTATGTGAAGTCTACAGAAAACTTTATACTTAGTAGTGAAACATTAAAAGGAGTCCCTCTAAAGCTGGGAAGGAGATAAAACTGGCTGCTAACACTAACTTTATTCAATATAGTACTAAAATTTCTGGCCAATGAATTAAGCTAAGAAAAAAGAATGAATAAATATTAGAAAAAAGAGAAAAAGTGTTAGTTTGCAATGGAATAATAGTTTACTATAAGATGGACAAATAATAAATAAAAATACACTAGTCAATATCCTTTGCAAACATCAACAATAACCAACTAGAGAATGTAATGGAAGAAAAAAGCCATTCATATTAGCAAAAAAACTATAAAATTTAGAAATATATATAACAAAATATACACAAAATTTACTAGAAGAAAACTGTAAAACTTTATGAAGAATTTCTGCTTATGGCTATAATGCACAACTTTATATAACAGACCAACTCATCCACCAAGAAAATCTAGAATACTTCCATAAAATGTGTGTGTGCTTGTGTGCGTGCCCACGTGTGTGTATGTGCACGCGTGTGTGTGTGTGTGTGTGTTATTTCACCAGAGAGCCAACGCAAATAGGATTTGAAGGGCAAAGATTTTGGAGTTAAAGAAAACTTGCTGAGGTGAGCCTGATATACTATACTTCTTAACCCCTGTCAGAATTTGCTGACTGGTTAGTTACCAAGTAACTAACACAGCCAGAAAGGCTGAAAAGTCAAGCAGAAAGCAATGATTAAGAGATAGAGAAGTGGAACACAGTTTCCTACAGTATCACAGAGGTGGTGAGACAAAAATCAAAGTTCAGGGCTTTATATAACCCAGGTTTTGCAAAACCAAGATCCGGGAGAAAGCAGAAGAGCCAAGAAATGAGTCTGACAGTCTGAGCCACATTTTCCAAGGAGGGATTTACTGATTTCTAAATGGTTGTGTTGGAGAACTCAAGCAGAAAAAAAGATGTTAAAATGATTACAAGCTACTCATCAGCAGTATCATGGAGTTTGGGGCCCAGTAAGGTCAGTGTCCCTGGTAAACCCCCAAAATTTCAGCTGGAATGCTTAAGGGCTACACAAAGAGTAAGGATGGAAAAGAAAGACATGATCCTCTCTTTAAAAAAGATAACAGAGGACTTTGGGTTCCAGACAAGATGAAATACAATCATTTTCCCCATTCCTCTCAAGTTTTTACAATTAAAACTCTAGACAAACTACAGCAGAAAATTATAAAAAGTTGCATATAAGTGGAAAGGAAAAGGCAGACTGGCTAGGGACCTTGAAACTTAAGAAACAACATGGCAGGGAGTTCCCTGCATTTTCTTTTTACCTCCCCCATACCCCAAACTAGGAGTTAGAAAAGCTTGTAACAAAGAACCACCAACAGAGGCAGACAAAAAAAAAGTCCCAAATAAAAGTCTGCTCTCTCTAGCCAAAGGACCAAGAAAGGGACATCCCAGAAAGACAGAAAACTTATTGACAATACCTGCACTACCCTAGCCAAACACCACAAACAGTCCATCACCAGCAGTGGAAGAGGAGGCCAAGTGAGGGGCTCAAACTTTCAACTCCATCCAGCAGTACAGGTAGTCTGAGGTGATGATTCCCTCCTCTGTGGACAGAGCACTGGCAGAGGCTGAGTGAGGAGTCTAGACTCCAAACCCTTTCAACCAGGAGAAGCAGGAGAGCCAGGAAGTCATTTATTATTATTATTATTATTATTATTATTATTGGTTCTCAGTGTCTAAGGAAATTTCTGTCAAATCACTAGCTAAGTTAAGAAAACACAGACTTCAATGACCACAAAACACATAGAGTGCAGTCTTAAAAAATAGTTTAGAGGACGGAGGTGGAGCAAGATGGCTGATTACAACCCTCCAGTGATCGTCCCCCTGCAAGGAACACTGAATTGAACAACTATCCACGCAAGAAAGCAACTTTATAGGAAAAAAATACTCATGTAAGAGATCAAATTATCTGGTTTCAATATTTAATATAATATCAAGGGAGGAGGCATTGAAGAGGATAAGAAAGACAGTCTAGCATTGCCTACACCACCCCTTCCCTCTCCCCTAACTGTGCCTTGTGGAGAGAGAGAATCTGTGTGCTTGGAGGAGGGAGAGCAAGGTGAGTATGGGTCTTTGCATTAGAACTCAGTGGCCCTGTCACAGTGGAACATAATACAAGGCAGAATTCTGCTGGTGCCACAGTGCATCTACACCAGCCCAAGGCCAGAGGGTACTTACGCACCCTTGCAAAAAAAAAAAAAAAAAAAAAATGCAAGTCCCAGTCAGCTCCACCATCAGCCAACAAAAGTGGCCTGGGACCCCAAATAAACTTAAGTGACTGTCAGGGCACAAAGACTGCAGGCCTTGGGCAAGTCCTGGTGCTGTGCTGGTCTCAAAGGCAGTGGACGTGGACTGTGCATGACCCAGTGCAACACCAGCTATGATGTATAGGGCCCGTGTCACACTTTCCCCAACTCCAGGCAGTGCATCTCAAGGAAGACAGTCCTTCCACTTGGGGGAAGGAGAGAGAAGAGTACAGAGGATTTTGTCTTGCAACGTGGATACCAGCTCAGCCACAGTAAAATAAACCACCAAGCAAATTCCTGAGGCGCCTAATTCCTGGCCCTAGCTCCTGGATGGCATTCCTTGACTCACCCTGGGCCAGTAGGGAATCGCAACCCTGAAAGGAAGGACCCAGTCCTGGCAGGATTCACCACCTACTGACTAAAAAGCTCTTGGGCCTTGAATAAACATTAGTGGTAGCTAGGCAATAGATTCCATGGCCCTTGGGCAAGATCCAGTACTGTGCTGGCTTCAGGTGTGACACAGCACAGTCCTAACCATGGAGGCCATGAGAGTGTTCACATGACCTCTCCCCTAACTCCAGATAGCCCATCATGGAGAGACAGGCTGCTTCTAATTAATGGAAAGAGAGGGAAAGTAACAGGCTTTGCCGAGTAATCTAGGGAATTCTCTCTTATCTTACTTAAGCCCACCAAGACAGTGCCTCTTGGGGTCTGCAAGAGTCACATCATTCCCGAGTTTAGTGTGCTCCCAAGTGCTGATACAGCTGCAATGACCCCAGGCTTAAATCACAAGATATATGAGAGAGAGGACCAGCAAAACAACCAGAAAACAAACCACAAAATGGCAGTAAGAAGTTCCTACTATTAATAATAACCTTTAATGTAAATGGACTAAATTTTCCAATAAAAGATATGGAATGGCTGAATGGATTTAAGAAAACAAGACCCAAATCTATGCTGTCTGTGAGAAATTCACTTCGCCTGTAGAGACACACGTAGAATGAAAAGAAAAAAAGGATGGAAAAAGATATTCCACGCAAATGGAAACCCAAAACAGAAGGATTAGCTATCTTATATCAGATAAAATAGATTTCAAGACAAAAAAAAAACTATAAGAAGAGAAACGGAAGGTAATTATATGATAATAAAGGGGTCAGTTCAGCAAGAGGATATTACAATTTTAAATATCTATGCACCTAACACTGGAATATATATATATATATATATATATATATATATATATATAGCAAATGTTATTAGAGCTAAAGAGCAAGATAGACTCTAATACAATAATAGCTGGGGACAACTACTTCCCACTTTCAGCATTGAACAGATCGTCCAGACAGAAAATCAAGAAAGAAACCTCCAAGGTAATCAGCACAATAGACCAACTGGACATAATAGACATTAGCAAAATATTTTATCCAACAGCTGGAGAATACACATTCTTCTCCTAAGCACATGGAACATTCTCAAGGATAGACCATATGTTAGGCCACAAAGCAAGTCTCAAAAAATAAAAAAATTACATAAACTATCTTTTTCTTCCATTCACATGGAATATAACTAGAAATTAATAACAAGAGGAATTTTGGAAGTATACAAACACATGAAAATTAAATATGTTCCTGAATGACCATTGGGCCAATAAACAAGTAAAAAGATTTTTAAAAAATTCTTGAAACAAATGAAAATGAACACACAACATATCAAAGCCTATGGGGCAATACAAAGAAGGAAGTTTTTAGCATAAACACCTAGATTGAAAAGGTAGAAAAGCTACAAATAAATAACCTAAGGCTTCATCTTAAAAACTAGAAAAGGAAGAGCAAAACAAACTCAAAGTTAGTAGAAGAAAGGAAATAATAAAGAGCAGAGCAGAAATAAATGATATTGACACTAAAAAAATACAAAAGATCACCAAAATGAAAACTTGTTTTTAAAAAAATAAACAAAATCAACAAATATTTAGCCCAACTAACTTACAAATAAAGGAAAAGATTCAAATGAATAAAATCAGAGATGAAAAAGGAGACATTACAAATAATATCACAGAAATTAAAAGGATTATTAGAGATTATTATGTGCAACTATATGCCAATAAATTGGAAAACCTAGAAGAAATTGATAAATTCCTAGACATATACAACCTACAAAGATTGAACCATGAAGAAATCCAAAAGCTGAAGAGATCAATAAAAAGTAATGAGATAGAAGAAGTAATAAAATGTCTTCCATCAAAGAAAAGCTCAGGACCTGATGGCTTCACTGCCGAATTCTATCAAACATTTAAAGAAGAACTAACATCAATTCTACTGAAACTGTCCCCAAAAAATGCAGAGGGAATACTTCCAAACTCATTCTATGAGGCCAGTATTACACCGATACCAAAACCAGAGGAAGACACAACAACAACAGCAACAAACTGCAGGCCAGCATCACTAATGAACATAGATGCTAAAATCCTCAACAAAATACTAGTAAGCTGAATTCAACAACACATTAAAAAGATCACTCATCATGACCAAGAGATGAGTCAGGAATAAAAGGATGTTTCAACATATGCAAACCAATCAGTGTGATACATTATTATCAATAGAATGAAGGACAAAAACCATATGATCATTTCAAATGATGTCAAAAAAAAAAAGCATCCAATAAAATTCAACATCCCTTCATGACAAAAACTCTCAAAATCCGGGTACAGAAAGAAAATATCTCAACATGATAAAAGCCATATATGACAAACCCACACTAGTATCATACTGAGCAGGGAAAAATGGAAAGTCTTTCCTCTAACATCTGGAACTAAAGAAGAATGCTCACTTTTGCCACTTTTATTCAACATAGTACTGGAAGTCCTAGCCAGAGCAATTAGACAAGATAAAGAAATAAGGGGCATACAAACTGGAAAAGAAGAAGTCAAATTATCCTTTTTTGCAGATATAATCTTATATTGTTAAAAACCAAAAGATTCTACCAAAAAAAACCATTATAACTGATTTTTAAAAACTCAGTAAAGTTGCCGGATACTAAATCATCATGCAAAAATTAGTAGCATGTTTGTATGTCAACAGTGAACAATCTGAAAAAGAAACAAAGAAAGTATTCCCATTTACAATAGCTACAAATAAAATAAAATATCTAGAAATAAAGTTAAACAAAAAATGAAAGATATCTACAATGAAAACTGCAAAATGTTGATGTAAGAAATTGTCAGACAAGAAAATGGAAAGATAGTTCACGGATTTCAGAAGAATCAATACTGTTAAAATGTCCATTCTATGCAAAGCAATCCACAGATTCAATGTAGTCCCTATCAAAATGCCAAAGATATTCTTCACAGAAATAGAGAAAATAGTCCTAAATGTATATGGAACCACAACCACCAAGGACCAGGAGAAGTCAAAGTCATCCTGAGGGGGGAAAAAAAAAAACCTGGAGAAATCATATTACCTGACTTTAAATTATACTACAAAGGTATAGTAACTAAAGTAGCAGGGCCCTGGCATAAAAACAGACATATAGACCAATGGAATAGAATAGATAAATCAGATATAAATCCATGCATTTGTGACCAATTCATTTTTGACAAAGATGACAAGAACATACACTGGGACAAGGACACCCCTTCAATATATGTTGCTGAGAAAACTGGATATCCAATATGCAGAAGAATGAAATTCAACCCCTGCTTCTCACCATACATAAAAATAAAATTGGCCAGGCATGGTGGCTCATGCCTGTAATTCCAGTGCTTTGGGAAGCTGAGGCAGGAAGATCGCTTGAGGCCTGGAGTTTGAGACCAGCCTGGGTAACATAGTGAGACCCAATCTCTACAAAAAATAATTTTTAAAAAATTGTCCAGGCATGGTGGTACATGCCTGTAGTTTCTGCTATTCAGGAGGTTCACTCTTGTCTAGGAGTTTGAGGTTATAGTGAGCTATGATTGCACCACTGCACTCCAGCCAGGGTGACAGAGTGATACCCTGTCTCTAAAGAAAGAAATCAATCAATCAAATCAAAATGGGTTAAAAACTTAAATCTAAGATATGAAACTATAAAACTATTGAAAGAAAACATTAGGGAAACACTCCAGGACATTGGTCTGTGCAAAGATTTATTGACTAAGACCTCAAAAGCACAGGCAAACAAAGCAAAAATGGACAAATGGAGTCACATAAAGCCAAAAGTCTACATAGCAAAGAAAACAGTCAACAAAGAGGCCACTTGTAGAATAGAAGAAAATATCTGCAAACTACCCATGTGAAAAGAGATTAATAACCAGAATATACAAGGAGCCCAAACAACTCAATACCAAAAAAAATCTGATTTAAAAATGAACAAAAGATAGGCAATAATGAATGCTGGCAAAGATGTGGAGAAAAGGCAACCCCCATACACTGTTGGTGGAAAGGTAAATTAGTACAGCCACTATGGAGAACAGTACAAAGATTCCTCAAAAAAATAAAAAGAGAACTATCATACGACCTAGCAATCCCACTGTTCGTTACATACCCAAAAGAAAGGAAATCAATCTAACAAAGAGATATCTGCACTGTTATGTTTATTGCAGCTCTATTAACAATAGGCAAAATAGAGAATCAACCTACAGTCCATCAATGAATAAATGGGTAAAGGAAATGTGGGACATATATACAATGAAATATTATTTGTCATAAAAAAGAATGAAATCCTGCCATTTGCAAAAACATGGATGGAACTGCAGGACATTATTCATTATGTTAAGTGAACTAAGCCAGGCATGAAAAGAAAAACTTTGCATGTTCTCACTCATTTGTGAGAACTAAAAATTAAAACAATTCAACTCACCAACATAAAGAGTAGAATGAGGGTTATCAGACGCAGGGAAGGGTTGTGGGGGGAAGGATAAAGAGGTAATGGTTATTGAGTACAAATATACAGTTAGAAGGAACAAGAGGTAGTATTTGATAGTACAACAGGGTGAATATAGTTAACAATAATTTATCGTGTATTTTTAAATAAAAAAAAGTGAAATTGGAATGTTCCTAACACAAGGAAATGAAAAATGCTTGAGGTGATGGGTACCCCAATTATGCCATTTGATCAATACACATTGTATGCCTGCATCAAGACACCACATGTACCCCATAAATATGTATAACTATCATGTATCCATAATAATTAATAACAAATTTTATATTTAAAAAACAAAAACATCACATATACTCCATCAACATATAGAACTATTATGTACCCATAATTATTTCAAATAAAAATTTTAGTTATTAAAAAATTAAATAAATTGTTTATAAAAAATCATTAAACAAACAAACTCACAAAAAAGCAACAGTAACCAATCCTGGGGAAGTAGGAAAATTTAATCTCCACAGTGAACACAGTATAATATTCAAAATGAATATTATTCCAAAAACATTTCCCCAAAGAAGATATACAAATCACACAAAAATACAAGAAAATATGTGTCATTCACAACAAAAAAGAAAATTAATAGAAACTGTCCCTGGACAAAATTAAGACATTGGACTCACTAGGAAGAGACTTCAAATAAACTGTTTTAAAAATGTTCAAAGAGCTAAAGAAAACCATGAGCAAAGACTAGAGGAAACCAGGCGAAAAATGTCTCACCAAACAGAAATTATCAATAAGAAATAGAAATTATAAAAAGGAACGAAGGCTGCATGTGGTGACTCATGTCTCTAATCCCAGCATTTGGGGAGGCCAAGGTGGGAAGATCGCTTGCAACCAGGAGTTCAAGACCAGCCTGGGTAACATAGTGAGAAACTGTATCTACAAAATTAAAAAATAAGAAATCAGGTGGGCATGGTGGTATGTGCCCATAGTCCCAGCTACTTGGGTGGCTGAGGTGGGAGGATCACTTGAGCCTAGCAGATGGAGGCTGCAGTGAGCCATGATCGTGCCACTGAACTCAAGCCTGGGTGACAGAGTGAGACCCTGTCTCAAAAATGAACAACAACCAAAATAAATAAGTAATAAAAAAAGAACCAAATAAAAATTCTGAAGTTAAAAAGTATAACTGGAATGAAAATTTTACTATAAAGATTCAACAGTAGATTTGAGCAGCAGAAAAAAATAATCAATTGGGATTACTTTCTGTAGAGAAAAAAGAAAAAAATAATGAAGAAAAATGTTGGGGCAACTGGATATCCATATGCAAAAGGAGCTGGATCTGTTTCACTTATCATATGCAAAATTTAACTCGAAATCGTTCAAACATCTACCTCTAAGAGCTAACACTATAAAATTATTAGATGAAAAATAGAGGTTGGTCTTCATGAACATGAATTAGGCAATGATTTCTTAGATACAACACCAAAAGCACAAGGAACAAAATAAAAGATAGATAAATTGGATTCCATCAAAAACAAAAACTTCTATGCATCAAATGATGCAATCAAGGGAGTGAAAAGACATCCACAAGTGAGAGAAAATATTTGTTCATCATCTATCTGCAATGGGTCTAGTACCCTCAATATATAAAGAACTCTTACAACTCAGTAACAAAAAGTTAATTACCTAATTAAAAGATGGGCTACAAGTAATTTCCAGTATGTAAATTATACCTCGATAAAG
Organism: Pan troglodytes; assembly: GCF_028858775.2. Lineage (NCBI taxonomy): Eukaryota > Metazoa > Chordata > Mammalia > Primates > Hominidae > Pan > Pan troglodytes. Next base: position 149,879,595 of record NC_072421.2, read on the forward strand.
CTGTTTTTTAAAAAAAGAATCACATAAAGGTTACCAGCTTCTTACCAAATTTTTTTCAGTGGGCTAAGGAATGAATAAACATTTCTCCAAAAAAAGATACAGAAATGACCAACAAGCACACGAAAAAATGTTCAACATCATTTAGCCAACATGAAATGCAAATAAAAATTGTAACATATCACTTCACATCCACTAAGATGGTGACATTAAAAAAAGATAAAAGCAAGTGTTCATAAAGATTTGGAAAGATTAGAACCCTTATATATTGCTGATGAGAATGCAAATTGGCTCAGCTACTGTTTAAAAACAGTTTGGTGAGTCCTCAGTAAGTTAAACACAGAATTCACTTATGACTCAGCAATTCCACTCCTGGGTATATACCCAAAAGAGTTCAAAACACATGTTCAAATGAAAAATTGTACATGAATGTTCATAGCAGTACACTTCACAATAGACAAAAGATGGAAACAACACAAATATCTGTCAATGGATGAGTGGATAAACAAATGTGACATACACATTGTGAGTATGTGGCAACTATATAATGCGGCAACTATAAAATGGAATATTATTTTTCCATAAAAAGAAATGAAGTACTAATACATTCTATAATATGGATGAACCTAGAAGACATTATGTTAAGTGAAAGAAAATGGACATAAAAGACCACATGTTGTATGATTCCATATATACAAAATATCCAGAATAGGTAAATCCATAGAGACAAAATGAAGATTAGCGTTCATGAGGGGTTTGAGAAAGAGGGGAATGGGGAGTAACTGCCTAATAGGTATGAGGTTTACTTTTGGGGTGACAAAGTGTTCTGGAATCAGATAGTGGTGATGGTTGCACAACAATGTGAATGTATTAAATGTCACTGAAACGTACACTTTAAAATGGTTTAAAAAAGAATAATAATAAAACCTAAGAGACATGTGGAACATTTGCATAATGGGCGTTTCAGAGGAGGAGGAGAGAGAAAAGAGCAGAAAGAACATTTGAAGAACTAATGGCTGAAAATTTCCCAAATTTTAAGAAAGACACGACTCTATGAAACCAAGAAGTGCAACGAACTTCAAGTTTAATAAATTCAAATACATCCAGGCCAAGACACTTTATGATTACATTTTTGAAAGACAAAAACAAAAAATTTTGAAAGCAGCATGAGAGAAGCAACTTATCACATGCAAATGATCCTCAATAAGATTATCAGCTGAATTCTCACCAAAAACCTTAAAGAATGAAATCCCAGACCAGATGGCTTCACTAGAGAATTTACCATATATTAAAAAAAAAAAACTCAAATTCAACAAAATCTCTTTTCAAAAGGTGAATAGGAAAGAACAGTAATAAACGGATTTTATGAGGCCAGTATTGTCCTGGTTCCAAAAACCAAACAAGGACAGTACAAAAAAAAAGGAATATTATAGGCAAATATCCTTCATGAATATAAACACAAAAATCCTCAAGAAAATATTAGCAAATTGAGTCCATCAAATATAAAACTAATTATACATCTTAACTAAGTAAGATTTATTCCAGTTATGCAAGGTCGGTTGAACATTTGAAAATCAATTTAACCCACCATAACAACATGCCAAAGAGGCAAAACTATATAATGCAGAAATATCATTTCACAAAATCCAGTACCTATACATGATTTATAAAAACAACTTGCAGCAAACTAGGCATGGAAGAAAACTTGCTCAACTTTATAAAGAACACCTGAAAAAAACGTTGAGCTGAATCATAGTTCATGGTGAAATGTTTCCTCCTAAAATCAAGGCGAAGGTGTCCGTTCTTACCACTTTTATTTAACACAATATTAGAAATCCTAACGAGTACAATAAAGAAAAAAAAGGAAACAAAAAGCCTACAGAATGGAAGGAAAGACTTTAAACTGTCTCTGTTTGCAGATAACAATTCATTATGTAGAAAATCCCGAGGAATAAAAATAAAAATCTCCTACCAATAATGAGTTTGTCAAAGTCACAGGACACAAGATCAATATGCGAAAAAAAAAATTATTTCTATATACTAGCAACAGACTTACAAAGCAAAATAAAAAAAGCTATTCTCATTTAAATATTAAATGGTAAAAGCACTCTGGAAAATTGTTTGGCAGATTCTTAAAAACTACACATGCACCTACCATAAGACGTATCAATGTCATTCTTGGACATTCATCCCAAAGAAATGGAATTTTATGTACATACAAAAACCTGTACATGGATGTTCACACCACCTTTATTTTTAATAGGATCAAGCTGGACACAACGCAAAAATATTTTTACAGGTAAATAAACAGATTCTAGTACATTCATACTACAGAATACTACTTAGTAATGAAAAGGTACCAATTACTGGTATCAAGTACTGCTGCATGTATTGAAGTAACTTGAATGGAACTCAAGATCATCATGCTTAGTCAAAGTGTCATTCTTTCACCAAAGAAAATATACATATGATCAACAAGCAAACGATAAGATTCTCGGCATCACATATCATTAGGGAATCGCAGATTAAAACAACAATGAAATACCACTTTCATCTATTACAATGGCTAAATTCCAAAACATTGACAATACCAAATGCTGATGAGGATGTGGAACAACAGGAATTCTTGTACATTGCTGCTGGTAATGCAAAATGATACAACCAGTTTGGAAGACAGTCTGGCAGTTATTTACAAAACTAAACATACTTTTACCATATGATCCAGCAATAACACTCCTTGGTATTTATCCAAATGATTTGAAAGTTTATTTACAAGCAAAAGCCTACACAAAAATGTTTATAGCAGCTTTGCTCATAATTGCCAAAACTTGGAAGCAACCAAGATGACCTGTGACACATACAAACAATGGAATATTATTCAGCACTAAAAAAAATGAGCTATCGAACCACCAAAAAAAAAAAAAAAAAAACCATGGCGGAATCTTAAATGTACATTGCTAAGTGAAAGAAGCCGATCAGAAAAGGCTACAGACTGTGTAGTGCTAATTATGACATTTTGGAAAATACTACATAAAGACTAAAAAGATTAGTGGTTGCCAAGGGCTTGGAGGAAAAGAGGGAGAGTTAAGTAGGTGGGCCACTGGGGATTGTTAGGGCAATGAAACTATTCTGTATTGGTGGATACAATGCATTATACATTTGTCAAAACCCACAGAACTGTGCAACACAGAGTGAACCCTAATGCAAACTATATACTTTAGTTAATAATAATGTATCTAATATTGGCTCATTCATAGTAACAACTGTACCACATCATGCAAGATGTTAATAATAGGGGAAACTCAGAGGGAGAGGAAGAAAAGAATATATAGGAACTCTGTACTTTCTCCTCAATTTTTCTGTAAACCTAAAACTACTCTAAAATATGAACTCTATTAATTTTCTAAAAGCCAATTTTTAAAAAGTTACAGAGTATATAATTACAATTATGTAATATTATCAAACTGACACAACCATAGAGATGGAGAACAGATTCATGGTTTCATGGAAAGAGACAGGGACTGATACTACTATAAAGGAGTAACATGAGGGGTTTTATATTTATGGTGATTGATCAGTTCTTTATCTTGATTGTGATGAGGATTACATAAATCTATACATGGGATTATATTGCATAGAACTATAGACATAGAGACACACAAAAAAGAGCACACATCAAACCATTCCTTTATTGTTGCAATATAATATTAATGAAGTCTATGGCATAGTTAACATTGTACTACCGTCATATCAGAATTCCCATTGGGTGACTCCAAGTAAAAAGTTTATAGGTCTCTATGTACTTCCCATGAGTTTATTATTTGTGACTTCCCATGAGTTTATTATTTCAAAATAAAAAACATTTTAAAGGTAACATTAACTAGGGCTTTCTCTATTTCATTTAAAATGCCCAGCATTCAAACAGCAATTACCAATAATAAGATAAGACTCAGAAAGGAAAAGAAAATACTAGAAAAAGTCTCAGATGCAATCTATGTACTGTAATAATTGCATGGCCAATTAAATAATGACGATTCATTTTTTAAGAAAATAGACATAATGGAAATTTTCATACAATACTTAGGCAGGAGAAGGAAATAAAGGGTATTCAATTAGGAAAAGAGGAAGTCAAATTGTCCCTGTTTGCAGATGACATGATTGTATATCTAGAAAACCCCATTGTCTCAGCCCAAAATCTCCTTAAGCTGATAAGCAACTTCAGCAAAGTCTCAGGATACAAAATCAATGTACAAAAATCACAAGCATTCTTATACACCAGCAACAGACAAACAGAGAGCCAAATCATGAGCGAACTCCCATTCACAATTGCTTCAAAGAGAATAAAATACCTAGGAATCCAACTTACAAGGGATGTGAAGGATCTCTTCAAGGAGAACTACAAACCACTGCTCAAGGAAATAAAAGAGGATACAAACAAATGGAAGAACATTTCATGCTCGAGGGTAGGAAGAATCAATATCGTGAAAATGGCCATACTGCCCAAGGTAATTTACAGATTCAATGCCATCCCTATCAAGCTACCAATGCCTTTCTTCACAGAATTGGAAAAAACTACTTTAAAGTTCATATGGAACCAAAAAAGAGCCCGCATCGCCAAGTCAATCCTAAGCCAAAAGAACAAAGCTGGAGGCATCACACTACCTGACTTCAAACTATACTACAAGGCTACACAGTAACCAAAACAGCATGGTACTGGTACCAAAACAGAGATATAGATCAATGGAACAGAACAGAGCCCTCAGAAAGAACGCCACATATCTACAACTATCCGATCTTTGACAAACCTGAGAAAAACAAGAAATGGGGAAAGGATTCCCTATTTAATAAATGGTGCTGGGAAAACTGGCTAGCCATATGTAGAAAGCTGAAACTGGATCCCTTTCTTACACCTTATACAAAAATCAATTCAAGATGGATTAAAGACTTAAACGTTAGACCTAAAACCATAAAAACCCTAGAAGAAAACCTAGGCATTACCATTCAGGACATAGGCATGGGCAAGGACTTCATGTCTAAAACACCAAAAGCAATGGCAACAAAAGACAAAATTGACAAATGGGATCTAATTAAACTAAAGAGCTTCTGCACAGCTAAAGAAACTACCATCAGAGTGAACAGGCAACCTACAAAATGGGAGAAAATTTTCGCAACCTACTCATCTGACAAAGGGCTAATGTCCAGAATCTACAATGAACTCAAACAAATTGACAAGAAAAAAACAAACAACTCCATCAAAAAGTGGGCGAAGGACATGAACAGACACTTCTCAAAAGAAGACATTTATGCAGCCAAAAAACACATGAAAAAATGCTCATCATCACTGGCCATCAGAGAAATGCAAATCAAAACCACAATGAGATACCATCTCACACCAGTTAGAATGGCAATCATTAAAAAGTCAGGAAACAACAGGTGCTGGAGAGGATGTGGAGAAATAGGAACACTTTTACACTGTTGGTGGGACTGTAAATTAGTTCAACCACTGTGGAAATCAGTGTGGCGATTCCTCAGGGATCTAGAACTGGAAATACCATTTGACCCAGCCATCCCATTACTGGGTATATACCCAAAGGACTATAAATCATGCTGCTATAAAGACACATGCACACGTATGTTTATTGCGGCATTATTCACAATAGCAAAGACTTGGAACCAACCCAAATGTCCAACAATGATAGACTGGATTAAGAAAATGTGGCACATATACACCATGGAATACTATGCAGCCATAAAAAATGATGAGTTCATGTCCTTTGTAGGGACATGGATGAAGTTGGAAATCATCATTCTCAGTAAACTATCGCAAGAACAAAAAACCAAACACCGCATATTCTCACTCATAGGTGGGAATTGAACAATGAGATCACATGGACACAGGAAGGGGAATATCACACTCCAGGGACTGTTGTGGGGTGGGGGGAGGGGGGAGGGATAGCATTGGGAGATATACCTAATGCTAGATGACGAGTTAGTGGGTGCAGTGCACCAGCATGGCACATGTATACATATGTAACTAACGTGCACAATGTGCACATGTACCCTAAAACTTAATGTATAATAAAAAAAAGAAAAAAAAATGAAAAAATAGATATTATAGAATTAAATATGTCATAACTGGATTTCAGGATGTAATAACTGTAACTAATAGTACCGGCCATCAGATACCAGTAAAGATACATATGATTGCAACAAAATAATTAACAAACTTAACCTAAATGACATACTTAAAACATAACACCCAAAATTGCAAGAATTGCATTTTTTGAAATACATATTTAACCTAAACAAAATTTACTGTAGAATGGGCCATGAAGCAGACCACACCAATTTCAAATGATTGGAGTCAAAATATATTCTCTGACCACAATTTAATTAAGTTAGAAAAAATTAATAACAGAAAATCATCTCAATTTGGAAATTAAGCAAATTAATTCTAAATAAACCATGGTGCAAAGAAGAAATCCAAATTAAACCAGAAAATATCTTGTACTACCTGAAAATGAAAATATAGCAAATCAAAATTTCTGGGATACAACAGAGCCATTATCAGAGAGAAATTTATAGGCTTAGATACATGTATTTGAAAAGAAGGAAGTATATAAATCTGTGATCTAATTATACATCTAAAATAGTAGAATAAAAGCAAGTTAAAACTGAAGAAAGTAGAAAGAACAAAATAACAAATATAAAATCAAAAATCAATGAAATAAAAAATCTGTAATAAAGAGGCCCAGCAAATACAAAAGTTGGTTGATTCCTCAGGGATCTAGAACTAGAAATACCATTTGACCCAGCCATCCCATTACTGGGTGTATACCCAAAGGATTATAAATCATGATGCTATAAAGGTGCATGCACACGTATGTTTATTGCGGCACTATTCACAATAGCAAAGACTTAGAACCAACCCAAATGTCCATCAATGATAGACTGGATTAAGAAAATGTGGCACATATACACCATGGAATACTATGCAGCCATAAAAAAGGATGAGCTCATGTCCTCTGTAGGCACATGGATGAAGCTGGAAGCCATCATTCTCAGCAAACTACCGCAAGGACAAAAAACCAAACACCGCATGCTCTCACTCATAGGTGGGAATTGAACAATGAGAACACATGGACACAGGAAGGGGAACATCACACACCAGGGTCTGTTGTGGGGTGGGGGGTGCAGGGAGGGATAGCATTTGGAGATATACCTAATGTTAAATGACGAGTTACTGGGTTCTGCACACCAACATGGCACATGTATACATATGTAACAAACCTGCATGTTGTGCACATGTACCCTAAAACTTAAAGTATAATACAAAATAAAATAAAAAATAAATGTAACACACAAAAAAAGAAGAAAAAAGAAAATTAAAAGCCACCAGCAAGCCTGATGAATAACAAATGAAAAAATGAAAATAACCAAACAACTAATGTTAGGAATGGAAAGGAGGGCATCATTACAGATCCAATAGACACTAAAGAGAGAAGAGGTATCATATTTTTAAAATGGACTTTATGCCAAAAAACATGAAAATTTAGAAAAACGTATTTCTTTGAAAACATAACTTAAAACTGACAAAAGAAGGTAATAAAAACATCCCAATACTCCTATAACTCTTAAAGAAATTGTATCTATCACTAAAGACTTTCCCCCAAAGAAAACTTGAGTCCCAGATGGCATTACCAGTGAATTCCTCTCAACATTTAAAGAATAAATAGCATCAGTCTTACATAATATCTTCCAGAATGTAAAGAAAAAAAAATAGTTTTTCATCCCAATTCATTTTTCAAGCTAACATAACCTTAATCCCAAAACCTCACACAAACTTGACAGAAAAAAGAAAATTGACGGCCAATCTCACTTATAAATGTGGGTGCAAAAATTTTAAAACTCACACATATACACACACATGCATACACATAGTTCCCATCCTGTGTTGCAAAATAACACGAAGAGTAGGATTTATATAAAGAATAAAAGGCTGGTTTAACACTTGAAAATCAATTAATGCAGTTCATCATATTAACAGAATAAAGGAGAAAAATATATGATCAACTCAATAGATGTAGAAAAAAAAATCTGATAAAATTCAATACCCATTAATGATTTTTAAAAAAGTCTTTGCAAACTAAAAATGGAAACTTCTTAATCTGATAAAGGGTATTTTAAAAACTCTATAGTGAAAATCATACTTAATGGTGAAATAATGAGAAATTTCCCCCAAGGTCAGGAATGAAATAGAAGATGCCTATGATCTCTGCTTATGTTCAGCATTGTACTAGAGGTCTTAGGCAATACAATAAGGCAGGAAAAATATGAAATTTGTAAAAACTTAAAATCAAGAAATGAAAATTAAATTATTTGAAAAATTAATGAAACTACAGATAAATTAGTAGCATTAATAAATGGATTCATCAGAAACTCTGAGCACAAGATCAATATTCTAAAATTGATTATATTTTAAATACCACAAAAAAATTTAGAAAGTGATTTTTTTACAAAGATACATTTAAAATAGCATCAAATAACACTAAAAAATAAAAACATAATAAATGGACAGATATATCATGTTCCCAAATTAGAAGACTACAATTTGTAAAAATAATAATTATCCCAAAATTGACCATAGATTTTGTTCAATTGCAAAACAAATTCCAAGAGGTCCTTTACTGTGTGGGAATTGGCAACCCGATTCTAAAATTTAGAACGAAAAGGACAGAGGGATTATACTACCAGATTAATTAATTGGTTAACTTTTGGATATCCACATAGAAATGAATAACTCTTGAATACTACCACACATCATACAAATAAATTAATTATATTGATTGATATGGTTTGGCTCTGTGTCCCCAAGCAAATCTCACCTCAATTATAATCCCCATAATTCTCACGTGTCAAGGTCGGGACCAGGTGGAGATAGTGGATCCTGTCGCCCTGTGAAAAAGGTGCCTGCTTCTCCTTTACCTTCCACCATGATTGTAAGTTTCCTGAGGCCTCCCCAGCAATGCGGAACTGTGAGTCAATTAAACCTCTTTCCTTTATAAATTACCCAGTCTCGGGTATTTCTTCATAGCAGAGTGAGAATGGACTAACACACTGATATTTACACATTATACACACAAACACACACACACACAAGGCACCTATATATACAATTAATATATACCTTTCGTTATATAGGTACAGTAAGTCCTCACCTTAATGTTGTCAGTAGGTTCTTGGAAACTGCAATTTTCAAGGAAACAACATACTGTAAGCCATAGAAGTTTACTCGTTTATATCAATTAGCTTATGGTAAAATTGGTTTTATTACATAGTATGCTGTTTCCATGAAAGTCATAGTTTCCAAGAACCTACTGATGCCATTAAGTGAAGACTTACTGTATATATATCCTTAAATATATACGTGTGTTTGTATAATGTAAAACAATAAAGCTTCTAGAGGATAACATAGGATAATATCTTCATGATACTGAGGTAGGCAAGTATTTCTTAAACGGAACTAAAAAGTATTAACCATAAAGTAAAAGTCTGATCAACTAGACTAAATTAAAATTAAGAATATCTGTTCATCAAAAGACAATACAAATAAGAGTGAAAAGGCAAGCCCCATGGGGTGGGAAAAGATAACATGCAATATATATATTTGACAGAGGACTAGTATTCAGAATATAAAGAATTATAAATCAGTAAAAAGCAAATGGTGACAATTGAATAGACTAATGAACAGATTATTTGAATAAACTTTTCAAAAAATGTTTAAGAACATCCAAATGGCAAATAGCATATGAAATTATGATCAATCTCAAAAGTCATCAGGGAAATGTAAATCTAAATTACTATGATAAGATACCAAAACAAGCATATTATAATATCTAAAATTTAAATGTATAACAGTAGTAATTGGTGGGCAGGATGGAGAGCCATAAGATCTTTCATACACTGCCAGTGGATGTGTAAATCTGAACAAAAACTTTGGAAACTTCTTGGCAGTATCTAATAAGTTGAAAATATGCATACCCTATGACCCCAAAATTCTCATCTTAGTTATACAGACAACAAAATGTGGACATGTGTTCAGCAAAAGAAATGTATACAAATGTTTTATTGCAACATTACTTATAATAGTATCAAACGAGATAAAACTTAAATGTCCATCAACAGTAGGAGGGATATATAATTGTGGTATATTTATAGAAGAGACTACTACATAGCACTAAAAATTAATGAACTATAGCTTTTGCAACAACGTGGATGAATCTCAAAATCATGTTGAATAAAACAAGCCATACACAAGAAAGTACATACTGGAGTATAAAGAATATTATTCGACTTATATAAAGTTTAAAAACAAGTGAAACTACTATAAGAAATCAGGATATTAGTTATCTTTGTGGGGGGAGTATGGACAATGGCCAAGAAAGACATAAAGAGATGGTTCTGGTGTGTTAATTTTTTTTTATTTTCTGACCCTGATAGTGGTTACATTTAACAAAAATTCATTGCGCTGTACAATTAGGATCTTGCATTTTTTCCATATATGCTATACTTCAATTTAGAAAGTTTACTTTAAACAAAACACCTATTGAAAAGAAGACCCGAGTAAATGGAAATATAGCACGTTTCTGACTGGAGAGAGCGAAATATTTTATAGATACCAGTGGTTTCAAGATTTTCTATAATGTAATGTACTTCTAATAAAATTCCCAACACAATATTCTTAAAGATTGAGGAAATGTTGCTCAAAGGATACAAAATTTCAGTTCAACGGTAGGAATGAATTTAAGAGATCTATTATACAACATGGTGACAATAGTCCATGACAATCTATTGTATATTTGAAACTCGCTAGAAGAGTAGATTTCAAGCAATCTCACCAAAAGGATGTGAGGTAATACATATGTTAATTAACTCTATTTAGACATTCCACAATGTATACATATTTCAAAACATCATGTTGTATGCCATAAATATGTACATTTTTCATTTGTCAATTAAAATAAATTAAAAACTTGTCAAGCTTAAGGTTTATAAGAAAATGCTTGTAATTATATTTTGAAAAATGCTATGAGAAGATATTTCATCTAATAATGAACAACAAATACTATAAAACTAAAGAAATGAAGCATCGTAGTACTAGAATATTTGTGTGTCATGATGTGTATGCACCAAAACACTGGTGATAGGTGTTGCCTCCTCACAGGGGAACTTGTTGACACTTGGGCACAAATGGTAAAGAGATTTACTTTTCACTGTAGACAACTTTGTACTTAATTATGACCCTTGCGCATGAATTGGTTATTTTAACAAACCTGACAAATTTAAAGTTTGGTACTGAGGTAAAAATAGAAAAAGAATAAGTGAAATTAAATCAAGGGTTCCAGGAATAGATTCATATGTATACAGGAATTTAGTGTAGGATGAAAGAACAATTTATGACCAATGAGGAAATTATGAAGCATTCAATAAGTTGCACTGGACAAATGTATCCTTTTAGAAAATAAAGTTAGGCTTTTATGCACAATGGAATAAAATGCTACTAAATGTGAACAAATACTGAATATATTAAAATATTTAGCAGCATATTTTTATGAACTTGGGAAAGATGAAGATATTTCTGTACACTTTAATTTTACACTTCTCTGTAACAAAAAAATCAATAATGTTTGAGCTAAGCAACAGACTAGGGTTTAGAAGAAAATATCAACATTCCTGATATATGAGGAGCTAATATGAATCAGTAATTAAAACATCAAAGAAAATACAAAATTGAAGAAAGGATGTGGACAAATAATTACCAAGGATATTGGTATTACAATTGGATTACAAATGGAATATACAAATGGATAACAAATGTAATATTACATTTGGATATTACAAATGGATAACAAATGTAAAAATATATTCAACCTCAATAGCAATCATAAAAATACACACTAAAACAAAAATATTTTAAAACTGTGGGAAGATAACTAATATATTAATTTGAAAGTTAGCTATTTTAGGGTTGTGGGAAGAGAACACGATTCATAGGGATAGTAATAAGAACAATTTTTGTATTGTGTATCTTTATTTTTCATTTTATTTTTGAACTATGTGATTGAATTAATTTTCTCTAGATCCCAGCATTCTCCCAAAATCAAATAATCTTCCATCATTCCCTATCTCAGTGAACAGTACCATCATCTACCCAACTGCAGAATCAGAAACCGACAAGTCATCTTTCACATCTCCCTTTCCAACAGCCCCCATGTCTATTTCGTCTAACTTTTTATCAATTTTACCCCCTAACACCCCCTCAAAAACATTTATTTCTCTTCACATTGTTCACCACAACACTAGTTCAAGCCATTACAAACTCACTCTTGGCCACTGCTAAAGCCTCAATCACACAATAACTAAGCATCTACTTTGTATATGACACTGTGCTAACTGGTTTTCTGGAATCTACTGTTGTCTCCTTCTAATCCATCCTACACAGTAGCCAAGTTTAGCATTTCATAACCTGATTTGTCAGCAGCTCCCCCACCACTTGAAATGCTTCAATGGCTTCAAGAGTAATCTTAAAAATAATGAAAATTATTAGCATAGGCAAAACTTAACATTCTACATCTAAATGATGTCAGGCCAAATTTCCCCCACCCCACCCCAAAGTAGCTGCCATCACCATCGCCAGCTGCCCTGGTATAAGCTGTTGTTATCATTCATCTTCACTACTATAATATGCTTTTGGTGTGCCCACAGTGGTTTTATTTAAATGTTTTCTTTGTTTTTACTTTTTGTTTGGCAATAATTTCAAACTTCCAAACGAATTCCAGAAATAGAACATACTCTTTGTCCATATGCACAATTTCTTAACATTTGTCACATTGTATCTGTATACTTGCAAATACTTCACTGTATATTTTCTTTTTCTTTTCTTTTCTTTTTTTTTTTTTTTTTTTTTTTACAGGGTGTCATTCTGCCACCCGGGCTGGAATGAAGTGGCACAATCATGGCTCATTGCAGCCTTGACCTCCCAGGCCCAGGCTCAAGCAATTCTCCCACCTCTGCCTCCTGAGTAGCTGAGGCTACAATATGCTCCATCATGCTCAGCTAAGGTTTTTTTTTTGTAGAGACAGAATCTTGTTATGTTGCCTAGGTTGGTATCAAACTCCTGGACTCAAGCAATTACCTACCTCAGCCTGCCAAAGTGCTGGGATTACAGGTGTAAGCCACCATGCCTGGCTTGTATTTTTCTAAAGAACAATATCACACTTGTATATAACCCACTTATATACAATTACCAAAATCAATAAACTTATCATTGATACAACACTGTCATCTAATCTAGAATCCATATGTACGTTTCAACAATTGTCCCAATAACGCTCTCTATAGTGATTTTTACCAGTCTAGGTAAATGTGTGATCCAATGTAGGATCACACCTTTGGTTATCATATCTCTTTAGTCTCCTTTAGTCTGGAACATTTCCCCAATTTTTCTTTGTCTTTCATGAAAATGAAATTTTTAAAGAGAAAAGATCAGAATGTCCCTCAATCTGAGTTTGCCTGACGTTTTCTCATGATTAAACTAGGGTTATGGGTTCGGGGAAAGAACACTATGTAAGTAATTTTGTGTCCTTAGTGCATCACATCTGGAGACACATGATTGTTTTTTATGTTGTGATGTGATGTTTGATCAGTTGGCTAAAGTGGTGACTTTCAACTTCTGTCCTGGTTTCTGCTTATACTCTCGCACCTGGAGGAGAGCTGTCCTGATCTGCTTATCTATTCCTACTCTGTCCCCTTTCCCTGATGTACTTCTTGAATAAAATATGTTTCTTCTTATCTCAGAGCCCATGTGTAGGCCCAGAAAACTCTTCCTCATCTCAATTTGCATGGCAGGCTCCTTTTCATCCTGTAGGTCCAGGTTAAATAGTATCTTTTTAGAAATCCCATCTCCTTTGCTTTCCACGAACACAGAACTTTGTGTGTTTTCTTCCTATGACTTCTTATAATTCCCAATTATTTATTTATGTAATTAAAATTATAATGTCTGTCATCCCCTACTAAACTATAATTGTGGAAATGAGGAGCTAGTATTATTTAATGCCATCCAAGAAAGGTCAGATTCTCTCCCTTAACTCAGAATCTGGCATTTTAAGACACAGCTAAGAGTAAAGGAAACACTTTTGAGTCACACAGAAACCAAGTTCAAACCCCAGATCAGAATAACTGCATATGACCTTGGACTTCCTCATATGCGAATAGTGGATACCATCACTTACCTCACTGGGTGGGTAGGATTATATTCTTGTAAAACAAACTAGAATCATGTTTAGTATGTAAAGGAAGCTGCATAAGTGATAGATAGGGTTAATCTTCTTTCTGGATTAAGAGATATCCAGTCTTCATAAGAAGCACTCTTACAATCATACTGCTTAGTTTGCTATGTATTCACAAGTACAGGTGAATTGATTAACTTGCAAGAGTTAGTTGCAAGTCTCTAACAGTCAACACTTCATACTCAATTCTACTCTAGATCCAACCCTGTGGTGGGCATGGTGAGATTCTGTCTCACTTCTAAGAATTCCCTCAATGAAAATCAGTTTCTCCAAACAGGTAGGTATACCTCCGCTGTACTTTCTCTGTCACTTCCTTTCTCCGTACTTTCTTCACTGCATTCCTTATTCGAAGTGGTTTAGCATTAGTTGTTTCTATGTGTCTGAGTTTATCTCCCACTAGATTTTGGCAGAATAATAATAATAGAAAAATGATCACAGCAAATATATCTCTAACACTTAACTATCATATTTCATCTAAGTTGCCACAAATTTTCAGATACAACAATATTTTTTATGCCACTAGCACATTAAATGTGCTGCCAAATAAACAATGATATGTCATTGATAGCTCAGAGTCATACTTATTTGGGAAATATTAAAATATGGGAAGAGACTGGGCTTCTTAAAATTGTTGAAACATGATCTGTGTTAGGCACTGTTCTAAGCACTTTATATTTATTAAGTTATTTAACCCTCACAATAACCCAATACGGCAGGTATGTTATGCTGCCTCCTCATTACTGTTCTCCATCTCCTTTGGCACCACCATAGGTGAAGTCATCATTAGTATCTCTCACACCTAATTCTCCCTCTATAGCTACTTTTGACTTCTTTGACAATAAATCCATTGCCTGCTGCCAGAATCAGCTTTGAAACCTGCAAATCTGACTATGTCATTCCCTGTTTAAAGTCCTTTAATGACTCCTCTATGACCTTGGAATAAGGCCCAAACACTGCATTGTACTCTGTATCTCTATTTTCACATCTCATTCTGTACACTCCAGCCATACTGACCTTCTCTTACTTCCTAGAATGCAGCATGAATTTTGCCATTATCAGGGCCTTCATGCAACCTTTTCCCTCTCCCTAGAATATTCTTACCCATCTCTCTCCCTATCACTACTGAAATGGCAAACAGCTATAGATCTTTACATTCTAAGCTTGAACATTACTTCATTAAAGAAAATTTACCTGTCATGTTCCCCACTAACCTAGGTCTGCTTTTTAATTTCTTTATAACACTTTCTGCTACTTTTCCACAGCATTCGGCTCACCAGAAAATTACTTTTTCAAAGTATGCCTTCCCTTTTAGATTGCGAACTCCAAAAAAGCAGGGGCCAGGTCTATCTGAGTCACCATTATATCCTTAACTTCTAGCACAGTCAGCTGATATATTTCATATACTCAATAAATAGATGCTAAAATGAAAGCTAAAACTTTCTGTTTCTCACCAAGAAAACAACGAATGCCCAAGGAAGAGGTTCATGAAGTGGAATTTGAATTTATCTGAGTTCTGCAGAGATCAATAACACAAGAGATCTAATAAGCAAACACTGAACTTGTCAGCTCTGGCCAAAACATCTACAGCCAAATCCTGGCTGGCGCTTCAGCACACCAAAACATCTGGAGAGCTGTCACCCATCCATATATATTGCTTATATTACCCTAAACATCTTTTTATGAGAATACAGGTAATAGCTAAAAGTATTCTTGTACTTGCCCCTGCAATGTACTTGGCAAAGCAATGACGCCACTTAGAGATTCACAGACCTACCAATTAGATACAATAATTTAAGAAGTAAATCACCAAGGAAGGAGAGACACCCTGTCTCATTTGTATAATCTCCGCAGGCTGCTGGCCCAATATACAACTGGCCCCGTCCTGACAGTGCACTGACTCATAGTCCCTTCTAACTCAGCACCCAGATTCCAAAACATGCACCCTGCAGACAGTGATTCAGAGCCCTGGCTGCTATGCGGTGGCATCCCTCCTCTCATCCAAAGAGCTACTCTCAGTAGTAGTCCCTGGGGCTGCAGTCAGACAGATGAAGCTGTACGCTAAGGAGTAACTGCAGATTTGTAGTTTGTCCCCAGGGTACAGGAGCTATAAACAGGAATGTGCAATGTGCATAGTTCAGGCAACCTGCCTTTATCTAAAAGTGGAGAATCTGCAGACTAGACACAAAAACAGAGGAAGGTTGCATTAATATATACCAATTTCAGCCTCCAGCCCCCACTGAGCATATAACCAGGAGCATTGTTGTAGCATAGATACTGCCCAGGATCCCCAAATGCTTCTGGAAACTGTGTCATTTATAGATTCCTAAACAGGCACTCAGAAAGCAGGAGGCAATCACTCCACAAGTAAAGATGACAGTGAGTTCTAAAATTGAGTATTTACTTATTTCTGCTTGGGTGTTAATGCAGCTGGAATGCCACTTGTACAATGAGATACTTTTTTTGCAAACATTTGGCAAGCATACACCCACTACTCAAGAGCAAGAGAGGTTTTTTCTCAAGTTAGTCCCAGCTGAAAACTGAGAAAGATGGATTGAAAGCAAGCCAGAAATTGAAGAAAAACAATAGACCACTGAAAATGAAGAATGCACTTAATGGGTCACCAATGTGGAAAGCAAAGAAAGAAAATGGAGTGACTGATTATGGGATCCCAGCACAAAAACACAGCCAAGCCCTTGTGTCACTGGAATAAAGCAGAAGATTGGAGATTAAATATGAAAGAATTGAATTAAAAGAGAGGTAAGAACAATATCTGAGTCCACATAGGTGAGTGAGACAGGTCAGGAAAACTGGTAGGAAATAAATTTAAAGAAAGAAATGCAGGGAAAAGTACAAGTTCAGCCAGACTTCCTAGTGTTTGCTAAATATTCCTTCCACTACTTCTATTAATCTACCTCCAATATACCTCTCAAACCCATCGTCTCTCTCTCCCTCCCTCCCTCCCTCTCTTTCTCCAGATTACCATTTTAGCCAAAGCAGCATTACTGGCCTCACATTCACTTCAGCCGCCCTTCTGCAGCATTAACCTATTCTTCACACAGCAAACAGAGGGGGCCATAAAAATGCAAATCAGGTTGCTTTACTCCCTTGCTTAAAACTATTCAAAGGCTCCCTACTGCTCTTGAGGGAAAGACTAAACTCTTGAATTTGACCTACAAGGTCCTTTAAGATCTAGCCAAATCACGCCTTCCCACCTTAGAGATGACTTCAAACCATGGCAAAACCTCCATTGGCTCCATTCACCCCTCCTGAAACAATCAGAAACATTGTCTTCAACCTAAAAATAGTTGTTTTGTCATCTAATTTTCCTATTTCCATTTAAAGTTCAAACATCAATCTGGCAACCACAACTTCTTCACACTCCTGTCTTCTCTTCTTCCTGTCTGTCACAATAAGACTCTCCTCCTGAGGTAACCATTGCCACTCACCTGACCTACAAAACTTCCTTTGATACTAATGGGGGCCCTAGGTTTAGGCAAGTCCAATGTTCCTGATCCCAGAGTCAAAAACACCTGTCTGCTTAACCTAACCTGAGTGGATCCATATCTCTGTTGCTTCACAACATAGACTGATACTCAGATATGTGAATGTTGCAATCTATGATTACAGATTAAGTATAGAAAACTAATCATAGAGAATTCTTCATAACTAAGTTCCCAAATGTTGAGTAGCCATTATTTGAAGGAGAATTTATTATCCATCTAAAAATCCTGAAGGATTATCATGTCAAGCTAGTAATTTGAGTTCACACAGGAAAAAAATCCCCCTCTCTCAGCTTCAAACATAGAATATAGTGATGACAACTAAATCATAAAACATACATTAAAAAATAAAAACACAACCACAACTGTTAAAGAAAAAATAAAATATGTCCATGCAGCTGAAACAGAAAAATAAACTCAGCAATAGGCTGGGGATGGGGTTGGAGAGAATAAAACCACTTACCCACTGGGAAACAGGAAGAGGCAGCCAGAAGTTCAAGTACTGTGGGGTAACATAAACCAATAATATTGAATATATGGTAGGGTAGCAAAGCTAGATCATTGCAGGAAACCAGACGATGAGGCAGGGACTCCTAGGCAGAATAACTCTAAAAATGCTATGACCAGCCCAGGAAGCTGAGACTGGCAACTGGGGTGTTGCCCAGGTAGGCAGTAGAGATAGTTATGCAACTAAGACTTGCATCACGCCAAGCACTGCCTCAAAAACTTGACCTTTGATATCTTCAAGGAATAAAAGCCCCAAACTGACAACATAAAAAGTGGTTCTGAACTAGGGACTGATCACAGTATTGCATCTATGAAAAAAGGACAAGTTGCCATAAAAAAGGGAAATTCAAAGGATATATATTTTTAAATCATTACAGTGTAAAATCATAATACGGGCAATGCAAAACTCTATAGAAGTGTGGGGAGATAAAGTTGAAGATATCTTCCAAACTATACAGCATTTAGACAATGAGATGGACAATAGAAAATGTAAGAAAATAATAAAATCAGCCTAGTAGGGCCAATATTAAAATAGTAGGAGGGAAAGGGAAAGAGATACAGATAGGGACAAAGAGCTAGTGTGAGAGTGAGTAAATGAGAGGGAAAGAAAGAATAGCAATGAAATAATTAAAAAAAAAAATCCCATAGGCTTTTTTTGAAAGTCAACTGAATATCAGCACAATGGATGAAAATAGATCCACAAGAACCTACAACAGTGTTAGAACACAACAGATGAAAAGAATATCCTACATGTTTCAAGAGAAAGAAAGACGAAATTGAGCACAGATGTTCAAGAATAATTTCAGATTTCCTAGCAGATACTCTGGAAGCTAGAAGGTAGTGGAGCAATGTTTTCAACTCAAGAGAAACAGGAAGGAAATCTAAGGATAGTGATGGAGATTCCAGGATGATATCTATGAACAAAGCAGAGAGAGAAGCCAGTCCAAATTTTAATAGGGGAAAAGAGTAAAGAAACAATTTCAATAAGAAGATAAAACTAATAAAATATCTTTTATGTCTGCATTTACTGAGAAAACATGTCAACACTGGAAGAGAGTTTGAGCTTGAAGTAGTGATAAGTAGTACATAAATGATAAGCACATTTTAAAAAGACAATTATTCCAATGAAAACTAAACTTTGCACAGAAAATGAAAAGTAATGCTATTATATATGGTAGGCAGAATAATGGCCTTCCAAAGATGTGAATGTCCTAATCCCCAGAACCTGTAAGCATGTTATGCTACTGGACAAAAAGTGATTAAATAGCAGATGGAATGAAGGATGCTAATCAGTTAACCTTATAATCGATTATTTGGATTATCTGAGTAAACACAATGTAATCACAAGGGTCCTTAAAAGTGGAAGTGGGAGGGAGAAGAGTCAGAAGTGGGAGGCAGAAAAGTCAGTGTCAGAGTGATAGGATGTGAAAACGACTTGCCTGGTCATTGCTGACTTTGAAGATGGGGGAAGGGACCAGGAGCAAAGGAATGCAGGAAGTCTCTAGAAGCCGGAAAAGTCAAGAAAACAAGTTCTCCTCAGAGCTTCCAAAAAGGAACACAGCCCTGCCAATGTCTTGATTTTAGCCCTGGAAAACCTGCAAAACTATTTAAAAACTAAAACTGTGTTGTTTTCAGTCACTAAGTTTGTGGTAATTTGTTACAGCAGCAATGGGAAACTAATACAACATGTTATCTGGCTCAGCTGTAAGTGGCACTGATATGGTCATAATAACATAAACAAAAAATTAAATCGAAGTTATACTGAAATTAAAAGAGTATGGGGATGGGAGAAGAAACTTATATATGTTGTACAAGTAGGGCAGATTTCAAAGAATCTGAACACTTATCTTCCAGAGTAGGAAATTAATAAATTTGCATAAACATTTAAAATTAAGATGGATCAGTATATGCATGTTATTTAGAAATACGGTATAAATACCAAAAGAATAATCTGAAATGGTGGAACACGGTTGCTTCTAGGAAGCTGGGCAGGGATCTGCTGTTGTTTTTAACAAATCTTGGAGAAATATTTGATTTTAAATTAAGACCTCATATACTTTTAACAAAAAGCAAACTTTAAAAAAAAATCATATGCTTTCAACAAAAAACAAAACTTGTTCAAAATCATAAAAGAATATTATGAACAACTTTAGCCATTACGTTCAAAAACTGAAGAAATTGATAATTCCCTAGGAAAACAAATAGCAAATAGCAAACAAAAAACAAAACTAAATGGATTAGAACAGAAATTGAACCAGGAGGCTAAACATCAAATCTCCCTCCTAACACTCTGCATACAATAAAAAAACAATGGGATCACACCAGGATCTAAAATCAGTTTTATTAAACTATTAAAAAATAATTAATTCTTATCTTCTGCAAACAGTTTCAGAAACTGGAAAAAGATGAAAGCTATAAAAACTACCTTTTAGCTTAATGCAATATTCTTATCAAAATTGAACAGTATTGGTAATATCAACCTAAGAACCTAGATACAGTTTTTTAAAGGGAAAACAAATAAATCTAGCCACATATGATCTGTAATCAAGCAGATTTTTCTCTGAAATGAAAGGAGAGCTTAATATTGAATAACCTATCAGTGCAATTCACGGTTCCAAAAAAGATGAAGGAGAGAAAAGGAGTTGAATTACCACTAGTAATTTTTAAAAATAGATTAACATATTATTAAAAAAAGAAGGATAGGAGCATCTCAATAGATGAAGAAAAAAATCATGCAATGAAATTTTCCTCTCATTCATGGTAGAAATCTTAGCAAATTAGAAATACAATGAAACTTATTTTATTTGATGAATAATATCTACCAAAAAACCTAGAGGAAATGCCATACACAATGGAGACACATTAGAAACAATCTCACTCAAGTCAGAAACAAGACAAAGACTGCCCCATGCCTATCAGTAACCAATGTTTTATTGTGTATCTTAGCCAAAATAACAAGAAAAGAAATAATCCCTTAACATAAGGATCTTAAAAGGAAGGCAAAATTGTTTTCATTTGTAGGAGAAATGAAAAAAATTCAAAAGAATCAACAAATTATAAGAATGAATAAGAATTTTCAAGAATACTAGATGCAAGACCAACTTACAGATATCAATTAGAAAATATAATAGAAACAAACAGCCACAAAACAAAAATATGATTATCAAAAACTATGTAATGTAGCTTAAAAAGTGCAGATAGGGGTAGTTACAGCATTAAATCTTATATTAGATAAGAAAAACTCAATGGTTTAAAATTCCACTTTAAGACACATGAAAATGAAGAGCAAATTAAACTCAAAGCAAACAAAAGGAAGGAAATAATAAAAATAAGAGCAGAATTCAATGAAATAGAATGAAGGAAGACCAAAAAAAAAAAAATCAATGAAACTAAGAGCTGGTTCTTTGAAAAGATCAATAAAAGTAGTAAACTTTTACACAGATAATGAGAAAAAAAAGAAAACAAAAATTAACATTTATTAGAAATGAAGACAAGTGGGTCACTACAGATCTTACAAAAATTAAAAGGATAATAAGAAAATATAACAAATTTATGGAAATGAATTTAATAATGTAGATGAAACAGGCAGAATATTTGCAAGACATAATATCAGCTCTCACTTGAGAAGAAATAGATAATCTATAGCTTTTTATCTATTAAATATATTAAATGTATAAATTCACAGTTAAAAACCTTGGCTCAACTGGTGAATTACACCAAGTGTGATGGTCAATACTGAGTGTCAACTTGATTGTATTGAAGGATGCAAAGTATTGATCCTGGGTGTATCTGTGAGGGTGTTGCCAAAGGAGATTAACATTTGAGTCAGTGGGCTGGGGAAGGCAGACCCACCTTTAATCTAGTGGGCACCATCTAATCAGCTGCCAACGAATATAAAGCAGGCAGAAAAACATTAAGAAGCGAGACTAGCCTAGCCTCCCAGCCTACATCTTTCTCCCATGCTGGATGCTTCCTGCCCTCAAACATAGGACTCCAAGTTCTCCAGTTTTGAGACTCGGACTGACTCTCCTTGTTCCTCAAGCTTGCAGACTGCCTATTGTGGGACCTTGTAATCATGTAAGTTAATACTTAATAAACTCCCCCTCTGACTAATACACCAAGTACTTAAGGGAGAAAGAATACTAATTCTACACAAGCTGTTTCATAAAAGACGGAAAAAACACTTCCCACCTCATTTTATGAGACTAGAGTGACTCTTTTCCAAAACCAAATAAATGCATTATAAGAAAAGAAAATTAAAGACCAATATATCTAATGAATGCAGACACAAAAAAAACTGTAAATAAAAATAAGCCGAGATATATATAACAAGAATAATACATCATGACCAAATAGAATGGTTCTATGGGAAATGGTAGAATGGTTCAACACTTAAAAGTCAATCACTGTAATTCACCATAGCAATAGACTTAGAAAGATCATTTCAATAGATACATAAAAAGCATTTTAAAAAATTCAAGATCATCAGCATACATTCATGATAAAAATCCCTCACCAAACTATGGATAGAAGGGAACTCCCTCAAACTTATAAATGGTATGTCATAAAAATCCAAAGATGGCACCACAGTTAATGGTGAAAGACTGAATATTTCCTGCAATAAAATGAAGATCAAGGCAAGGAGATCTGCTGTACACTTCCATTCAACATTCTACTAGAGGTCCTATCCAGTTAAAATACAGTAAAAATAAAATAAAATAATATAAATACAGCAAGAAAAAAAGATATGATTTGGAAAATAGGAATTAAAACTGTGTTTACTACCAGACAGCATACTCATCTGTGTAGAAATTAGTTCAGCCACTGTGGAAGACAGAGTGGCAATTCCTCAAGGATCTAGAACTAGAAATACCATTTGACCCAGCAATCCCATTACTGGGTATATACCCAAAGGATTATAAATCACTCTACTATAAAGGTGCATGCACACGTATGTTTATTGCAGCACTGTTCACAATAGCAAAGACTTGGTACCAACCCAAATGCCCAGCAGTGATAGACTGGATGAAGAAAATGTGGCACATATACACCAGGGAATGCTATGCGGCCATAACAAAGGATGAGTTCATGTCCTTTGCAGGGACATGGATGAAGCTGGAAACCATCATTCTCAGCAAACTAACACAAGAACAGAAAACCAAACATCACATGTTCTCACTCATAAGGGGGAGTTGAACAATGAGAACACATGGACATAGGGAGGGGAACATCACACACTGGGGCCTGTCAGGGGGTGGGGGGCTAGGGGAGGGATAGCATTAGGAGAAATACCTAATGCAGATGACAGGTTGATGGATGCAGCAAACTTCATGGCACATGTATACCTATGTAACAAACCTGCACATTCTGCACATGTGCCCCAGAACTTAAAGTAAAAGAATAATAATAAAATACAGAAAATACCAAGAATCTAAAAACAAACAAAACAACTACTAGAACTAGTAATTAAGTTTTATAAGTTCATAAGATACAATATCAATAGACAAAAATTAATTGTATTGCTATGCACTAATAATAAATATCAGAAGTTAAAATTTATAAATTACCATTTATAATAGCATCAAAAAGCACGTATTACTTAAGATAAATTTCACAAAATATATGCAAGATCTATGCACTGAAATATACAAAACATTGTTAAGATAATTTAAAGAAGAAATAAACAATAAAACATTATACCATCTTAATGTATCAGGAGACTCAAGGTAGTTAAGATGTCATTTCTTCCCAAATTGACCTAAAGATTTAACTCAATCCCAATAAATCTTTCAGTAGCATTTTTGGAGGAGAAAGGGAAAAGCTGGCTGATCAATTTATCTGGAAATACAAAGGACCTAGGATAGCCAAAGACAGTTTTTAATTGTTTTTCAAAAATAATTTTTAAATGAAGAACAAAGTTAAAGGATCCACAATGCTTTACTTCAAGATTTACGAAAATGCTATTGCAGTTTCTCAACCTCAACAATATTAACATTTTGGGGCAGAGCAATACTTTATTGTTTGGGTAGCTGCCTGGCCTCTACCCACAATATGCCAGGAGCATGTCCCTCCATTTGTGGTAACCAAAAATGTCTCCAGACATTGCCAAATGTCCCTGGGGGGAATATTGCCCCAGTTGGGAACCACTGAATTATAATAATTGATGCAGCATGTTAGTTTCAAGGTTACACAAACAGATCAAATAAACAGAATAGAGTCCAGAAGTAGATCCATCCATACACAGTCAGTTGATTTTGGACAAGGGTGCCAAGGTAATTCAATGGGCAAAACATACTCTTGTCAACAAATGGGGCTGGAAAAACTGGACATACATACGGAAAAATATATTATATATGCCTGGAACATTACCTTGCTCCAAAGGCAAAAGTCATCTAAACATGCACCAAAGACATAAATCAAAGAACAGAAACTACAAAACTCTAGAACAAAACAAGAGAGAATTATTTTGAACTTAATTAATGCAAAGACTTCTCAGAATACAAAAGGTACAAGTCATAATAGAAAACCCATTAAGAAAATGAAAAGACAAGCCACAGAAGGGCAGAAAATATTTCCAAAACACATATCTTCTAAAGAATTTGTATTATATTTAATATTATATATTGTATTATAGAATGACCCAATAATAAGAACACAAATATCCCAATTTTAAAATGGGCAAACGATTTGAATGGACATTTCTCCAAATGAGATACACAGATGGCTAATAAGCACATGAGAAAATGTTCAGTATCATTAGTCATAGGAAAATGCAAATTAAACCACAATGAGCTACCACTATGCACTCACGGGAAAGACTGACAAGGCAGGATACAAGACTAATCTTCAAAAGTCAATAGCATTCCTATATACCAGCAATGAACAACTGGAATTTGAAATGTAAAATGCACTATTTATGCTACCACCAAAATCTGAAATGCTTAGGTATAAATCTAACAAAATATGTATATGATATCTTTAAGGAGACTATAAAACTCTGATAAGAGAAATCAAAGAAGATCTAAATACATGGAGAAATATTCCATGGTCATGAATAGGAAGACTCAGTATTGTTGGATAGGAAGATTCATTACTGGTAAGGTCAGTTCTTCTCAACTGATATATACATTCAATGCAGTCCCAACCAAAATCCCAACAATTTATTTTCTAGATATCAATAAACAGATTCTGAAGTTTATATAGGAAGACAAAAGACCCAGAATAGTAAACACAATACTAAAGAATAGGAATAAAGTTAGAGGACTGACACTACCTGACAGGAAACAAGGCAGTGTAGTGCTGGTAAAAGAATAGATGAATACGTCAGTGGAACAGAATAGAGACCCCAGAAATAGATAGACCCACATGAATATAGTCAACTGATCCTTGACAAAGAAGCAAAGATAATATAAGGGATAAATGATAGTCTTTTCAACAAATGGTGCTGGAATAACTGGTCATCCACTTGCAGAAAAAAGATGAATCTTGACAAAGACCTTACATTCTTAACAAAAATTAGCTCAACATGGGTCATAGCCAGTAAAATACAAAACCAAAAAAGTCCTAGAAGACAAAATAGGGGAAAAGAAAGAATGATCCATGAAAGTAAAAACTGATAAATTGACCTTCATTAAAATTTAAGATCTTTGCTCTGTGAAACGCACTGTTAAGAGTATGAAAATACATGCCATAGACTAGGAGAAAATATTTGCAAAACATATATCTAGTACAGAACTTATATTGAAAATATATAAAGGACTCTTACACTGAACAATAAGAAAACAGCCCAGTTAAAAATGAGCAAAAGAACTGAAGAGACAGCTCAGCAAAACAGATAAGATTGCAAATAAGCATGCAAAAAGATGCTCAACTCGTATGTCGCTAGGGAATTGAAGACTACAGCAACAATGAAGTATCACTACACACCTATTAGAATGTCCAAAATCCAAAATGTAGACAACACCAAATGCTAGTAAACATGTGGAGCAACAGGAATGCTCATTTATTGCTGATGGCAGTGCAAAATGATATAGCCACTTTGGAAGACAGTCAGGCAGTTTCTTACAAAGCTAAACATAGTTTTACCATATGATCCAGCAATTGCACTCCTCGGTATTTACCCAAATGAGTTGAAAACTTATATCCACACAAAAACCTGCTTACAAACACTTATAGCAGCTTTATTCATAATTGCCAAAACTTGGAAGTAACCAAGATGTCCTTCAGTAGGTGAATGGATAAACAAACTGTGGTACAGCCTATGTGTCTATCCACACAATTGAATATTATTCAGCAATAAAAAGAAATGAGTTATCAAGCCATGATAATACATGGAAAAATCTTAAATACATATTGCCAAGTGAAAGAAGCCAGCCTTAAAAGCTACATACTGTAAAATTTCAACTATATGACATTTTGGAAAAGGCAAAACATTAAAGAGAGTGAAAAGATCAGTGGTTGCTAGAGGTTCAGGCTGGAGGGAGGGATGAACAGGTATATAACAGGAGATTTTTTAGGGCAGAGAAACTATTCTATATTATACAATAATGGTGGATATATGTTATACATTGTCAAAATTCATAGAACTGTAGAACACAAAGAGTGTGCACAAATGCAAGCTATAGACGTGAGTTAATAATAATATATCAATATCAGTTTATCAGTTGTAACAAACGCACCACATTAAAGACGTTAATAATAAGGGAAACTGGGGTGGGGGATGGGGTAACTCCGTTGAATTTTTTTGTAAATCCGAAACTGTTCTAAAATAAAGTTTATTATTATTATTATTTTTTTTTGAGATGAAGTCTCACTCTGTCACCCAGGCTGGAGTGCAGCGGCACGATCTCAGCTCACTGCAAACTCCACCTCCCAGTTTCAAGTGATTTGATTCTCCTGCCTCAGTCTCCCAAGTAGCTGAGATTACAGACACCTGCCACCACACCAGGCTAATTTTTGTATTTTTAGTAGAGACGGGGTTTCACCATGTTGGCCAGGCTGGTCTCGAACTCCTGACCTCAAGTGATTCACCTGCCACGGCCTCCAAAGCACTGGGATTACAGGCATGAGCCACCGCGCCTGGTCTAGTTTTTTAAAGATGAAAATACCAAGTGGTGGTGGGGATAATGAGCAGCTGAGACTCTTACACACTGCCGGTGGGAATGCAAAATTATATAGCCACTTTGGAGAACAGCTTGACAATTTCTTATAAAGTTAGACATTTACTTTGCATATAACCCCAGGAGTCCCCTTCTAGGTATTTACCTAGCATAAATAAAAATATATGTGAAGCAAAAACCTGTACAAGAACATTTATAACAGCATTGCGACATGGCTAAATAGTGGGAAAAAAACAAATGTCCCTAAACTGTTGAATGAATAAATTACTCAGCAATAATAAAGAATAAACAATAATGAAAATATGCAAAAACATGGATGAATCCTAAAAGTAAGTGCTAATTAGAAGAAGCCAGACACAAAAGACTACATACCAAATGTTTCCATTGATGTGATAGCATAAAAGAAACAACACTTTGAGGACAGTAAACCTAAGACCTAAAACCATAAAATTCCTAGAAGAAAACCTAGGCAATACCATTCAGAACATAGGCATGGGCAAAGACTTCATGTCTAAAACACCAAAAGCAATGGCAACAAAAGCCAAAATTGACAAAGGGGATCTAATTAAACTAAAGAGCTTCTGCACAGCAAAAGAGACTATCATCAGAGTGAACAGGCAACCTACAGAATGGGAGAAAATTTTTGCAATCTATCCAACTGACAAAGGGCTAATATCCAGAATCTACAAAGAACTTAAACAAATCTACAAGAAAAAAACAACCCCATCAAAAAGTGGGCAAAGGATATGAACAGGCACTTCTCAAAAGAACACATTTATGCAGCCAACAAACATATGAAAGAAAGCTCATCATCGCTGCTCATTAGAGAAATGCAAATCAAAACCACAATGAGATACCATCTCACGCCAGTTAGAATGGCAATCATTAAAAAGTCAAGAAACAACAGATGCTGGAGAGGATGTGGAGAAATAGGAACGCTTTACACTGTTGGTGGGAGTGTAAATTACTTCAACCATTGTGGAAGACAGTGTGGCAATTCCTCAATGATCTAGAACTAGAAATACCATTTGACCCAGCGATCCCATTACTGGGTATATATCCAAAGGATTATAAATCATGCTACTATAAAGACACGTGTACATCTATGTTTATTGTGGCACTGTTCACAAAGACTTGGAACCAACCCAAATGTCCGTCCATGATAGACTGGATGAAGAAAATGTGGCATATATTCACCACAGAATACTATGCAGCCATAAAAAAGGATGAGTTCATGTCCTTTGCAGGAACATGGATGAAGCTGGAAACCATCATTCTCAGCAAACTAACACAAGAACAGAAAACCAAACACTGCATGTTCTCACTCGTTAGTGGGAGCTGAACAATGAGAACACATGGACACATGGAGGGGAACATCACACACTGGGGCCTGTCAGGGGATGGGAGGCTAGGGGAGGGAGAGCATTAGGAGAAATACCTAATGTATGTGACAGGTTGATGGGTGCAGCAAACCACCATGGCACATGTATATCTATGTAACAAAACTGCACGTTCTGCACATGTACCTCAGACTTATAGTATAATAAAAAAAAAGAAAAGAAAAAGAAAACAGATAGATGGTTTCCTGGAATTGTAGGTAGAAGAAAAGAACTGGCTGCAAAGGGGCCCAAAAGAACCTGTTATAGTAAGGGAAATTTTCTCTATCCTTATTGTGGTGGCACCGGTGGTAGTGGTTACACAATCATATACATGTGTCAGAACTTAAACTGTACACTTACAAAGGGTAAGTTTTATTTTATGCTAATTATACATTAATAAATCTGACTAAAAAATAAAGTTACCTGGGACTAAATCTAATATGTAAGAGTATTATCAATAAATTTACCAACCTTCATCAAAGGTTGCAAAAAGTCCTGAATAATGCCAAGATATAACATATTCATGAATAGGAAATCTCTGTGAAAAGGATGTCAATTCTTCTTCAAATCATTCTACAGATTCAATATAATTTCAAGAAAAACAAACATTATTTTCTTGTAATTTGATAATTTTGTTTTAAAATTAAGGTAAGTGAGGAAAGGACCAAAAATAAGATAATCCAGAAAAAACAAGAAAAGTGGTGTGAGTGTGGATGAAGGCAGTGAACAGTAACTTGACTTTACAAATATCAAATTCGTTATAAAGCATTTGTAAGTAAAACAACACAAGTGTAGACAAATAGATTAATGAAACACAATAGAGAGCCTAGAAATAGACTCAAACACGTATAAAAATTAGGCAATGTGGGCCGGGCGCGGTGGCTCACGCCTGTAATCCCAGCACTTTGGGAGGCCGAGGCGGGTGGATCACGAGGTCAGGAGATCGAGACCATCCTGGCTAACACGGTGAAACCCCGTCTCTACTAAAAATACAAAAAATTAGCCGGGCGTGGTAGCGGGCGCCTGTAGTCCCAGCTACTCGGGAGGCTGAGGCAGGAGAATGGCGTGAACCCGGGAGGCGGAGCTTGCAGTGAGCCGAGATCGCGCCACTGCACTCCAGCCTGGGCGACAGAGCGAGACTCGGTCTCAAAAAAAAAAAAAAAAAAAAAAAAAAAAAAAAAAAAATTAGGCAATGTGGTGGAGTTTGGGGTCTAAACTAGTCGTGTATAAATGATATTTAAAACAAATAGTATTTTACATGGAAAAAAAACTGCTTAATATTTTACATCACATACAAGAATAAAATCCAGATGGATTAAAGAACTAAGTGTAAAGAAAATTTCTTGAACTCTTCAACAAAATTTTGGAGAACATTTTTTATGATCATAGCATCAGGAATATCTCTTAAAGCATGATACAAAAAGCACAATTCATGGAGGAAAAGATTGATAAACCTGACATGAAAATGTAAAACTTCTGTAATGATAAAGGACCCCATAAACAAAATAGAAAGCGAAGTAACATTATAGAAGCAGATATATGCTATATATATCACAAATAATTAGTATCCAGAATATATAAATAAGTCTTATGAATCAGTAAGAAGAAGCAACTGAATAGAAAATTCAGCAAATGTGAGTGGCCCTGAGTGTCACGTTTGGAAGGATGTGGAAAGGAATGAAACGGGGGCTAGACACAAAGAAAGTTAAAGTTTATATATAATGTTTTATTTATTTTGTTAAAACATATCAAAAGCCAAAACGACAAAATGCTAACAGTTGTTCACTCTGAGTAGCATATATGTGGTTACTTGTTCATTGTTTTGAAAGATTCTCTGAGTTTCCCTTAAATTTCCAAAATAAAAAAAGGGAAAAAAAACAAGAAAATAACTTGTAAACTATACATTTATAATAATAAATTTCAGCAAAGTGAAAAAAATAGAAGTTAAAATCATAAATACTAATTTTCTGCATAATCAATTAGCAGAAATAATGGTAGAAAGATCCCCTTCACAAAATTAAGAGCATAAAATAAATGTTACTGCTACCCATTCTATACAGATAAATTTAGGCTTAGAGAGACTACACAGCTAGTAAGTAGAAGAGCTGAGGTAATAAAAATTATTTTAAAGCTACAATAATATTTAAACTTTGTAACTAGGACAAGAAGAGACAGACTAAAAGAAATGAAGAATAGATAAATTCCAAACAGAATCTATTATATATTACAATTTGTATATATTACAGAACAGTGGGAATGAATGAATTATTCAGTGTTTGGTGCTATGAAACAATTGGCAGGGAAAACAATTTAGAAAATTACCTCACACTACACAGCAAAATAAATTCCAGAGGGATTAAACATAAGCAATAAAAACTAAAACAAAATTCATTTAAGCACTTATCCAATTTTGAATGAGGAAGAAATTCTTAAACACGAATTCATCAGAAGAAATTACAAATGAAAAGATAAATATAATTACATAAAATTAAGATTACTATGCATAAAAGTCAATTTAAAATGTAAACTTTTAAATGTAAACATTTAAAATGTAAGTGGGAGAATATTTTCCCTACATTTGACAGAAAGACGTCTAATGGGTCAACTAAACATACATTGCCCATACAAATTTAAAAAAATGTAAGTTCTTAATGGAACATGTACAAAGATCATAAATAGATGTTTATAGAAAGGAAACAAAATTAATCAAGAAATATAAAAAAGTATTCAATCTCATTATAATAAAAGAAACACATATTAAAACAGTAAGGTACCATTTTGCCCCTATCAGATCGGTAAAAATTTTAAAAGAATGACAATGGCCAGCACTGTCATAGGTGTATGAGCAGTAATCAACAATCTTATGCAGTAGAGTGGAACACCTTCACATAGATATCAAGAGCCTTTAAAACGTTAGTATCTTCAGGCCCAGTAATGTCTTTCATAAAAACTCATCTTAATAATTCATTCAACAAATATTTAGTAAGTATCTACAATATGTCAGACCTTATTGTAGGTTCTAGCGGATATAAGAGTGAACAAAATGGAGAAAAAAATCCCCGGGCTTGAGGGACTTACACCCTAAAACAGGAATCCAAACAATAGATGTAATGTATCTAGTCTATCAGGTGATGACACAAACCAAAGGTTTAAAAAAGTAAAGCAAGAAAGGGGAAGAGTGAGTGTTGGAAAAGATGGGTTTGCATTTTTATGTGAGATCATTTAGAATTCAAATGTGACATTTGAATAAAGACCTAAAAAAGGTGAGGTTCAAAGAAGCAAAAATAATTTAAATGATCAATATGTGATCTGTCATACAATTATGGTAGAAATTGAAAACTGAAAAGTATGCAGCCATTAAAAATTGTTTGAAGGCTGCTGAACGATGTGGGGAAATGCTCACAATATAATACCAATGAAAAAGCCAGATCAAAAATAGTACATATAAGATGTGATCCCGATTATATAAACACAGAAACACATCTGAAAGGAAATACAGCAAGGTATCTCTGGACTAGGGATTTGGAGGTGATTTTTTTTTTAATGTCTCTTCATTTTCAAAATTTTCTGTAATGCGGTTGTTTTACTTTTATAATCAGGAAAAAACAATGTAATGGTAGATATTACAATCTTAAGGTATATTAGAAAATATACTCAATTTTTTAAATGGAAGTGCTAGCCATCCATGCTTAAAGTACTGGGTCCCGTTTTGGACATCATATATTAAGAGGGATACTGAAGACAGAAGTGTCTACTGTATAAGTTTCTCAAAATATATATCACATAAGCTCAAGAACTAGCAATATATAGACTGAAGAAAAGATGAGAAGAACAACCATGGTTAAACATTTGAATGGCCGCTACAAGGAAGGGGAACAGCAATTACACAGTATTGCTACTGCTCCAAGGTGCAAGACCAATAGGTTGAATTCAGAAGATAGATTGCAGGTCAGTATGAAGAATAACTTGCTAACAACCAAGCTGTCTGTTATCTGGTGGTGTTAAGCAACCTTTCCTGAAACCATTCACACTGAAAACAGATGACCATATGTACTGGGTGATAAGACTGCCATCACATGATTGCTAAGGGCCCTGCCATTTCTGAACTCCTCTTGTACTATTTTGAAAAGTTATTTTATGCTATGGTCACTTACATAATTCCATCTCCATCCACCTCCCCCCCTTCCCTTAAAAAATATATATAATACCTGTGTTTTTTAAGAAATCAGTTTTTAAAGAGAAAAGTACCCTTCAAAATATACATCCTGGAGATTTTTATTCCCCCTTCTGTGTATATTCAGGAGACATATTTTGTGCAGACATCAGTATGTTTAAAATCATGCTTTTAAGTATAAAAATGCTTTTATATTACCAACTAGTATTTCCCTTCACATACATCTTCCCCCCAGGAAGAGACTACCGGGACCATTACATTTCAGAATGAGATAATCACCTTGCGTGTATTTAACAGTATTATGCCCCATCTTATTCTCAGTGACTTTAGTTTATTTCAAACCAGCAGTAATAGAAATACCACCTAATATCCAACTTTACTATATATTTTACAATACAGTCAGTTCTTTCCTTAACTCTCAGGACAGTTACAATTTCAGTCACCTCAGGAATAAAAAAAGGAAGGTGCATTTCAATGACCCCTTCCAAAGTCTGTGAATACTCCCACCAAAATTATCAACCTTCAGAATTCTGTATAAAGTTATTAGTGTTGCTTATAGAAGTGACCAAACCTGAGCTACCTGCACAGAACCATGATAACACAATATAGAGCAGAACATGAACTATAGAACCTTACAGCTTGGAGGCTCTTTCTAAATATCTTAATGGATTCATGTCAGTCACCCTATTCAAAACCCTTTTCCAAACCTCCCCCCACCTTATTTTACAGTTATGGAAACAGGCTCCAACAAGACAAGTGATATGTCACAACAAACCGAGTATCCAAGTCAGGACTAGGCTATCAGAAATCCCATTTTAAGAGGGATTTTTAATATCAAATTCTTCATATTTTTTTATCAAGTGCCTCTTCCTATAAATTGCTGAATAGAGAGAGTTGGAGGACCTGGGAAAGGCACTGGGTCTTTGTGAATTTCAGTTAAGCTACATGACATATAACCTAGTTTTTAAGTAAGTCACTGCTCCTGTGGACATGAGCCTGGAGGGACCCTTCCCTTCCCTTACTATTGCAGCACAGTCATCTGCCAAACATTTGCAAAATGCGTATGCACCATCCAACTGAAGTGTTGGTAGGCACTGTGACCATCACAGTGGGAAGGACTGTTATAAACCAGATATCATCTATCACTACTCAACTCTGCTGTGAAGTTTAATAATGCTGACCACACCTTTCTCTTTAAAGCGGTACATTTTCCTCTACATATGAATCACAATTTATGACTACATAGTTCAGTGGTCTGTCGAATAATGTCTATCTCACCATCTAAACCATGAGCCCAGGATGGCAACAACTTTGTCTGTTTTGCTCACCATTATATTCTCCATGCCTAGTAAATGTTATGTATGCAAGAAATAAATTAGAAGGTGCCTCTCCTCTCTTGGCACCTTCATAACACTGTACTCTTCTAATTTTCCTTCCATATCCCTGACTTTTTCTCCTTTGTAGCCTTCACATAAGGTTCATCGTTCTCCCCCATATCCTAAAAAAAAAAAAAAGCATTCTTCAAAGTAGCACCCCTGAATCTCTTTTATTCTATTTCAAGTATTGAGAGGCAATGACTCTCAAATCACTCTCTCCTACTGACTTCTTTCCAGAGTTCCAATCCCATATTTTCAAATGTGCTCAGTACCTTTTACTGGGCTACAACAATATTACTACCTGTGTGGCCTCAGGCAAATCAAGTCACTCACCCTGTCAAGATGGGTTTGCTCATCCACAAAATGAGGGAGTTGCATCTCCTTTGCATATAAAGTCCTAATTTTCCCATCTAGCATTCAGTATGATTTACAGTCAAGCCCTCCATCTATCTTGCCAAACACATCTCACGTAAGTATTTCTGCATACACTTTACTCCAACACAACTAGCCTCTGAATAGAATACCTTTCCCATCCCCCAATTCTGCATACTCAAAGTTTGTCTCATCTTCAAAGCTCATTTCAAATGCCACTTCCAGGAAGGTGTCTTTGATCTCCTTAAAGCCCTTTGCTTCTCTCTTATGGGTGTAGATCTCATCTCCTAATACTATAGTTGTTTGTCTATTTCTTCTCTTTCCTACTTGACTGTGTCATCTTGGAGGGCAGAGGCTATTCTTAAATAATCCTGTATCTCCCACATTATCTTTGGTTCATCATAGGCACTTAGTAACCTTATATTGAATAGATTCCATTTAAGCCATGTCAGTTATCCTGCTCAAAGCCCTTTAATCAGTCCCACTCTTTCTAGAATAAAGACCAACAGCCTTATAATGGCCCACTCCAGCAATCCCTTCAAAATAAAATTGAGATACCAAGTAACCCTCTGAAGTAGTCAAGTTGGCTTTCTATCCACTGTAAGAAATTTTTAAAATGGGATGAATCCTGTTTCCCCAATGCAGAAGAAAGCCCAAATTACCTTTCCTTTATTGAATGTATGGCCCCACAACTAATGTCAAATGGTTCATTCATTTATTTAAAAAACATCTGTTAAGCCTCCTACTCTATGTCATATACTAGGCTAATGGCTAACGGTATAATAAACTGAACTGATACAGCCCTTCACCCACTTGGAATATATAACTGAAAGCGTAATTTGTAGAAACTCTAAGGAAATTAAGAGTTTTAAGAAAAAACAAACATTTTATCTGTCACAACACATAAACAATGCAACTTTGTGTAAATGTTAAATTCTTCATTAAAGGAGATATTTAACTGTAGGGTAAAAGATCATGACAGGTGATTTAGAAATTAAAGCTGGGTCTAATTTGGGCCTCTTAAATTAGATGGGCAGGTAGCCTAGACCAGTGCACTCAAAATGTAGCCCGCCAAATCAGTGCCTGTCTGTGAACTTTTATTACCAGGCAGTAAGGACCAAAGTACAGAAGTCAAGAGTAAGCACTTAGAAAATGTTACAGCAATTTGAAAAAATCATTTTATGTCTGTAGAATCTAATAATACAAATGCGGGCTTATCTTTTGTATGTCTTTTCTTTCATTTTCTAGTAATTCATGGTTAATTTATTTTACTAAATTAACAGTCTTCTGTGATGGATTAGGAAACAAACAAACAAACGACAACAAACATTTTCCTTCACTAGGGGAGTTTGACCAGTACTCTACTAGAGCTTTGCTACTTGAAGTGTGGTCAGTGGAACAGCAGTTTCAGGATCACCTAATAGCTTGCTAAAATGCAAAATCCGAGGCCCCTGCCATAGACTCTCTGAATCACAATTCGCATTTTAACAAGATTCCCAGGAGATATTTTTACACATTAAAGTTTGAGAAGCACTGGCCTAACGATTTCCGAAGCCTCTCATAACTCTGAAATCTTATAATTTACTTCAGATAGAGAATTTCAGAGTTGAAAGACCCTCAGAGACACAGTCCATCTCAACATCTTACAGATGGAAAAACTGAGGCACATGGAGGGGAAGTCGTATGTCCAAGATAATCGGCAAATCATCTGAGCTAGGAATGGAACCCAAATTTGCTAACAGCCAAGTCAGTGTTCCATTCTAGCAACCACATACTCACCCCTTTCCACCCAGTCCCACTGTATTGTATCCCCTCAGTGATGTAATTATTCCTGAGGTGTTTTCTGATAAAACAATTTATTCTTCTACCTTCTGCATACTGTATGAACCTTGAACTACCACTATTTCAAATGTGGTACTTTTCTCCATGAAATTAGAAAATTTCATAATTTTCTTTATGAAAATTCCTGCCACTCAAATCTTCCCACACGCCTATTGTCCGGATGCCATATAGACATTCTGGGGGCTTTAGAAGGACTAGTACTAACCAATTTCTGGTCTTTAGGAATATGAAAGCGACCTTCCTTGCCCCCATCAGTCCAGTTGACACCAGATAGCAAGCTCATCCAAGGAAGAGAATATACACTATCAGGGCTGCTCTAGAAAACTCCGTAGGGTCAATTTGTGGCTAACAAAACAAGTGGGCTATTAGGCCATATTAAGAATAGTCTAATTTCCAGCATGAAGTAAATGATAATCCTTTACTCTGTGGTCTTATTGGATCCAAGGGTTA
The DNA here is from genome assembly GCF_028858775.2 of Pan troglodytes. NCBI lineage: Eukaryota > Metazoa > Chordata > Mammalia > Primates > Hominidae > Pan > Pan troglodytes. The sequence continues at coordinate 149,916,659 of NC_072421.2, forward strand.
AGAGGGAGGCATGATTGCTGTCTTCAACTAACTGAAGAACTATTATTAAGAAAAAGCAAATTTGTTCCAGATAGTCCCAAAGAACCAATGAATATAAGTTACTGGGAAACAGACTTTGGCTTATGATGGGGAATACTTTCTGACAATCAGAGTTGCTCCATGACACAAAGAGCCACCTAATGCACTCTCTGTCACTGCAGGGAGTTCAACTGGAAATCAGTCAACAAATTGGATGCTTAGGATAAATTCAAGAACTGAGTAGAGAAATAAAGCTTAATGAATGACCTTTTGGGCTCCTTCCAGTTCCAAGGTTTTAGTATTCTAAAATTTTCGGCACAGAATAACTCCAAATGCTCAGGAAATAAGAATGAGGTCTGTTTTTAAAAGGTGCAGTTTGGAGCATGTTGGGTGGATGAGGCTATAAAAAGTGAAGTACGATTTTCAAGGAAAGGAAGCTGACCAATGAAAGTCTTTTGGGCAGCCCCTTCCGGAAATCCAGGTGAAGCCTGGCTCCAGGCTGAGTTCCTGTTACTCTACACAAAAGCCAGGCCACTACTTTCCAAAAAACCTTGCCAAGCCACACTGTACCTATTGTATCTACACTTGCCTAACAGACAAAGGTGCAAAATTCTCCCCAAGAAGGCAGTAGTGCTTCATGGTTAAGACCACGGATTCTGGAACCAGGTTGCCAGTTTAATTTCCAACTGAGACATTTAATTGCTCTGTAATCTTGGATAAGTTACTTAACCTCTCTGTGCCTCAATTTTGTGAGTAAACCAAAGATAATAATAGCGTCTGTTATTCAATGCACTATTCTGCTACAATAATTTAATGAAGTAATACACACCAAACACTCAGCCCAGAATCCAAAATATACTACATACTCGATAATTTTAGCAATTAGTATTAGGGATGTCAGAATTACTACCACAGGCACAGCAGCGTCACTCACTTAGAAAGCTCCCATCAAACAATTGGATCCCTTCCCCTACCAGTTCAGAAGGGCTATACTACAAGAGCCTCAATCAGTCTTTGCAGAGCTCCAGACAACCAGAACTTGCTGACTCTCAATAAGCCAAACTACTCACGTTAGTAATCCTACCTCATCACCCTGCTTTCCATAAATCCAACAGCCACCCTTCCCCCAGTCCTCTTGCCCATGCCACCCGCAGCCACAGCCACAGCCACAGTCAGAGGAGCAACAAACTGGGAGGCCAGTTGCAGACAAACCATCAGGTGTTTCCTCCCTTCCAAGGACACAGCTGGACTTAACATGATGCCTATGAGTGAGATGGGGTGGGGTATCTCAATCTCTGATCTAGGATGTCAGCTCAATTATCTGGAATTGAGGGTGGGCAGGCAATGGAGCTTCTCGCCGGGAAACAAGGCAAACCTCCCAAGTTTGTGGAGGAAGTCAGGCCCAACCCCACAGTGAGCCCCTCAAAGGAAGGGGGGAGGGCTCAATCTGCTTTAAAGGAAGCAGTTATTTACAACTTTCTACTCACTTGCATGTGGGGGAGGTAATGGGGAGATGGGGAAAGAGGCTGCAAGGTACCCTCCTTCTTTCTTATTTCCAGCAGTGAGAAGCAGCTGCGGAGAAAGAGTTAAAGAAGGGAGAAAGCTCCAGCCATTACTCCATCCCTGGTGCCTAGAGCTGTCTGGGGGGTCATGACAGTGCTGTCTGCTTTGGCTAGGGGCCACTCCGTGGCTTTCTGCAGCAGCTGCTGGGGCCCCCCAAGCAATTTGCAAGGTCAGTGCTGACCTGCTTCCAAAGAGGAACAAAACAATTCACTGACAATGAAGCAAATCACGCATATACCACATCGCAACCCCCCTTCCTCAAATCGGGTTTTACCCCAGTGTCTCCCTGCTCAGATGCCGCCTCTGGGCTTCCACCAGCCCCACTGGGGAACCCAGGATAGCATCACAGCTGCAGAGCATGCCTCGCCTCCCGGCCAACCCAAGGAGACTCTCAGTACGGGGGAGAGATGCTATCGCTAAAGGAGACCTGAGCTTGGGGGAGGGGGAAGAAGGAACATCAATGTTTCTTACCGAGCTCTACAGTCTGAGCGGAGAGGAGAGAAGGATGAATGAACTGAAACAAGTTGGAGGTTGAGCCCTGACAGAGCTCGGCTTCTGGCTTCTTCTTCTCTCTCTGGGTCTCTCTCCTGGTCCCTCTCTCGGTCTGTCTCTCTGGTTTGCTCGCTAGCTTGCGCGCGCTCACGCTCTCTCGCTCTCTCGCTCTCTCTCTCTCTCTATCTGCCTCCCTCCCTCTCTGTCAGTTTCTCCCTCCCCTCCTCCCCTCCCCTTCTCCCCTCCCCCTTTGCTGGCTTTAGGTTCACCACTGGTGCTTAGCACGCGGCTGTGCTGGGGCTCTGAATACAGTACTGCAAGGCTTTAGATGTGGTTGTTTTACAAAATACTAAAGTAGTATTTTATTCCTTAAGGCATCCAACAGAGAAATAGAGGGAAGCCCAGAGAGAAAGGGAGGAGCAGAGGAAGCAAAGGGAAGAGAAAGAGAGCAAAAGGGTATGAGCGAATAGGAGGATAAAGGAAGTATGGGTTACTGTAGCTGATGTGTGATGCTTACTTGCTGCTCCCAGACTGAAGAGTGAGCTTCCTCCTTTTTCCCTCTGTCTCCCTTATATCCTTATGGGCGTGCCTTCTAACCCAGGCTGCAAATAAAGGTTTGACAATCCTGTCTGTTCAGATTCCATCTCTGGGGACAATAATGAGCTAGAAAAATGTACATCAAAGGGGTTGTCATTCATACTCCACTAAGAAGAAAGAGTTCCGCCACATTGATCCCCTGTTGACCTAACTTCCACCCCCACCCTCAACCAAGTAGAAGTGCAGACCCAATTCAAAACTATCAGTTCTAGCTTCCCTGTAGGTAAGACAGACAAGCAGCAGAACCACAATGCTTTCTTTTCAAAAATTCCAAAGGGAATATAGATGTATGTAATTGTGTGAGCCTATACATGAGTTGCACAAGGGCTAAGGTGGGGAGAAGGATAATTATTGACTCAAAGTATAAAAGAACTATATTCCCATTGGGTCAACAGAAAAAAACCAACCTAGGCAAAGCACAGTAACAATGCAGCATAGAGTGGAAAAAGACCTAGGCTAAAAATAAAATAAAGGAACTTGAGTTTGAGTTCTGCCTCTGAAAATTGCTGTGTTGCTTTCAACGAGTTCTTCAATCTGGCCCTCAATATCCTCAATGACCAAATGAATGGTAATGGAAATAGATGATCTTAAAAGACCCTTCCAGAACTAACAGTCTAGGAATCTAAAGACAGGAAAATTCCAGGTAAAGGAGAAGTTGGCCCTTAGAAAATAAAAACTAAACTGCCACATTTCAAAAGTTCTCCAAAGGTGAGTCCCCAAATGCGACTCCAAATCACATTGATTCAACATTCCATCTTTTGTGTTTCAGGGATAATACCAATATAAGCACGTGAATAAAGAGCTGTTCCTATCAAAGAATTCAGCATCTGCTTACATATAATGATTAGTATAAAAGTTGTCTTAGTCAAACTCTTCATATTGTGATTTCTAGTCCTGTTAGAAAAATTCAGAGGGCATCTAATTGAAAGTGAGTTATATAGTGTGTTTAAGTATACTAGTGTCAATATACATACAGTGACTGGGACATAACAGGCATTTACAATGTTGCCCATAGTGTGCCATTTCTATTTAAACTACCATCCTGTTGGTTTTTTTCCCCCAAATTTCTAATGCTCTCTACTCCTGCCAAATGAAGTACATGTGCTACACTCCTATACATATTCAAAAGCATGTGTCCATACATTGAGTAGAAGATAGATAGGTACTCGTAAGCTTAGAGTCACTGAGCTAAAGGGACCCATAAAGATAACCATGTCATTGTACAGAAAAAGAAACTAGACTAAATAGAAAATATAATTCACACAAGGTCATAGTGAGTCAGTGGCAGAATCAAGGCCAGTACTCAGATTGCTGACTGCAGGTACAGTATTTTTCTCTACAAAATTAACATGTAACTTGCACATAAAGCAAGTGTGTATGTGAGCATAAAGCTATAAATACTTTTTCCTGCATAGGTACCCATTTTCATGTGTAGATTTGTTTGCATAAATGTCCATTGGATTTAATAGGTTAGTATACTGGCAAAAAGAAATATTAAGGTTGCTGTATTAGTTTTCTAGGGCTGCCATAACAAATTATCATAAATTCAGTAGCTTAAAACAACAGAAATTTATTGTCCCACAGTTCTGAAGGTCAGAAGTCTAAAATCGAGATGCTGGCAGGGTCAAACTACTCCAAAAGTTCTAGAGAATGATTTCTTGTCTCTTCCAGCTTCTGGTGGTTTCCAGTGTTCCTTGGCTTATCACTGAATCTCTGCCTCGGTCTTCAAATGGTCTTCTCCTCTGATTTCTGTGTGCCCAAATCTCCCTCTTTTTTCTTATAAAGACACCAGTCATTGGATTTAAGGCCCACCCTAAATCCGGAATGATTTCATCTCAAGATCTTTAACTACTTCCTTTTGCAAATACCATACCATTGAAATGAGGTCACACCCTGAGGTTATAGATGAACATGAATTTCGGGGGACACTATTCAATCTACTACAATTGAAAACTTTGCATCTAATAAAGATACCAAACAAACAAATAAACCATCTGGGTGCCATCATTTATTTTAAAGAAAAGATATTTTAATACAAATAAGTTGGATTAAGACACTCTCTGAACAAAAAAACTCTTCTCTGAATCACACAATTATACCTGTATGAAAACTTTACAGCATTTTCATAATTTTCCCACTTGACTGCAAACCAAAAACAAACAAACAACAACAACAACAAAAAACCCAGAATCCTTTATTAGGAAAACTTCTGGCAATGGTGAAGAAGCTTCTATCAGACCAACCCTGATGCAGATAACAATAATAAACAGTGGACCAAATATATAATAAAACAATTTAAATGCACAGGAAAGCAACCCATAAACAGGCAAAAATTGAAAGGGAATTAATACTTGAAAGGAGGGAACAATACTAAGTGAGTTTTTCCTTTTCTGGAAATTTTTGTCTGATGGCAGCCCCCAGGCCAAAGCAGTGAATAAACTCTAGAGAAACTAGAATCAATGTTGCAACTGTTAAATGTTTAACAACTGGATCTTGAGGAAAATTAATAAAAAACAAATTCATAGTATTTGCCAATTTCAATGGTGTAAATACTTCTACCACGGACCATTCCATGAACATGGAGTTGAATAGAGATATGCACAGTAGGCATTCACAAACCAGTGTTAGCCAGCTCCCACACACAACTGCTCACAGTCCAAGTGGCTGAAAGAACCAGACGGCAGAATTCAGGATGACCACGGTAGTTGAAAAGCCATGAGAGAAATTCAATAATTTAAAAAACTAGGGAGAGGAAGCCCCAAATTCTGTGTATAAACTACCCAGCTGTCTGGTGAAACCATGAAATATTTATGTGGGAACAGATTCCAAAAAGCCTAAATAAAGCTGAAAGAATTAAACAGAGTTTTCAGTGCTGCCAATGAGGGAGAGTTTGGAGTTTCACTTCAGCCCCATTAACTGTCTACTAAAACAAACAAAATCAATGCTCTAGAGAAAAAAATAAAGGTATCCTACAATATATAATTCACTATTTTCAGGGTACACTCAAAAATTACTACCAAAGCAAAGATATAGGAAAATATTACTCATATCCAAGGAAAAAATAATAATAGAGACCAGCCCTAAGGTAAACCAGATGTTTGAATTAGGAGAAAGAATTTTAAATCACATATCATAATTACACTAAGGGAAATAAAGAAAAACACATGTGTAATAAATGAACAAATAGGAAGTCAGAATATCTGAAGTAAAATTCAGTGAGTGGGTGTTTAATGGCAGGTTGAAAATGGCAGAAGAAAGAGTAGTTTCACTGGAAGAAAAATCTAGGGATATTATCTAATCTGAAGTACAGATTAGAGAGAGAAAGATTGAAGAGGATGAGCAGAGTGTTAGAAATACATAGGATAATATCAAAGTTATAAACATAATTGGAGTCCCAGATGGCAAACAATAAGAGAAGAGGAAGAAAAAACATTTGAAACAAAAGCCTAACCACAAGACAATATCCCTGATAATTATTGATGGAAAAATCCTCAACAAAACATTAGCAAACCAAATTCAGCAATACACTAAAAAGATCATTCATCATGACCAAGTGGGATTTATCCCTGGGATGCAAGGATGGTTCAACATACACAAATCAATCAAAGGGATACATCATATCAACAGAATGAAGAACAAAAATCATATGATCATTTCAATAGATGCTGAGAAAACATTTGATAAAATTCAACATCCCTTCATGACAAAAATCTTAAAAACTGGGTGTAGAAGGAACATACCTCAACATAATAAAAACCATATACAGCAGACCCACAGCTGATATGATACTGAATGGGGAAAAACTGAAAGCCTTTCCTCTAAGATCTGGGACACAACAAGGATGCCCACATTCACCACTGTTATTCAACATAGTACTGGATGACTTAGCTAGAGCAATCAGGCAAAAGAAAGATATAAAGGACATCCACATTGGAAAGAAGGAAGTCAAATTATCTTTCCTTGCAGATATGATCTTATATTTGGAAAAACCTAAAGACTCCACAAGCACAGGAAATCAAAGCAAAAATGGACAAATGGGATCACATCAAATTACAAAGCTTTTGCCCAGAAAAGGAAGCAATCAATAATGTGAAAGGACAACCCACAGAATGGGAGAAAATATTTGTAAACTACCCATCTGATAAGGGATTAGTAACTAGAATATATAAGGAGCTAAAACAACTCTATAGAAAAAAATCTAAAAATCTGATTCAAAAATGGGCAAAAAAAAAACTGGATAGACTTTTCTCACAATAAAACATACAAATGGCAAACAGGCATATGAAAAGGTGCAGAACAACACTGGTCATCAGGGAAATGCATATCAAAACTACAATGAGATACAATCTTACCTCAGTTAAAATGGCCTATATCCAAAGGATAGGCAATAACAAATGCAGGCAAGGATGTGGAGAAAAGGGAATCTTTGTACACTGTTGGTGGGAATGTAAATTAGTACAACCACTATGGAAAACAGTTTGGAGGTTCCTCAAAAAACTAAAAATACAGCTATCTCATATGGTATCCAGCAATCTCACTGCTAGGTTTATACCCAAAAGGAAGGATATCAGTATATCAAAGAGATATCTTCACTCCCTGGTACTGCAGCACTATTCACAGTAGCATAGATTTAGAAGGTACCTAAGTGTTCATCAGCAAATGAATAGATAAAGAAAATGTGGTACATATACACAATGGAATACTATTCAGGCATAAAAAAGAATGAGACCCTGTAATTTGCAAAAACATGGATTAAACTGGAGGTCATTGTGTTAAGTGAAATAAGCCAGGCACAGAAGATAAACTTTGCATATTCTCACTTATTTGTGGGAGCTGAAAATCAAAAGAATTGAACCCATGGAGATACAGTGTAGAAGGATGATTACCAGAGGCTGGGAAGGGTAGTGGGGAGGGATGGTTAATGGGTAGAAAAAATAGAATGAATGAATAAGGCCTAGTATATAATAGCACAACAGGGAGGTTATAATCAATAATAATTTAATTATACATCTAGAAATGACTAAAATAGTATAATCGGATTATTTGTGAGACAAAGGATAAATGCTTGAGGGGATGAATACCTCATTTTGTATGATATGATTATTATGCATTGCATGCCTGTATCAAAACATCTCATGTACCCATAAATATACCTACTACATACCCACAAAAATAAAAATTATTTTAAAAAGAATGGCTGTATATTTGCAAATATGATGAAAAACCATCAAATTGAATATATTAAATATGTGCAGGTTTGTGTATATCAACTATAACTCAATAAAGCTGTTTGAAAAAAAACAAATATAATAAAACACATACATTTACAGATTCAACAAGCTCAATAAATTCCAAGCAGGATACCACACTCAGGCATATCATAGTCAAACTATTGAAAAACAAATTTAAATAGAAAACTTTGAAAGCATTAGGGAGAAAAAATGCCTACTGAGGAACAGAATAAAACTGACCTGTGACCTTTCTTTCTTTCTTTCTTTTTTCTGAGACGGAGTCTCGCTCTGTCTCCCAGGCTGGAGTGCAGTGGCGCCATCTTGGCTCATTGTGCAATCTCCGCCTCCCGGGTTCACGCCATTCTCCCGCCTCAGCCTCCAGAGTAGCTGGGACTACAGGCGCCCGCCACCGCGCCCGCCACCACGCCCGGTTAGTTTTCTGTATTTTTAGTAGAGACGGGGCTTCACCGTGTTAGCCAGGATGGTCTCAGTCTCCTGACTTCGTGATCCGCCCGTCTCGGCCTTCCAAAGTGCAGGGATTACAGGCGTGAGCCACCGCACCCGGCCAACCTGTGACCTTTCATAAGAAAAAAAAGACATCTTTAAAGTGCTGAATTTTTTAAAAACTCTATCAATACAGAATTTTACATTTATCAAAAATATCCCTTATTAATAAAGGCAAATACTGACATTTTCATTTAAGTGAACATTAGGACAATTTGTTATCAGCATGTTCATACGATAAGAAATACTAAAGGAAATTGTTGAGTCTGAAGGAAAGTGATACCAGATGAAAAGCTGGATCTTTAGGAAGGAATAAATAGCATCAGGAATGGTAATATGTGGATAAACATAAAATAATATTTTGCTCTTTACTTGATATACATATGAGAATACAAAGGAAAAATCATAACATTATAATGTGCAGTGTGTAGTATACATAGACATAATGTGCATGAAAACTATAATATGAAAGAGGGTATAGCGGCAAACCAAACTAGACATTGACAAGGTCCTTAAATTTTATGTGAGGCAATACAATATTAAATTGTAGTAGACTTTGAAAAGATAAAGATGCATGGAGGAGTGGAGTGGAGATGCATGGAGGAGCAAGATGGAATAATAAGCCCCAGCCCCAACCCTCATTTCCTTACAGAAACACCTATTTAACAAAAATATATTAATCAAAATACCTCCAAGAGATGTCCAGAATCCAGTTAAGATGTTGAATACCCCAGATGAGCACAAAACACTAGAACAAGCCCACTGAAACAGTAAAAAAGAGCAATTTCACTTTACCTGTGTCATTCCTTCCCCCAAACCAGCAAAATTTGGCACCAAGTGAGATCATCTTGGCCCATGATTTCTCTCTCAGGAGAAAGGGAGAGTAGAGCACGCATCTAATATTTCAGGTCTGTCATTTCACTGCCTTAGGAACTAGTGTCTTATGGTGGTTGCCAGAGGCTAGGAGCAGGAAGGAATGGGGACTTACTGTTTACGGCGTATGAAGTTTCCATTTTACAAGATGAAAAGAATGATGGAACTAGATGGTGGTGATGGTTGCACAACATTATAAATGCATGTAATAACACTGAACTGTACACTTAAAAATGGTTAAGATGGTAAGTTATATAATATGTATATTTTATCACAATAAAACATTTGGAAAAACACTGAAGGAGAGATAACAAACAAAAGCTGAGGGACTCCATAAGCACTAGACCTGTCTTATAAGAAATGTTAAAGGGAGTTTCTCAAGTTGCAATGAAAAGATGCTAAGCAGCAACACAAAAGCGTATAAAAGTCTAAAACTCACTGGCAAGCCTGAATATTTAGAAAGATACAGAATACTGCAATATTGTAATGATTGGGTTTAAATCACTTTTGGTATAAAAGTTAAAAAAAAGTATTTTTATTTTTTATTTTTATTTTGTTTTATTTTAAAAATAAAAATAATTAAAAATTTTAACTATTTTTAAAATAAAAATAATAAATACAAAAGTGAGTTAGTGGCTACACAATACAAAAGATGTAAACTGTGATATCAATGACATAAAGTGGGGAGGGGAGAATTCAAAATGCAGAGTTTTGTATGCAATTGCTGTTAAGTTGTTATCAGCATAAAATGAACCATTATAACCGGAGGATATTTTATGTGAACCTCATGATAACCTCAAATAAAAGTATCTATTGAAAACACACAAAAGAAAAAGAGAAGAGAATCTAAGGATATCACTATTTTAAAAAATCAATTTAAAAAACCGACAAGAAGAATAAACAAAAGGAACAATAATAAAACAAGATAGAAAACAATAATAAAATGGCAATAGTAAGTTCATCCCTATTGTATTAGTCCGTTTTCATGCTGCTGATAAAGACATACCCGAGACTGGGAAGAAAAAGGGGTTTAATTGGACTTACAGTTCCTCATGGCTGGGGAGGCCTCAGAAACATGGGGGCCAGTCTTTCCTGTGCTATTCTCGTAATAGTGAATAAAGCTCACGAGATCTGATGCAGCAAAAGCAGTACTAAGAGAAAAGTGAATAGCAATAAACGCTTACATTTAAAAAGAAAAAAAAGATCATAAATAAACAATCTAACTTTAGAAATAATAAAGATTGGGGCAAAATTAAATGAAGAAAATAGAAAAACAAAATTTAAAAAATCAGTGAAACTAACAGTTGCATCTTTTTGAAAAGATCAATGAAATCGACAAAACATTAACTGAAATAACTAAGAAACAAAGAGAAAATAAAGGAGGAGACATTACAAATAGTATCACAGAAATACAAAGGCTCAGAAGAGACTACTATGAACAATTATACACCAATAAATAGAACAACCTAGGAAAAATGACTAATTTCCTAGAACCATAACATGTACTAAAACTGAATCATAAAGAAATAGAAAACATGAACAGAAAATTAACAAGAAGATTGAATTAGTTATCAAAAACAATCCAACACAGTAAAGCCCAGGACCTGATGGCTTCACTGATGAATTCTACCAAATATACATATATATACGTATATATGTGTGTGTGTGTGTGTGTATATATACATTTTTTTCTTTTTTGAGACAGAGTGTCACTCTGTCACCCAGGCTTGAGTGCAGTGGTGCAATCTCGGCTCACTGCAACCTCCACCTCCTGAGGATCAAGCGATTCTCCTGCCTCAGCCTCCCAAGTAGCTGGGACTACAGGCGTGTGCCACCACGCCCGGCTAATTTTTTGTATTTTTTTAGTAGAGATGGGGTTTAACCGTGTAGCCAGGATGGTCTAGATCTCCTGACCTCGTGGTCTGCCCGTCTCGGCTTCCCAAAGTGCTGGGATTACAGGCGTGAGCCACAGCGCCCGGCCAGAATTCTACCAAATACTTAAAGAATTAATACTAATCCTTCTCAGACTGTTCCAAAAAGCAGAGGAAATACTTCCAAACTGCTTTTACAAGGCCAGTAGTGCCCTGATACCAAAGCCACAAAAGAACACTACAAGAAAAGAAAATTATAGGAAATGACCCCTGATGAATATAGATGTGAAAATCTTCAACAAAATATGAGAACCTGAATTAAACAGCACATTAAAAGGATCATACAGGCTGGGCACGGTGACTCAGGCCTGTAATCCCAGCACTTTGGGAGGCCAAGGCAGGTGGATCACCTGAGGTCAGGAGTTCAAGGCCAGCCTGACCAATATGGTGAAACCCCATCTCTACTAAAAATACATAAATCAGCCAGGCATGGTGGTGTGCGACTGTAGTCCCAGCTACTCATGATGCTGAGACAGGAGACTTGCTTGAACCCTGGAGGTGGACAGTGCAGTGAGCTGAGATTACGCCACTGCACTCCAGCCTGGGTGACAGAGTGAGAATCAATCTCAAAAAAAAAAAAAAAAAATATATATATATATATATACACACACACACACACACAAATTTGTTTAAGTTCCTTGTACATTCTGGATATTAGACCTTTGTCAGATGGATAGATTGCAAAAATTTTCTCCCATTCTTTAGGTTGTCTGTTCACTCTTATGATAGTTTCTTTTGCTATGCAGAAGCTCTTTAGTTTAATTAAATCCCATTCGTCAATTTTTGCTTTTGTTGCAATTGCTTTTGGCGATTTCATCATAAAATCTTTGCCCATTAAAAAGTGGGCAAAGTACATGAACAGACACTTTTCAAAGAAAGACATACAGGCTGCCAACAAACATATGAAAAAAAGCTCAACATCATTGATCATTAGAGAAATTCAAATCAAAACCACAATGAGATACTATCCCACGCCAGTCAGAATGATGATTGTTAAAAAGTCAAGAAACAACAGGTGCTGGCAAGGTTATGGAGAAATAGCAACACTTTTACACTGATGGTGAGAATGTAAATTGGTCCATCCATTGTGGGAGACAGTGTGATGAATCCTCAAAGATCTAGAGGCAGAAAACCATTTAACCCAGCAATCCCATTACTGGGTATATACCCAAAGGAATATAAATCATTCTGTTATAAACATATATGCATGTGTATGTTCATTGCAGCACTACTCACAATAGCAAAGACATGGAATCACCCCAAATGCCCATCAGTGATAGACTGGATAAAGAAAATGTGGTACGTATACACCATGGAGTACTATGCAGCCATAAAAAGGAATGAGATCATGTCCTTTGCAGGGACATGGATGATGCTGGAAGCCATTATCCTCAGCAAACTAACACAGAAACAGAAAACCAAACACTGCATGGTCTCACTTATAAGTGGGATTTGAACAATGAGAACACATGGACACAGGGAGGGGAACAACACACACTGGAGCCTGTCAGGGGAGGGTGGGGGTGGGGAGAGCATTAGGGAAAAGATCTCATGCATGCTGGGCTTAATATCTAGGTGATGGGTTGATAGGTGCAGCAAACCACCATGGCATATGTTTACCTATGTAACAAACCAGCACATCCTGCACATATACCCCAGAACTTAAAAAAAAAATTAAAAAGGATCATACAGCATGACCAAGTATTATTTATTTTTGAGATAAAAAGCTGGCTCAACATATGGAAATTACTAAATGTGATACACCATATTAACAGAATAAAAGATAAAAATCACGATTGTTTCAACAGATGCAAAAAGTTTGATAAAATTCAACACAACTTTTTTATTATTATTATACTTTAAGTTCTGGGATACATGTGCAGAACGTGCAGATTTGTTACATAGGTATACACGTGCCACGGTGGTTTGCTGCACCCATCAACCCGTCATCTACATTAGGTATTTCTCCCAATGCTATCCCTCCCCTAGTCCCCCACCCCCTGAGAGGCCCGGATGTGTGATGTTCCCCTCCCTGTGTCCATGTGTTCTCATTGTTAAACTCCTACTTATGAGTGAGAACATGTGATGATTGGTTTTCTGTTCCTGTGTTGGTTTGCTGAGAATGATGGTTTCTCTCAACTAATTAGGTATACAAGGAATATACCTCAAAATAAATAAGGTCATATATGATAAGCCCACAGCTAACATCATACTCAATGGTGAAAAACTGAAAGCTTTTCCTTTAAGATGAGCAATAACACAAGGTTTACCCTTCTTCCCACTTCCATGTGTCATAGGACTAGAACCCCTAGTCAGGAAAATTAGACAAGAAAAAGAAATAAAATACATCCAATCAAGAAGTAAGAAGTAAAATTATCTCTGTTTGCAGATGACATACAGAAAATTTAAGGACCAAAAACAAAAAAACTGTTGGAAATAATACATGAATTCAGTAAAGTGGCAGGATACAAAATCTATATACAAAAATTACTTGCATTTCTATACATTAACAATAAATTATCCTAAAATGAAATTAATAAAACAATCCCATTTACAATAGCATCTAAAACTTCAATACTTGAGAATAAACATAACTAGGGAGGAGAAAGATTTGTATGATGAAAAGTATAAGACACTGATAAAAAATAAAGATGACACATGTAAATGTAAAGACATGTTGAGTTCATCATTTGGAATAATTAATATTGATAATATGTCCATACCACCAAGGCAATCTACAGATTCAATACTATCCTCATGAAAATTTCATTTTTTTTCAGAAATAGAAAAAACACTTCTAAAATTTACACGGCACCATAAAGACCCCAAGTAGACAAAATACTCATGAGCAAGAAGAATAAAACAAAAGTCATCACACTTCATTATTTCAAGCTGTAATACAAAGCTGCATTAATTAAAACAGTACGGTATTAGCATAAATGCAGGCATGTAGACCAATGGAACAAAATAGAGCACCTAACCTTAACCCACACATACATGCTCAAGTGATCTTCTACAATAGTGGCAAAAATACACAATGGGGAAAAATAGTCCCTTTAACAACTAGCATTGGAAAAAGTGGATATCCACATGCAACAAAATAAAATTGGACTCTTATCCATCCACAAAAATTAACTCAAACTGGATTAAAGTTTTAATCATAATATCGGAAACTGCAAAACTCCTAAAAGAAAACATGGAGGAAAAGCTTTTGACTTTGTTCTTGGCAATGATTTCTTGGATATGACACCAAAAGTATAGGTAACTGAAGCAAAAATACATAGGTGGGACTACATAAAACTGAAAAGCTTCTTCACAGAAAGGAAAACAATTAACAGAGTAAAGAGACAACTTACAGAATGAAAATAGGAAATACAGTTGCAAACCATACATTGGATAAAGGGTTAATATCTGAAATATATAAGGAACTCAAACAACTGAGTAGCAAGAAAATGACCCAATTTAAAAATGGGCAAAAAACCTGAATAGACATTTCTCAAAAGAAGATATACAAATGTATAACAGGTGTATTTAAAAATGGTGATTCCTCAAGGATCTAGAACCAGAAATACCATTTGACCCAGCAATCCCATTACTGGGTATATACCCAAAGGATTATAATCATTCTACTATAAAGACACATGCACACGTATGTTTATTGCAGCACTGTTCACAATAGCAAAGACTTGGTACCAACCCAAATGTCCATCAATGATAGACTGGATAAAGAAAATGTGGCACATATACACCATGGAATACTATGCGGCCATTAAAAAGGATGAGTTCATGTCCTTTGCAGGGACATGGATGAAGCTGGAAACCATCACTCTCAGCAAACTAACACAGGAACAGAAAACCAAACACTGCATGCTCTCACTCATAAGTGGGAGCTGAACAATGAGAACACATGGATACAGGGAGGGGAACATCATGCACCAGGGCCTGTCGGTAAGGGGAGAGATAGCATTAGGAGAAATACCTAATGTAGATGATGGGTTGAATGGGTGCAGCAAACCACAATGGCACATATATACCTATGTGACAAACCTGCACGTTCTGCACATGTATCCCAGAACTTTAAGTATAATAAATAAAACAAAATAAAATTAAATTTAAAATGGTCAACACCTCTAATCATCAGAGAAATACCAATCAAAACCACAATGAGATATCACATCAAATCTGTTAGGAAGGCTATTACCAAAACAAAATAGATAAAAAGTGTTGGGTGCCCTTGAGCATTGTTGGTGGGAATGTAAATTGGTACGGTCATTGTGGAATACACTAGGGAAATTCCTCAAAAATTAGAAATAGAACTACCATACGATCCAGTAATCCCATCTTTGGGTACGTATCAGAAGGAGAGAGTAAAATGATGTTGGCCAGGGCCTGGGGGGAAAGGGAAAATTGGTAGTTCACTGGGTATGAAGTTTCAGTTCTGCAAGATAAATAAGTTCAAGAGATCTGCTATACAACATAGTGCCTATAGTTAACAACACTGTATTGTGCACTTAAAAATTTTGTTGAGTGGGTAGATCTCATGTTAAATGTTCTTACCTACCTCTCACCCACCAAAAAGAAGGAAGTAAATTTAAGGATACCTGTAGAATCACTGGAGCAGTCACTAAAAAATAATGCAAAGTGAGATGGCTGGAAGCAATAGATAAATTAAAATGCAATTCTAAAACAATATCTAATTAACCCAAGTTAACACAGGAAAAGAGTAAAAGGAAACAAGAAATTGATTCTCCAAATAGAAAATGAATATTAAATGATAGATCTGAGTAAATGATCCAACCATATCAATAATGATATTAAATGTAAATCTATCAAATACTCCAACTAAAGGATATAAATTATCAATATGGAATAAAATTGCAAGATCAAACTATATGCTATCTATTTGCACTTTATATTTAAGACAGGTAGGTTGGAAGTAAAAGGGTTGAAAAAAATACTATGCCAGCAATAAGCATAAAAACGCTGAGGAAGCGTAAAGTCAGCAAGACGGCAGACTACCTTTCAGCACTTATCCCCTCTCAGAACATCAATTTGAATAACAATACATACATGAAAATATCTTTATAAATCCTAAGGAATCCAAATGATAGATTACAGAACCTGGGTGGAGCACAGAAATAAGAAAAGATGCATAGATGAGGGTAGGAAGAACAGTTTTACATTACTCCATCACCCCTTCCCCATGTCTGTATAGTGCAGTTTGGATATACCCTCAATATGTGGGAAGGAGACTGAAGTGAGCACATGACTTCACTGCAGACCCCAGCACCAGGACCACCCCAGTGTTCCTGGGCACCAGGTCAACCCTTACAAACCCAGACTTCAGGCCCTCCCGACTGCCACATGTACCCAGGCTCCAGAAAGATCTCCACAACCTAGGCTCCAGGCACACTCCAGTGCCAGACCTGCCTCCATGGCCCCAGGCTCCAGGCCCACTGATGAGAACTAATAAGCCAATGTAGTAAAGTTGCAGGAAACAAATTCAACAGGAAAAAGCAGTTAATAGTTCTACAGAGTAACAACAAACTATCTGAAAAAGAAATTAAGAAAATAATCCCATTTATAATAGCAAAAAAAATACTTAGGTGTAAATTTAACTAAGGAGGTGAAATATCTGGACACTGAAAATTATCAAACATTGATGAAAAAATTAAAGAAGACAAAATAAATGGAAATATATCACACGCTCATTATTTGGAAGAATTAATATTTTAAAAATTTCCATACATTCAAAGTGATCTACAGATTCAATGCAATTCCTATCAAAATTCCAATGCCTTTTTTTTAAAGAAATAGAAAAAAATCCTAAAATTTGTATAAAAGCACAAAAGACCCTGAATAGCCAAAGCAATCTTGAGGAAGAAGAACAAAACTGGAGTCATCACACTACCTGATTTCAAAACATACCAAAAAGCTATAGTAATCAAAACAGAATGGTACTGGCCTAAAAGTAGACAAATAGACCAAAGGAACAGAATAGAGAGATCAGCGATAAATCTACACATTTATAGTCAATTGATCTTTGACAAAGCAGCCAAGAACACACAATGGGGAAAGGATATTCTCTTCAATAAATGGTGCTTGGAAAACTGGACATCCACTTGTAGAAGAATAAAATTGGACACTTATCTTACACCATATGCAAAAATAGACTCAGAATATAGACTTAAATGTAATACCCGAAACTGTAATATTCCTAGAAGAAAACATAGGAAAAAATTTTCTTGACAGTGTTCCAGGCAATACTCTCTTGGATATTACCTCAAAAGGACACAACCCAAAAGCGAAAATAGACAAATGAGGCTACATGAAATAAAAAAAGCTTCTGCATAGCAAATCAAATTATCAGCAGAATAAAAAGACTATGGAATGGAAGAAAATGTTTTTAAACCATATTTCTGAGATGGGGTTAATATTTAAAATATATTAGGAATTTAAACAACTCAATAGCAAGAAAACAAATAACATAATTAAAAATGGGCAAAGGACATTTCTCAAAAAAACACATACAAATTGCCAATAGGTGTAATAAAGTATGTTCAACACCACCAATTATCAGGGAAATGCAAATCAAAACCACAATAAGATATCACCACACCTGTTAGGATGGCAATTATCACAATGACAAAAAAAAAAGAGTTGGTAAAGGTGTGGAGAAAAGGGCACCCTTGTACACTGTTGATGAGAATGTAAATGGGCAGTTTCATTGTGGAATACAGTATGGAGTTCCTGAAAAGCTAAAAATAGAACTACTATATGATCCAGTAGTCCCACCTCTGGGTATATAACCAAAGGAAATGAAATCAGAATCTGGAAGAGATGTCTTCATTCTTATGTTCATTTGAGAATTATTAACAATAGCCAAGATATGGAAGCAAACTGAGTGTCCATCAATGGATGAATAAAGAAAATGTGGTGTACATATATATAGTGTTCATTTATATATGATTATATATTATATACACATATGTGTATATATTGTATATGTATATATACACACACATATATAATGGCACTATCCAGTTTTTTAAAAAGAAAATCCTCTCGATTGCAACAACATGTATGAACCTGGAGGACGTTATGTTAAATGAAATAACCTAGGGACAAAAAGACACATACTGCCTGATGTCACTTACGTGTGGAATCTAAAAAGTCAAACTCGTAGAACCAGACAGAAGGATGGTGGTTGCCAGGATAGGAGTGAGGGAAAATGGGGCGACATTGGTCAAAGAGTACAAAGTTTCAGTTATGCAAGATGAACAAGTTCTGGGGATCTAATGTATGGCATGTTGACTGTAGTTAATAGTACTATATATGTACTCAAAATTAACTGAGAGTAGACTTTAAATATTTTCACCTCAAAAAAATTGTAACTATGTGAGCTAATGGATACGTTAATTAGCTTTATTGTGGTAATCATTTCACAATGTATACATATATCAAAACATCACATTGTGAAATTCAAACATATATAATTTTTGTCATTTATACCTCAATAAAGCTGGAAAAATAAATGAGCTAATACACAGGGACTGGGGAGAGGGAAGAGTTACAGGCAGAGAACAGAGGAATTTTAGAGCAGTGCAACTACTCTGTATAATACCATAATGGTGGATACATAGCATTACACATTTCTGTCCAAATTCATAGAATGCACAATATCAAGAGTAAATCCTGTCTGGGTACAGTGGCTCACAGCACTTTGGGAGGCTGACGCTGGTGGATTGCTTGAGCCCAGGAGTTCAAGACCAGTCTGAGAAACATGGCAAAACCCCATATCCACAAAAATGAGCTGGGCACGGTGGCCCGTACCTGTAGTCTCAGATACTCAGGAGGCTGAGCTGGGAGGATCACTTGAGCCTGGGAAGCAGATGCTGCAGTGAGCCGAGATCTTGCCACTGCACTCCAGCCTGGGTGACAGAGCCAGATCCTGTAAACAAGCAAACAAACAAACAAAAACACACAGAGTAAATCCTGACGTAAATTATGGACTTGAGGTGATAATGATGTGTCAATGTAGGTTTATCAATTGTAAGGAAGGTATCACTTAGATGGCAGATGTTGATAATCAAGAAAGTTTTGCATGTGAGGAGGCAGAGGGTATATAGGAACTCCGTACCTTCTGCTCAATATTACTGTGAACCTAAAACTTCTCTAAAAAATAAAGACTATTTTTAAAAGTCTGGATTTGCTATATGGATATCAAAGAGAGCAGGCTTCAAAGCAAAGTCTTAACAGACTTATTTATTGCTAGATATATAAAAAGTGATTTCATAATAATAAAATATTTAATTCATGAAGACGACAAAATAATCAAATGTGATGAATAACAGAGCTTCAAAATAGAAAATGCAAAATTTGACAAAATTAGAGAGAAAAAATCCACAGGCCGAAGTGCAAATTTTAGTATGTCTTTCTCAGGAAATGATAGAAGAGCTGATCAAAAGAAAACAGTAACAGAAACACTATAGTGATCAACACTCTCAGCAAATTTGAACTTACTGGAATTTATAAAATAGTACACTAGCAGCTACAAGATATACATTATTTTTTAGAATTATGGCATATCAAATATGAAAGAATATTACTGGGCCAAAAAGTAATTCTCAAGATTAGTCAAAATACTGAAATCCTACAGAGTATGTTAACTGATAACAATTCAATGAAATATTGTTTTTGTCCAAGAGAAATGAAAGCAGAAGTTCACAAAAAGTTTCATACAATACATGATGAAATACTATTCAACCTTAAAAAAAATGAGAAAATCCTGTCATTTATGACAACATGAATGAACCTGAAGGACATAATACTACGTGAAATAAGCTGGCCACCTAAAGACAAAAGCTGCATGATCTCACTTATATGTAAAATCTAAAAATGTCAGCCTCATTGAAGCACAGAATAGAATGGTGGTTACCAGAGGCTACAGAGTGAAGGGGGTATGATAGCAAAAGTGAAGATGTTGGCCAAAGGATACAAAGCTTCAGTTAGAAAGGAAGAATAAATTTTAGTGATCTATTGCACAACATGATAACCATAGTTGATAATAATGTATTCTATATTTTTTGACTGCTAAAAGTGGATTTTAAAATTCTCAACTCATTAAAAATAAGTGAGGTGATGAACACGTTAATTAGCTTGATTTTCTATTTCTACAATTGTTGCATATATGAAAGTGTCATACTGTACCCCATAAATACATACAATTATTTGTCAACTTGAGATTTTAAATGGGGAAGTAAAGAAAATAAATGTATGAAAACATATTGAAAACTAAAAAATGATTATATTGGTCAAATAATAAACACTTAGAAAGTACAAAATTTTTAAAATCCATAATTACACTTATAATTGTACATTAAGTTCATAATTTTATATATACAGTCGTCCTCAATATCCATGGGCAGTTGGTTCCAGGACCCATCACAGATACCAAAATCCACAGATGGTCAAGTCCCTGACGTAAAATGGTATACTATTTGCATATAACGTATGCACATCCTTCCATATACTTTAAGTTATCACTAGTTTATTTGTAATACCTAATACAATGTGAATGCTATGTAACTAGTTGTTATACTATATTGCTTCAGGAATAATGACAAGAAAAAATATCTACATGTGCTCAGTACAGACAAAACCATCATTTTTGTTTTTCAAATATTTTTGATCTGCAGTTGGTTGAATCCATGGAGGCAGAACCCACAGGGCCAACTGTATTTGTACATGAAAATTCAAATAAATCTACAATATAATACCAACACTAATAAGTAATATAGCATAAAAGGTCAATATACAAAAATCAATTGTGTTTTAGTTATTAGAAACAACCATTGAAAAATGAAACTTCAAAGAACAAGCCTAATAACAACAGTATCAGGAGTAAATGGCATTGAAATACATTTAACAAAAGATGCACAATACTGTTATATGGAAAACTACATAAGTTTCTAAGAAAAATTAAGAAAGATCTAAATAAAGAGATAATACCATGTTTGTGATTGTAAGACTTAATGTTAAGATATCAATTTTCCCCAAATTTGATGATAAATTCAACACAATTACCTAGCAGGATTTTTATAGAAAAATTTTTTTTCAAAATTATGATGCTGAGTAAAATTTTTATATAAATTGATAAATTTATTCTAAACTCCATAAGGCAACACAAAATTCTTAATTAATGTAAAGATACATTAACTAAGACAGTGTGGTATTAGCGTAATAGATAAATAAGTTGAACAAAATATAGAGTCCAGAAATAAACTGACACATATACCATCAATTGATTCTCAATAAAGTCCTCAAAGCAATTCAATTGGAGATAAGAATGTCTGCAATAAATGGTGCTGAAACAACTGGATATTCCTGTGGAGGAAAAAATGAAACTTAACCTTCCCTCACACCATACTCCCAAATTATGTTGAGAATGATTACAGATATCAGTGTGGAAGCTGGAATTATAAAGCTTCTGAAAGAAAATAGGAAAATGTCTTCAAGGCTTTGAGGTAGGCTAAGGTTTCTTAGATACGCATAAGGGCAATATCCATAAAACAAAACAAATGATAAATTAGGTCTCAACAAATTTTAAAACCTTTGTTCAACAAAACACACCATTAAGAATGTGCAATAGCAGTCACAGGATGGAAGAAAATATTTTAATATATATATGTGACAAAGACCTCATATCTGGAAAATATAAAGAATTCTACAAAACAATAATAAGGTTAATAAACAACAAAAATTGGCAAAATAGTTCAATATACACTGCACTAAAGAATATAGATAGCTTAAAGAAAAAAACAATAAAAATTCAGGAAACTGTGGACACACTTTTAGAAACGCATAATGCTCTGGAAAGTCTCAGCAATAGAATCAAACAAGTAGAGGAAAGAAATTCAGAGCTTGAAGACAAGGTCTTCAAACTAACTCAATCCAACAAAGACAAAGAAAAAAGAATAAGAAAATATGAACAAAGCCTCCAAGAAGTTTGGGATTATGTTAAATGACCAAACCCAAGAATAATCGGTGTTCTTGAGGAAGAAGACAATTCTAAAAGCTTGGAAAACATATTTGGGGGAATAATCAAGGCAAACTTCCCTGGCCTTGCTAGAGACCTAGACATGCATATACAAGAAGCACAAAGAACACCTCGGAAATTCATCCTCAAAAGATCTTCACCTAGGCACATTTTCATCAGGTTATCCAAAGTTAAGAGGAAGGAAAAAATCTTAAGAGCGGTGAGACAGAAGCACCAGGTAACCTATAAAGGAAAATCTACCAGATTAACAGCAGAAATCTCAGCAGAAACCTTACAAGTTAGAAGGGATTGGGGCCCTATATTCAACCTCCTCAAACAAAACAATCTTCAGCCAAGAATTTTGTATCCAGTGAAAGTAAGCATCATATATGAGGAAAAGATAGTCATTTTCAGACAAACAAATGCAGAGAGAATTCACCATTACCAAGCCACCACTGTAAGAACTTCAAAAAGGAGCTCTAAATCTTGAAACAAATCCTGGAAACACATCAAGACAGAATATCTTTAAAGCGTAAAGCACACAGGACCTATAAAAAAATAGAAGTTAAAAAGCAAGAACAAAAAACAAAGTATGCAGGCAACAAAGAGCATGATGAATGCAACCCTACCTCACATTTCAATACTAACATTGAATGTAAATGTCCTAAATGTTCCACTTAAAAGATACAAAACTGCAGAATGGATAAGAACTCACCAACCATCTGCTGCCTTCAGGTGACTCACTTAACACATAAGGACTCATAAAAACTTAAAGTAAAGGGGTGGAAATAGGCATTTCATGCAAATGGACACCACAAGCAAGCAGGGGTAGCTACTCTTATGTCAGACAAAACAAATTTTAAAGCAACAGCGAGACAAAGAGGGACGTTATATAATGGTAAAAGGCCTTGTCTAACAGTAAAATACCACAATCCCAAACATATATGTACCTAACGCTGGAGCTCCCAAATTTATTAAAAAAATTACTAATAGACCTAAGAAATGAGATAGCAACACAATAAAAGTGGGAGACTTTAATACTCCACTGACAGCATTAGACAGGCCATCAAGAAAGAAAGTTAACAAAGAAACAATGGATTTAAACTATACCTTGGAACAAATGGACTTAACAGATATATACAGAACACTTCATCCAACAACAACAGAATACAGATTCTATTAAACAGCCTATGGAACTTTCTCCAAGATAGACCATATGATAGGCCATAAAACGAGTCTCGATAAATTTAAGAAAATTGAAATTATATCAAGCACTCTCTCATACCACAGTGGATTTAAACTGGAAATTAACTCCAAAAGGAACCCTCAAAACAATGCAAATACATGGAAATTAAATAACCTACTCTTGAATGAGCATTGAGTCAAAAACGAAATCAAGATGGAAATCAAAAAATTATTCAAACTGGATGGCAATAATGACACAACCTATCAAAACCTATGGGATACAGCTAAGGTGATACTAAGAGAAAAGCTCACAGCCCTAAATGCATATATCAAAAAGTCTGAAAGAGCACAAACAGACAATCTAAGGTCACGCCTCAAGGAACTAGAGAAAGAAGAACAAACCAAACCCAAACCCAGCAGAAGAAAGGAAATAACCAAGATCAGAGCAGAACTAAATGAAATTGAAATAACAACAACAACCAAAAAAAAGTACAACAGATAAATGAAACAAAAAGCTGGTCCTTTGAAAAGATAAATGAGATTGATAGACCATTAGCAAGATTAGCCAAGAAAAGAAGAGAGAAATCCAAATAACCTCACTGAGAAATGAAACAGGAGATATTACGACTGATACCACTGAAATACAAAAGATCATTCAAGGCTACTATGAACACCTTTATACACATAAACTAGAAAACTTAGAAGAGATAAATAAATTCCTGGAAAAATACAACCATCCTAGCTTAAATTAAGAAGAATTAGATACCCTGAACCGACCAACAACAAGCAGCAAGATTGAAATGGTAATTAAAAAATTACCAACAACAAAAAAAGTCCAGGACCAGATGGATTCACAGCAGAATTCTACCAGTCATTCAAAGAATTGGTACCAATCTTTTTGACACTATTCCACAAGACAGAGAAATAAGGAACCCTTCCTAATTCATTCTATGAGCCAGCATCACCCTAATACCAAAACCAGGAAAGGATACAACCAAAAAAGAAAGCTACAGACTGATATCCTTGATGAATGTAGATGCTAAAATCCTTAGCAAAGTACTAGCTAACCGACTACAACGACATATCAAAAAAATAATCCACCATGACCAAGTGGGTTTCATACCAGAGATACAGGGATGGTTTAACATACACAAGTCAATAAATGTGATTCACCACATAAACAGAATTAAAAGCAAAAATCACATGATCATCTCAATAGATGCAGAAAAAGCATTTGACAAAATCCAGCATCCCTTTATGATCAAAACCCTCAGCAA
This sequence comes from Pan troglodytes, assembly GCF_028858775.2. Taxonomy (NCBI): domain Eukaryota; kingdom Metazoa; phylum Chordata; class Mammalia; order Primates; family Hominidae; genus Pan; species Pan troglodytes. Next base: position 149,941,368 of record NC_072421.2, read on the forward strand.
AATTGGCATACAAGGGAACTACCTTAATGTAACAAAGGCACTTATGACAAACCCACAGCCAATATAATAATGAGTGGAGAAAAGTTGAAAGCATTCCCCCTGCGAACGAGAACAAGACAAGAATGCCTGCTCTCACCACTCCTCTTCAACATAGTACTGGAAGTCTTAGCCAGAGCAATCAGACTAGAAAAAGAGATAAAGGGCGTCGACATTGGTAAAGAGGACGTCAAACTGTCCCTGTTTGCTGACGATATGATTGATTACCTTGAAAACCCTAGAAAGCTCCAGAAACCTCCAGAAAGCTCCTAGAACTGATAAAAGAATTCAGCAAAGTTTCCAGATCCAAGATTAATGTACACAAAACAGTAGCTCTTCTATACACCAACAGTGACCAAGTGGAGAATCAAATTAAGAACTCAACCCCTTTTACAATAGCTGCAAAAATAAATAAATAAATAAATAAATAAATAAATAAATAAATAAAATACTTAGGAATATACCTAACAAAGGAGTCAAAAGACCTCTGCAAGGAAAACTACAAAACACTGCTAAAAGAAATCATAGATGACACAAACAAATGGAAACAGATCCCAGGCTCATGGATGGGTAGAATCAATATTGTGAAAATGACCACACTGCCAAAAGCAACCTATAAATTCAGCACAATCCCCATCAAAATACCACCATCATTCTTCACGGAGTTAGAAAAATACAATTCTAAAATTCATGTGGAACCAAAAAAGAGCCCTCATAGCCAAAGCAAGACTAAGCAAAAAGAACAAATCTGGAGGCATCACACTACCTGATTTCAAACTATAGTATAAGGCCATAGTCACCAAAACAGCGTGGTACTGATATAAAAATAGGCACATAGATCAATGAAACAGAATAGAGAACCCAGAAATAAACCCCAAATTCTTAAGCCAACTGATCTTCCACAAAGCAAACAAAAACACAAAGTGGGGAAAGGACACCCTTTTCAACAAATGGTCCTGGGATAATTGGCTAGCCAAATGTAGGAGAATTAAACTGGATCCTCATCTCTCACCTTATACAAAAATCAGCTCAAGATGGATTAAGGACTTAAACCTAAGACCTGAAACTATAAAAATTCCAGAAGACAACATTGGAAAAACCCTTGTAGACATTGGCTTAGGCAAGGATTTCATGAACAAAAACTCAAAAGCAATTGCAATAAAAACAAAGATAAATAGCTGGGACCTAATTAAACTAAAGAGCTTTTGCACGGCAAAAGGAACAGTCAGCAGAGTAAACAGACAATCCACAGAGTGGGAGAAAATCTTCACAATCTATACATCTGACAAAGGAATAATATCCAGAATCTACAATGAACTCAAACAAATCAGTAAGAAAAGAAAAACACAAAAAACAAAACAAAACAAAACAAAAAAACAATCAATCCCATAAAAAAGTGGGCTAAGGACGTGAATAGAAAATTCTCACAAGAAGATATACGAATGGCCAACAAGCATATGAAAAAATGCTCAACATCACTAATGAGCAGGGAAATGCAAATCAAAACCACAATGTGATACTACCTTACTCCTGTAAAAATGGCCATAATCAAAGAATCAAAAAACAGTAGACGTTGACGTGGATGCAGCGATTAGGGAACACTTCTACACTGCTAGTGGGAATGTAAACTAGTACAGCCAGTATGGAAAACAGTGTGGAAATTCCTTAAAGAACTCAAAGTATAACTACCATTTGATCAAGCAATCCCACTACTGGGTATCTACCTAGAGGAAAAGAAGTCATTATTCCAAAAAGAGTCTTGCACACACATGTTTATAGTAGCACAATTCACAATAGCAAAATCGTGGAACCAACCCAAATGCCCATCAATCAACGAGTGGATAAAGAAACTCTGGCATATATATACGAAGGAATACTACTCAGCCATAAAAAGGAATGAATTAACAATAATGACCTGGATGAGATTAGAGCCTAGTATTCTAAATGAAGTAACTCAGCAATGGAAAACCAAACATCGTATGTTCTCACTGATATGTGGGAACTAAGCTATGAGGATGCAAAGGCGTAAGAATTATACAATGGACTTTGGGGACTTGGGGGGAAAAGTGCAGGGGGGCAAGGGATAAAGGACAACAAATATGGTGCAGTGTATACTGCTCGGGTGATGGGTGCACCAGGTTGTCACAAATCTCTATTAAAGAACTTATGTAACCAAGTACCACCTGTACCCCAATAACTTATGGAAAAATAAAATTTTAAAAATAATATATATAAAGATATACAAATGCCCAAGAAACAAGGAGAAGGTACATTACAAGTCATCATAGAAAATCTAATTAAAACTATAATCAAATATCACTACACATTCACAAGAAAGGGAAAAACGTCAAATTACATTCACTGATTGTCAATAGAAAGTGTTGTCAAGGATGTGAAGCAACTGGATCTGTCATACATGAAAGGTGGAAGTTTAAAATAGTGCAGCCACTTTGAAAAAGTCTGCGTCAGTTTCTCAAACATACCTACACCTATAATCCAGCAATTCTACTCATATGTATATAACCAATAGACTGGAAATCATATGTTCACAAAAAAACTTGAACAAGAAAGTTCATAACAACTTTATTCACAATAGCTAAAAATTGGGGGAAAAAACAAAGTCCACAGCAGTGTAATCGATAAACAAACTGTGGTACAGTCATACAGGCTCTATTTAGTACTAAAATGAACGAACTACTGATAAATGCAACAACAGGTATGGATCTCAAAATTGTGATGATGAGTGAAAGAAGCGACACAAAAAGGAATATATACCCTATGATTTCATTTATATGAAGTGCAGGAATAGGCAAAATTCATCTATGATATGAGAATGGTCACTTAAAGGATGGGATAGTGACTGGAAAGGGCACAAGGGAACTTTCTGGGGTCATGGAATATTCTTTACCTCGATCAGGGTGATGGTCACATTAATGTATTCATTTGTTAAAATTAATCTTTTTGTTTAAGATTTGTGGTTTTCATTACATGTGATTATATCTCAATAAAACAGTGAGAAAACCAAAACAAGAGGATCACTTGAATATTCCCATAACTATCAAAGAAACTAAAAACTAAACATCTCCCACAGAGAAAATCTAGGCCAAAATGGCTTTGCTGCAATTTCCAGCAATAATTCAAGAAGAAAGTAATTACGATCTAACAAAACCTCTTCTGTAGAATAAATAAAGGTATAACACTCCCCAAATTATTTTTTTTTTTTGAGGCTAGCATAACCTTGAGATGAAAACCTGACAAGGACTGTATGAACAAATAAAATTATACGCCATTCTGACTCATGGCCATGAATGAACAGATCCTTTAAAATGTTCATAAATCATATCCACCAATATCTAAACAGCCTAATACATCACGACCTAGCTGGATTTATCCCAGGAAGGCAATTCTGGTTAAAATTTTTAAAATGTAATTCAGCACATTCATATTTTAGAGAACAAAATTTTGATTATATAAAGAGGCATAAGCAAAAAGATCTTGATAAAATTTAATATATACCAAAAAATACAAAACAAAGAATACGAGGGAACTTAATATGATACAATGTATCTAGAAATATCTATTCAAAATATTACACTTATCTGTAATATATTAAAATACTGGCCTTTGAGATTGGGGATGTAACAAAATGGCTGCCATCATCACTACTATTCACCATTATAGTGGAGGTCCTAGACAATTCAACACATTAATAAGAACAGAAGTATGCAAAAAGAAGTGTAAAACTGTCATTTATATATTATATAATTGAGTACATAAAAATTCCTTAAAAAAATCTATGGATAAACTGTTACATTTACAATGGGACTTTAGTAAAATTGCTGGATACAAAAACAATATATGAAAAATAATTTTTTACTTCTATAAGTGAATAAGAAACATTTAAATCATTCAAAGATCCTAGTTATAATAGCATCAAAAATATCTATTCAAAGGCCAGGTGCAGTGGCTCACGCCTGTAATCCCAGCACTTTTGGAGGCCGAGGCGGGTGGATCACCTGAGGTCGGGAGTTCAAGACCAGCCTGACCAACATGGAGAAACCCCGTCTGTACTAAAAATACAAAATTAGCCGGGGTGGTGGTGCATGCCTGTAATCCCAGCTACTCAGGAGGCTGAGGCAGGAGAATCGCTTGAACCCGGGAGGCGGAGGTTGCGGTGAGCCGAGATGGCGCCATTACACTCCAGCCTGGGCAAAAAGAGCGAAACTACATGTCAAAAAAAAAAAAATCTATTCAAATATGCTTCTGAATAAAAGTATGTGAGAGGCAACAATCTTCTACAACTACAAAAAACTGGATGATTTACAAAAATCATCATGTTAAAGGTACCAAATAGTGGTGGAAACAAAGATTAAATAAATTAAAATTTCAAGGAGAGAGAATCTTTTCCACTATAAGCTGACAATCTTCAACTATTTTTCTCCTTTGGAAAATTTACCAACTCTGAGAATAGGCTGAGGACCAGGCTTATTCAGACAAAGAGCCTCTGCGCGCAGAGAGAAAAAACAGCAAAGCTTTTAGCAGTTTGACAAGGCTGGTATGACAAATACAAAAGCTGATGATACTCAAGTGCTCAGCAGATTTTCCCCACTGAACATTTGCTGACTTCTGGCATAGTTGGGTAAAATACTTGTAAAAAGGTGAAGCGAAATCTTCAGCAATCACCCAGTTCTTAGGAAACAAACATGTGCCAGAATTTGAAACTCCAGGAGGCTGCAAGTTGTGAATAGCAGATCTGGATTTTCCAGGCTTTCAGAGATTACAAAATAGAAATCTACCATACTCTTACATCCTAGGGAAAAGAAGCAAACCAGACGTAGACAGAGTTTTAATAAAACTGCACTCTAGCCCTCATCATGAATAATTTCTGACTGGATTAAATTAAGCATATGCTCAACTTATGTGCCTAAAAGGGGAAAAGTGGAACTGTCTCTGGAATATCTCATCTGAAGCCTCTACAATTTTTTATACATGGTGCGTGACATGCAATAAAAATATTACTAGATACACAAAGAGGTAAAAAATATGACATGTAAATCAAAATAAAAGATGAAAAAAGATGCAGAAACACACATGATCTGGATAGTGAAATCACCAGAAAATGACTTTAAAATTAACTATGACTAATATTTTTAAAAGAAGTAAAGAAAAAGTTAAATAAAATATGTGAAAGAACCAAGAACTGTAATAGATAATTTGAATTAATGGAACTAAAAATCAACTGGATATCTTACAATGAAAAAACTAGGAACTCAGTGCATGGGATTAATGGGAGATGTGACACAAAAGAACAGGTTTGTATAACTCCAAAATTATAGAAAATATTAAAATTGAAGCACAAGAACCAAAATAATCGGGAAAAAAAGATAGAGCATAAGACACATGTAGGACAGAGTAAAAAAACAACTAACAAATATGGAATGGGAGAAGAGAAAGAATAGGGCAGGAGCAATACCTAAAGAAATAATATTCAAAAAGTTTACAAAATTAATAAAAGACATACACCCACAGAATCAAAAAACTCAGTGAATCATAAACAGGATAAATAAAAAGAAAACCACACCTAGGCACATCATAGTCAAGTTGTTAAAAAAAACAAAGAGACCAAGAAGCAGCTTCTCTGCTCCTTCTGGAATCTCTGCCTGGTTCAGCCCACCTGCCTCCACTCCTGCCTCCACCATGTCCATCAGGGTGACCCAGAAGTCGTACAAGGTGTCCACCTCTGGCACACGGGCCTTCAGCAGCTGCTTCTACACGAGTGGGCCCGGTGCCCGCATCAGCTTCTCCCGAGTGGGCAGCAGCAGCTTCTGGGGTGGCCTGGGCGGAGGCTATGGTGGGGCCAGCGGCATCGGAGGCATCACCGCCGTCATGGTCAACCAGAGTCTGCTGAGCCGCCTTAACCTGGAGGTGGACCCCAACATCCAGGCCGTGCGCACCCAGGAGAAGGAGCATATCAAGACCCTAGGCAAATTTGTCTCCTTCATCGACAAGGTACCGTTCCTGGAGCAGCAGAACAAGATGCTGGAGACCAAGTGGAGCCTCCTGCAGCAGCAGGAGATGGCTCAGAGCAACATGGACAACATGTTCGAGAGCTACATCAACAACCTTAGGCGGCAGCTGGAGACTCTGGGCCAGGAGAAGCTGAAGCTGGAGACGGAGCTTGGCAACATTCAGGGGCTGGTGGAGGACTTCAAGAACGAGAAACAGGATGAGATCAATACGCGTAAAGAGATGGCAAATGAATTTGTCCTCCTCAAGAAGGATGTGGATGAAGCTGACATGAACAAGGTAGAGCTGGAGTCTCGCCTGGACGGGCTGACTGACGAGATCAACTTCCTCAGGCAGCTGTATGAAGAGGAGATCCGGGAGCTGCATTCCCAGATCTCGGATACGTCTGTGGTGCTGTCCGTGGACAACAGCCCTCCCTGGACATGGAAAGCATCATCGCTGAGGTCAAGGCGCAGTAGGAGGTGATCGCCAACCGCAGCCTGGCTGAGGCTGAGAGCATGGACCAGGTCAAGTATGAGGAGCTGCAGGTGCTGGCTGGGAAGCAGGGGGATGACCTGCGGCATACAGACTGAGATCTCCGAGATGAACCGGAACATCAGCTGGCTCCAGGCTGAGATTGAGGGCCTCAAAGGCCGGATGGCTTCCCTGTGGAGGCCGCCATCGCAGATGCCGAGCAGCGTGGGGAGCTGGCCGTTAAGGATGCTAACGTCAAGCTGTCCGAGCTGGAGGCCACCCTGCAGCGGGCCAAGCAGGACATGGCGAGGCGGCTGCGTGAGTACCAGGAGCTGATGAACGTCAAGCTAGCCCTGGACATCGAGATCGCCACCTACGGGAAGCTGCTGGAGGGCGAAGAGAGCCAGCTAGAGTCTGGGATGCAGAACATGAGTATCCATATGAAGACCACCAGCGGTTTTGCAGGTGGTCTGAGCTCGGCCTATGGGGGCCTCACAAGCCCCGGCCTCAGCTACGGCCTGGGCTCCAGCGCTGGCTCTGGCGCGGGCTTCAGCTCCTTCAGCCGCACCAGCTCCACCAGGGCCCCGGTTGTGAAGAAGCTGGTGTCCGCGTCCTCTGACGTCCCGCCCAAGTGAACAGCTGCGGCAGCCCCTCCCAGCCTGCCCCTCCTGCGACTTGCCCAGAGCCCGGGAGGGAGGCCGCTGTGCAGGGGAGCACAGGGAACAGAAGACACACCTGAGGCTCGGCTCTAGCCCTCAGCCCACCCTCGGCGGAATTCAGTGCCTGAGGACCACCCTTGCCCATGCCTCCAACTACAAAACAATTCAATTGCTTTTTTTCGTCCAAAATAAAACCTCAGCTAGCTCTGCAAAAAAAAAAAAAAAAAAAAAAAAGATACAGAATCTTTAAAGCAACCAGAGGAATAAAAGACACTGCATTTAGAAGAACAACTGGAAAACGGAAGGCAGAATTCCCAAAAGAAACAAGGTCAGTCAGAAGGTAATGTTATAACATTTTTTAAGTGCTAAAGTAAAAATAAGCACATAGAACTACCAACATACAATTCTACACCCAAAGAAAATATTATTCAACAATGTGGGTGAAATAAAGAGGCTTTCATATGAACAAATATTAAAGGAATTCCTCACCAGCAGACCAACACTGAAAGAAAACAAGACAAAAACAAAGAAAATTCTTCAGTCAAAAGGAAAATTATGCTAGATGGAAACATGAAAATGCAAAAGGGCATGAAGAACACCGGAGAGAATAAATACATGGGTAAAAGTAAATATATATTTAGATTGCATAAAACAGTAATTAGAATATTTTGTACAGTCTATATGCAAAATGAAATGTGAAGTGAAAATACTTGACAAAAATAATGCAGGAGGGTGAAAAAAGGGGTAAGCACTGTTTAAAGTTTCTAGTAGCATAAAGATGTGGTATAAATAGTTTGTATTTGACTGTAATAAGTCAAAAATTCTTGCTGTAATTTCTAAGGTCGCTACTAAAATAGCGGAAGAAGATATAACTGACAAATTAATAGAAAAAAACATTCTAAATAGAAACATTGACTATGCTAAAAGAAGGCAAGAATGGAAGTAAAAGGGAATATGAAACAGGTGATTCAAATAGAAACTTGATGATTTCGTGGCAAATATATTCTAAACCAAATTATATATCAGTAATTAAATTTAATAAAAATAAGTCAAATATTTACAAGTAAAATATTAAGATGGTCAGAATGGATTTTTAAACCCAAATATATGCTAGTTACAAGAAATATAGCTTAAATATTAACATGGCAAAAGTTTAATATAAAAGGAATGAAGAGAAGTCATGAACCAAAAAACAGATAATGAAACTGTAATCAAGAAAATCAAGAAGCAATACTAGAGAAAAACAAAGTTATTTCATAATTATAAAAGGATCAATAAAACAAGAAGACATTATCATAGTCCTCTGTGGGAAGTGTTAAAGACTTTGTGGACATCTTCAACCTACCTCAAGTCTCAATCAAGATAACAGCAGAGATTTTTGTGGAAACTGACAAGCTGATTCTAAAATCCATGTAGAAAAGCAAAAAGCTAAAATAGTCAGAGGCAATCTTGAAAAAAAAAGAACACATCTGGAAGACCTACACTACCATATATCAAGCTATGGTAAATAAGAACTGTGGTATTAGTGCAAGGATATACTAACTGGAATGGTTATAGATATAATGGAATAAAGAATTCAGGCAAATATTATCACCTAATTTTTTTTTCATAAAGGTGACATTGCAGTGCAGAGGTGAAAGTGTAGTCTTTCAAATAAATAGTGCCATATTAAATGCACATTTATATGGAAAAAACTGCAATTATATCACAAAGTCACACCATACGAATTGCAAATGAGTTGAAAAATTTTATGTCGGAAGTAAAATAATAAATATTTTATAGAAAATATCTTCAAGGATAACCTCTTTGTGACTTTGGTATAGGCAAAGTTTTTTTAAAAAAAAATAGGACACAAAAAACACTAACCATTAAAGACAGAAATGGTAACTTAGACCACACTAAAATTAAGATCTGTTCATCAAAAACACCAATAAAAAATGAAAAGGTAATCCACAGGATAGGAGATGACATTAGAAATACACATATCTGGCAAAGAACTTCTACCAAGAATATATAAACATACATAGATAGATAGATAGATAGATAGATAGATAGATAGATAGATAGATAGATATAACATAGATAGAGATAAAAAGACAACCTATCTAAAAAACTAGACAAATGAACATAATGAAAAGGATATTAAAATATCCAACAAATATTTGAAAAGCTGTTTAACTTCATTCTCATCAGAGATGCAAAGAAGCAACTTAAAACCACAAAGGATAGTACTATACCACCACCTGAATAGCTACAATGTAGACAAAAAGTATTAAATACCAAATGTTGACAAAAAATGTCTAGATATGAGATCCTGGTCAATGTTGAACACCTGGCTCTCTTAGAAATGAATATATGAGATCCCTGATTTATGGCTTTTTTTCCAGTCTCCATACTGTAAATACTACCACCATAGCCAATTTCAGGCAGCCATCCTGAGACCACTGAATGCAGAATTGAGAAGAGATGCCCACAATTGGTCCTTGAAAGCCAGTATGACCCAGCTCCAGAACACCACCAATGTGCAGCAACAATAATTCTCACATATTGTTGGTGGGAGTGTAAATTGATACAACCGGTTTAGAAAATCGGCAGTTTCTCCTAAAGTTGAAGACATGCATACCTTTATTACACAGCACTTCTACTCTGGGGTATGTACCCAACAGAAATCCATACATGTGTTCACCAAAAGACAATGTTTGAGGATTCTCATAACAGTGTTCATATGTAAAAGCTAAAATCTGGACACTACCCAAATCCCCATCAACAGTTTAAAGGATAAACAAATTGCAATATCGTGATATAATGGAGTACTATGCATCATCAGTCAATAAACTGCAGCCCACAGGAAAAATGTGACCAGTCCCTTATTTTGTTATAGCCCCTTACTGAAGAATGTTTGTTACATTTTTAAATGGCTACATTTTTAACAGTTATACAATTACCTACATAAAGTCATCAATTTTGCCTCTTGACCTACAGGGATTGTGCAATTTGCTATCTGGCCCTTTAACAAAAAGTTTGCTGATCTTTGCTATAAATCAGTGAGAGTGAATGATTTACAACAGTGATCTCAAAGTATGGCCCCTGGATCAGCAGCATTAGCAGCACCTGAAAACTGGACTCCCAGCCTCCACCCCAGACATACTGAGTCAAAACTCTGGGCTGTGACCCAGCGATTCATGCTTTAACAAGCCCTCTTGGTAATTCTGATATATGCTAAAGTTTGAGAACCAATGATCTACAACTCTAAACATGAATAAATATCACAAACATAATGTTGAGTGCAAGAACATAGATGCAATAAAGAACATACTATATAATTCCATTTATATAAAATTTAAAAACATGTACAAGTATTCTGTTTAAAAATCAAGACAATGGCTACCCATGGAAAGGGACCAGTGACTGGAAGGGAGCATGAGGTGAGTTTTTGCAATATTAAATTGGCTTGCAGATTGCTGCCTTCCGGCTGTGTCCTTAAATGGCAGAGAGAGACAAAGAGAGAGGGAGAGAGAGAGCACGCCAGAGAGAGAGAGAGCAAGCACACTTTGGTGTCTCTTCCTCTTCTTATAGGGGCACCAGCCTTTTCAAATGAGGGTCCTACCATTACAATTTCATTTAACCTTTATCACCTCCTCACAGACCCTGTCTCCAAATACAGTGACATTGGGGGTTAGGGCTTCAGCATATGAACTTTGAGAGGACACAAGCATTCAGTCCATAATATATTCTAAAGGAAACTGTAAGCACATTCTTCAGGCAGAAGAAAAGTAATCCCATATGGAAGCTTGGGAATGCAACAACAACAACAAAATGAAATAAAATGGTAATAATATTAAAGAGTACTGATAGGCCGGGCGCGGTGGCTCACGCTTGTAATCCCAGCACTTTGGGAGGCCGAGGCAGGCAGATCACGAGGTCAGGAGATCGAGACCATCCTGGCTAACATGGTGAAACCCCGTCTCTATTAAAAATACAAAAAAATAGCCGGGCGTGGTGGCGGGCGCCTGTAGTCCCAGCTACTCGGGAGGCTGAGGCAGGAGAATGGCATGAACCCGGAAGGCGGAGCTTGCAGTGAGCCGACCAGCCTGGGCGACAGAGCGAGACTCCGTCTCAAAAAAAAAAAGAGTACTGATAATATAAACAATAATGTCTTGCTGGAATACAAGAATGTATGACAAAAAATAAATGATAGGTCATAAAGCATTCATGAAGCAAGTAAAAGTGTCAATTTATATTAAACTCTTATGAGTTAATGAATTTCCATTTTTATAGTAAACACTAAAATAATAGCAAAAAGGTATAAAATCTCCAAGCTAATAGAGTATATATGTGTATTTTAGAATGCTTGAATATACTCAATCTATATTCATTCTAAAATAAGGCAAGCAAGAGAAAATAAGAATATAGGCAGGTGGAATGAATAGAAATCACTTAATAAGCTGAACATTTTTAATGCAAATGTATTTGTAATTATAGTAACTATACATAGAGTAATGCTCCAATTAACTAAATACTGTCCAACTGGATCCTGCCAAGTCTCAACTATATGCTATTTATAGAACACAACTTCAAAACATAAAGGGAAAAGAGTGAAAGTAAATGAATGGGTAAAGACCATGCAAACTCTAACCAACATGTGGCTGGTATAGCTATGACAACATCAGATAAGGAAGACTTTAAAGCAAAAAGAATTACCAGAGAAAAAAATGACAATAGTAGGTAAAAATTAAGAATTAAATTTATGAGGAAATATTAACTATTCTAAATTTATATACTTAGTAACATGTCTTCAAAATATCTAAAGAAAACACTGACAGTAGTAAAAGAAGAAAAAGAAAAACCCAGAAACATGGTAAAATTTAATACACTTTCATCAGTAAATGATGGAATAAACACAAACAAGTTAGCAAAGACAAAGAATATGCAAAAGAACATTAAACCAAGTAACTATAGAATACATATTCTCCAAATACCCACACAACATGTAGAGAACTGTCCACTTTGCTGGGCCATAATACAATTATCTACATATTTCAAATGAACAAAATCATAAAATAATTTTTTAGCTATAATATAATCATATTAGGAAACAATAATGAAAAAGTAACTAGAAAAGTCCCATTGTTTAGAAGTTAAGCAATATGCTTGTAAATAATCCAACGGAAATCGAAAATATTATGAACTGAATAATAGCAAAAATACTATTTAGTAAACTTACTATTTATTAAAACTTACAGGATTTGACTTCTACTTCTGAGTAAAATGGAATAGTTCATGGCAGGTCAATATTTCCACTGAAAACAATTAGAAAAAAGATAGATTTCAAAAATTATATACATATTTATAGACACCCAATAACTGTAGAAGTAAGCAAGACTAGAGGGAATACAATTCCAGAATGAGGACAGTCTTTCGGAGGTAAACTGAGGCTCCACAGCTGTCTCCGAGAATATGTCCTGATTCTGAACATGGATCTGAGCTTGAGAATTTGAGCTAGGTCTAGGTGGAGAGCTGCTGCTGGTGGACTTTTTGACAGCTACACAGAGCTGAAGTAAAAAAATGTAGATTAGACAGGCCTCAAATAGACAATTTATTTCTCCTTCAAGATATTTGCTAAACTCCAAAGCTAAACTGAAGAGGAAGATAAAGAGATTAAGCCAAAACTTAAAGCAAAGTAGAATTATTTCCACAGTCTCTAGGTGATTAGGAGGCAAAGGTTGGGGGTACAGGATTGGCAGGACTAAGAACAAATAACATATGAAAGCATTAGAGGGAGTAGTAAATTAACACCCACATCTTCCAACCACATTTTGCAGATCTGGAACCTGCTGAAAGATAAGAATCCACACTTGGTCCTTGGCAGAACTTTTGGCAGACGCTAATGACAAAATTGGAGTCTTGAAGGATGCTAAATGCACAGCTGGTCTCTCCCTCAAAAGATTTGCCAAATTCTGAATCTTCACAGGGCAAGAGGATAAAGAAATAATTCAAAAACCTCTGAATCACACAGGAAAAAAAATGCCCATAGTCTCTTAGCACTGAGGTTACAAAGACCTGCCATGTACTCAAATAAATGTCCTGGGATACAAGCCATAAAAATGGTAAATTGAGATTCATTAAACTAAATGCCAGCTTCCACCAGCTCAGTCTGTGATTAAAGTATAATATTTAGCTCCCTACTCTATCTGCCTAGCAAAGGAGATTTGGATAATTACACAAGGCTGAAGCGGCAGAACTTAGATTAGACAGGCCTCAAATAGATGACTATAGACAAATTATAGATCATGTGAAATCTATAATAGCTGGTGAGGGGGAAATCATGAGAGATAATAAGTATAAAAGTGCAATAAATGATATGTATTCAGATATCTTAATTTTACAAACAAAATGTTGACCAAAAAGACATCAGCTTTGAAGACAGACAGGTCTGTGTATAAACCACATACTCAGAAATAGTTTTTTGACCTTAAAAAAGTTATTTAACCTTCTAGGCTTCAGTTTATTTATTTGTAAATGGAAATAAATAATAGCAAGCAGAGAATATGCTCTCATAAGAATTATGAGATAATACATTTAAAGTAATTAAAACAATCTCTGAAATGTAAAAAATAATGGTTTCATTATTATTGCTGTCGTCATTACTACTGTGACAAAGAAATAGTAGCTTTTAGAATACTTTCCATTTTGCCAAATGCCTTTGCATTTATTATCTCACTTGATTCCTCCCTGCGATTAATATAAATGAACCAAAGATCATGTTCTGCATATTTCAAATAATGAATAAACTGAGGTTCCCAAAAGAGAAATGACTTGCTCAGAGACAGGCAACAAGGTACTGAAGAACCAGGACTAGAGCCCTCAGCTATTCACACTTGTCCCCCTTTGTACAACTCCGCATTACCTGCAAACAGGATATGAATCTATTCCATTATGCATATTGAACTCAAATTTTGTCTGCTGCTGAATGGGGCTTAGGAGCATTTTCTCAATATCCAAGGATGACACAAGCATTCAGCTGATTGAGTACTACGATAAATCTTACAGTTCATTTATTCTATCAACTTTCCCCTGCCCTCACTCATGCCATCACATTCCTCCATAGCCAACTTAAAGTCCATGGCATGGTCCATCATTCTAATCACTTCCTTGTGCACACAACACAATAAACTTCCTTGTCTCTATCTCCCTTCATCATACTAAATTAGCAAAACAAAATTCTGGTTAAATCTAATTCATTGCCTACTCTTAAGCCGTGCCTGACTGAGCAGCTGAATATGTGAATGTAACTGGACCAAATATACATAACCAAGCTGGCTTCTCCAAATTCAAGCTGATCTTTGGTGCTGTTCAACAATCCTACCACATGTCCTTTCCATCTATTTTCCCACTCTCCAAGAAGACCATTTCTCACCTTCTCTTTACTGAAATTGTCTCACCTCCTTCCCACCCTCCCTCTCAATTGATGCCCTTGCTTTCTATTTCATTAAGAAAATCTAGGCCATCAGAAGAGAATGTCTATATGCTTCCCACATCTCCTTGCCCACCAGTATCGTGCATACATATTATGCTTTCTTTTTAGTGACTATGGATAAACTGTCCTTGCTCTTAACCCTCCACTTGTGAACTGTGTGTCAACTTCTCTGTCCTTTTAAGGATAACACTATAGAAATTCTACTCTCTTGTGAATCACTACTTATTTCTTTTTACTGGAGAATTCTCATCAGCATTCTGTGATACATCTCATTTTTGAAACCTTTCTCTTAAACCCACGTCTTCTCCCAGCTACAATCTCATTTGCTGCCTTTACAGCAACACTCTTTTAAAAAGTCATCTAAACTCACTCCCTATCCCCGATTTTTTATATTTTCCAAGTTTTATTGAGGCATGATTAGAAAATTCAAGTTGTATACAGTTAAAGTGTATACAATATATAATTTGGTGTAGTATATATTGTGAAATTATTATAACAATCAAGCTAAATTAACACACCACTACCTCACATAGTTTCTGCTTTTTTTCTTTATTAGGAGGTGTGAATGCTTAAGATCTACAGCTTTAACAAATTTTAAGTATACTTATTATTAACTATATTCACCATTCTGTATATCATATTGCCAGAACTTATTTTGTAAGTTAAAGTTTTGACCGAAATCTCCCTACTTCCCCAATTCCACAGCCTCTGGCAACCACTGTTCTACTGTCTTCTTTGACTGTTCTAGATTCTACATATAAGTCTTTCTTTGTCTGGCTAGTTTTGCTTAGCATAATGTCCTCCAGGTTCATCCATGTTGTCACAAATGTCAGGATTACTTTTTTATGGCTTAATCGTACTCCATTGTCTATATGTGCAACATTTTCTTTATCCATTCATCTGTTGATGGACAGAGACTGCCTCTATATCTTAGCTATTGTAAATAATGCTGAAATGGACATAGGGGTGCAGATATTTCTTCAAGATAATTGTTTCATTTCCTTTGGGTATATACCCAGTAGTGGGATTAGTAAATCATATGATCAAGTCTGTTTCTGAAGCTCTGTCTTGAATTTGTCTTTTCTGTCACATTCTTCAGCTGTTTGGTCATTTTTTACGGTTTATGTTTCTTCATTAAACTTCTTATTTTGCTCATGTATTGTCCTCATTTCATTTAGTATTCTGTGTTCTTGATATGGTTTGGCTGTGTCCACACCCAAATCTCATATTGAATTGTAGTTCTCATAGTCCCCACATGTAGTGGGAGAGACCTGGTGGAAGGTAATAGAAACGTTGGGGTGGTTTTTCCCAGGCTATTCTTGTGATATTAAGTTCTCACGAGGTCAGATGGTTTTATAAGGGGCTTCCCCCTTCACTCAGCTCTCATTCTTCTCCTTCCTGGCATCTTTTTTTTTTTTTAAAAAGGAGAAAATTTTTGCAATCTACTCAGCTGACGAAGGGCTAATATCCAGAATCTACAATGAACTCAAACAAATTTACAAGAAAAAAACAAACAATCCCATCAAAAAGTGGGCAAAGGATATGAACAGACACTTCTCAAAAGAAGACATTTATGCAGCCAACAGACACATGAAAAACTGCTCATCATCACTGGCCATCAGAGAAATGCAAATCAAAACCACAGTGAGATACCATCTCACACCAGTTAGAATGGCGATCATTAAAAAGTCAGGAAACAACAGGTGCTGGAGAGGATGTGGAGAAACAGGAACACTTTTACACTGTTGGTGGGACTGTAAACTAGTTCAACCATTGTGGAAGTCAGTGTGGCGATTCCTCAGGGATCTAGAACTAGAAATACCATGTGACCCAGCAATCCCATTACTGGGTATATACCCAAAGGATTATAAATCATGCTGCTATAAAGACACATGCACACATATGTTTATTGCGGCACTATTCACAATAGCAAAGACTTGGAACCAACCCAAATGTCCATCAATGATAGACTGGATTAAGAAAATGTGGCACATATACACCATGGAATACTATGCAGCCATAAAAAAGGATGAGCTCATGTCCTTTGTAGGCACATGGATGAAGCTGGAAACCATCATTCTCAGCAAACTGTCTCAAGGACAAAAAACCAAACACTGCATGTTCTCACTCATAGGTGGGAATTGAACAATGAGAACACATGGACACAGGAAGGGGAACATCACACACCGGGGCCTGTTGTGGGGTGGGGGGAGGGGGGAGGGATAACATTAGGAGATATACCTAATGTAAATGACGAGTTAATGGGTGCCGCACACCAACATGGCACATGTATACATATGTAACAAACCTGCACGTTGTGCACATGTACCCTAAAACTTAAAGTATAATAAAAAAAAGGATGTGTTTGCTTCTCCTTCTACAATAATTCTAAGTTTCCTGAGGCCTCCCCAGCCATGCTGAACTGTGAGTCAATCTAACCTCTTTTCTTTTAAATTGCCCAGTCTCCCTCATGTCTTTATTAGCAGCACAAGAATGAATTAATATAGTAGATTGGTACTGCTAGAGTGGCTTGCTGCTATAAGGATACCTGAAAATGTGAAAGTGACTTAGGAACTGGGAAACAGGAAGAGGTTGGAACAGTTTAGAGGGCTCAGAAGAAGACAGGAAAATGTGGGAAAGTTTGGAACTTCCTAGAGACCTGGAGGGCTCAGAAGACAGTAAGATGTGGGAAAGTCTGGAACTTCCTAGCGACTTGTTGAATGACTTTCACCAAAATGCTGATAGTGGAATGGACGATGAAGTCCAGGCTGAAGTGGTCTCAGATGGAGATGAGGAACTTGTTGAGGACTGGAGCAAAAGTGACTCTTGTTATGCTTTAGCGAAGATACTGCTGGCATTTTGCCCCTGCCCTAGAGATCTGTGGAGCTTTAAACTTGAGAGAGATGATTTAAAGTATCTGGAATAAGAAGTGTCTTCTTTTTTATTTTTTTATTTCCATAGGTTTGGGGGGCATAAGTGGTATTTGGTTACATGAGTAAGTTCTTTAGTGGTGATTTGTGAGATTTTGGTGCACGCATCACCCAAGCAGTATACACTGAACCCGATTTGTAGTCGTTTATTCCTCACCCGCTTCCCACCTTTCTCCCTGAGTCCCCAAAGTCTATTGGGTCATTCTTATGCCCTTGCATCCTCATAGCTTGGCTCCCACTTATGAATGAGAACATATGATGTTTGGTTTTCCATTCCTGAGTTACTTCACTTAGAATAATAGTCTCCAATCCCATCCAGGTTGCTGTGAATGCCACTAAGTCATTCCTTTTTATGACTGAGTAGCATTCCATCATATATATATATATACCACAGTTTCTTTATACACTCATTGATTGATGGACATTTGGGTTGGCTCCTCATTTTTGCAATTGTGAATTGTGCTGCTATAAACATGCATGTGCAAGTATCTTTTTCGTATCATGACTTCTTTTCCTCTAGTTAGATACCCAGTAGCAGAATTGCCAGATCAAATGATAGTTCTACTTTTAGTTCTCTAAGGAATCTCCACACTGTTTTCCATAGTGGTCATAGTAGTTTACATTCCTACCAGCAACGTAGAAGTGTTCCCTGTCCACTGCATCCATGCCAACATCTATCATTTTTTTTTCCGATTTTTTGATTATGGCCATTCTTGCAGGAGTAAGGTGGTATCACATTGTAGTTTTCATTTGCATTTCCCTGATCATTAGTGATGTTGAGCATTTTTTCATATGTTTACTGGCTATTTGTATATTTTCTTTTGAGAATTGTCTATTCATGTCCTTAGCCCACTTTTTGATGGCATTGTTTTTTTCTTGCTAGCTTTTTTGAGTTCCCTGTAGATTCTGGATATTAGTCCTTTGTCAGATGTATAGATTGTGAAGATTTTCTCCCACTCTGTGGATTGTCTGTTTACTCTGCCGACTGTTCCTTTTGCCATGCAAAAGCTCTTTAGTTTAATTAAGTCCCAGCTATTTATCTTTGTTTTTATTGCATTTGCTTTTGGGTTCTTGGTCATGAAATCCTTGACAAAGCCAATGTCTATAAGGGTTTTTCCAATGTTGTCTTCTGGAATTTTTATAGCTTCAGGTCTTAGGTTTAAGTCCTTAATCCATCTTGAGTTGATTTTTGTATAAGGTAAGAGATGAGGATCCAGTTTAATTCTCCTGCATGTGGCTTGCCAATTATCCCAGTACCATTTGTTGAATATGGTGTCCATTCCCCACTTGTATGTTTTTGTTTGCTTTGTCGAAGATCAGTCGGCTTAAGTATTTGGGTTTATTTCTGGGTTCTCTATTCTGTATCATTGGTATGTGCCTATTTTTATACCAGTACCATGCTGTTTTGGTCACTATGACCTTATAGTATAATGTGAAGTCAGATAATGTGATACCTCCAGATTTCAGTGTAATAAAAGCCATCTGTGACAAACCCACAGCCAACATAACACTGAATGGGGAAAAGCTGAAAGCATTCCCTCTGAGAACTGGAACAAGACAAGTTTGCCCACTCTCACCACTTCTATTCAACATAGTGCTGGAAATCTTAGCCAGAGCAATCAGACTAGAGAAAGAAATAAGGGGCATCCAAATCGGTAAAGAGGAAGTCAAACTGTTGCTGTTTGGTGATGATATGATTTACCTAGAAAACCCTAAAGACTCCTCCAGAAAGCTCCTACAACTGAAAAAGAACTCGGCAAAGTTTCTGGATACAATATTAATGTACACAAATCAGTAGCTCTTCTATACACCAACAGCGACCAAGCTGAGAATCAAATCAAGAACTCAACCCCTTTTACAATAGCTGCAAAAATAAAATAAAATATTTAAGAATATACCTAACCAAGAAGGTGAGAGACCTCTGCAAGGAAAACTGCAAAACACTGCTGAAAGAAATCATACACAACACACACAAAAAAAATGGAAACACTTCTAATGCTCATGGATGGGTAGAATCAATATTGTAAAAATGACCATACTGCCAAAAGCAATCTACAAATTTAATGCAATTCCCGTTAAAATACAACCACCATTATTCATAGAACTAGAAAGAAAATCCTAAAATTCATATGGAACCAAAAATGAGCCCACATAGCCAAAGCAAGACTTGGCAGAAGAAATTTCTAAGCAGCAAAGCATTCAAGAGGAAGCAGAGCATAAGAGTTTGAAAAATTTGCAGCCTGACAATGCAATAGAAGAGAAGAACCCATTTTCTGGGGAGAAATTCAAGCCAGCTGCAGAAATTTGCATAAATAACAAGGAGCTGAATGTTAATCACCAAGACAATGAAAAAAAATGTCTCCAGGGCATGTTAGAGACTTTCATGGCAGCCCCTTTGATCACAGGCCCGAAGGCCTAGGAGGAAAAATGGTTTCCTGGGTCAGGCCCAGTACCTCCTGCTATGTGCAGCCTAGGGACTTGGTGCCCTGCATCCCAGCTGTTTCAGTGTGGCTAAAAGAGGCCAAGGTACAGCTCGGGCTATGGCTTCACAGAATGTAAACCCTAAGCCTTGGCAGCTTCCACATGGTGTTGAGCCTATGGGTGCACAGAAGTCAAGAATTGAGGTTTGGGAACTTCTGCCTAGATTTCAGAGGATGAATGGAAACACCTGGATGTCCAGGCAGAAGTTTGCTGCAGTAGTGGAGCCCTCATGGAGACCCTCTGCTAGGACAACATGGAAGGCAAATGTGGGGTTGGAGCCCCCACACACAGTCCCCACTGGGGCACTGCCTGTTGGAGCTGTGAGAAGAGGGCTACCGTCCTCCAGGCCCCAGAATGGTAGATCCACCTACAGCTTGCCCCCATGCACCTAGAAAAGCCACAGGCACTCAACACTGGCCTGTGGAAACATCTGGGAGGGGGGGCTGTACCCTGCAATGCCACAGGGGTGGATCTGCCTATGGCCATGGGAGCCCACCTCTTGCATCAGCATGACCTAGATGTGAGACACGGAGTCACAGGAGATTATTTTGGAGCTTTAAGATTTAATTACTGCCTCATTGGATTTCAAACTGGTATGGGGCCTGTAGCCCTTTGTTTTGGCAAATTTCTCCCTTTTGGAATGGGTGTATTTATCCAATGCCTGTACCTCCATTGTATCTAGGAAGTAATTGACTTGCTTTTGATTTTACAAGCTCATAGGTAGAAGAGACTTGCCTTGTCTCAGATGAGACTTTTTACTTGGACTTTTGACTAATGCTGGAATGAGCTAAGACTTTGGGGGACTGTTGGAAAGGCATGATTGTGTTTTGAAATGTGAGGACATGAAATTTGGGAGGGGTCAGGGGTGGTATGATATGATTTGGCTGTGTCCCTACCTGAATGTCATCTTGAATTGTAGTTCCCATAATCCCCATGTGTGGTGGGAAGGTCCAGGTGGGAGGTAATTGAATCATGGGGGCGGTTTTCCCCATGCTATTCTTGTGATAGTAAGTTCTCGTGAGATCTGATGATTTTATAAGGGGCTTCCCACTTCGCTCTGCTCTCATTCTTCTCTGTCCTGATGCTTTGTGAAGAAAGATGTGTTTGCTTGCCCTTCCACCATAATTGTAAGTTTCCTGAGGCTTTCCTAGCCATGCTGAACCATGAGTCAATTAAACCTATTTTCTTTATAAATTACCCAGTCTCAGGTATTTCTTTATTAGCAGTGTGAGAACAGACTAACACAGTCCTCTTGCATCCCATTAAGCTTCCGTATGATGATTATTTCAAATTCTTGTCAGGAAATTTGTAGATCTTCTCATTTATTTGGAATCAGTTACTGGTGATTTAATAGTTCCCTTTAGTGTTGTCATGTTTATTTGATTCTTCATGATTCATGCATGTAGCCTTGTGTTGGTATCTGTGCATTTGAAAGAGAAAACACCTCTTCCAGTCTTTACAAACTGGTTTTGGCAGGCAGTGACTTTCTCCTGTTGGGCCCTCAGGCTGATGGGATTTCCTCTGGTATCACAGTTAAGTGTGGTTGGAGCTGGGTCACATGGATGCTGCTGGATCTGTAGTGAAGTCTATAGTTGGTAGGCCTTTTACTTGAGGCTCAGTTGAGCACGAATCCTATGTGGTCCCTGGGAAGACAGGACTGCCTCCAGGAAATTGGTCAGTGGGGTTGGTGCTGGAACAAGGGCCTACAATTGGATCTGCAGTTGGATCCACAAACAAGAAGTCTGTTACCAGGTGCATAAACCAGTGTGGTTCCCACTGCATCCCTTAGAAAGCTCTCACTGGTTCACTGAGCATGTCTGAATTAGTCAGTTTTCACACTGCTAATAAAGACATACCTGAGACTAGGTAATTTATAAAGGAAAGAGGTTTAATAAACTCACAGTTCCACATGGCTGGGGAGGCCTCACAATCATGGCTGAAAGCAAATGAGGAGCAAAGTCACATCTTACATGATGGCAGGCAAGAGAGCTTGTGCAGAAGAACTCCCATTTATAAAGCCATCAGATCTCATGAGCCTTATTCACTACCACGAGAACAGTATGGGGGAATCGCCCCCATGATTCAATTATCTCCACCTGGCCCTGCCCTTGACAAGTGGGGATTATTACAATTGAACGTGAGATTTGGGTTGGGACACAGCCAAACCATATCAATATCCTTTGGAAGGCAAGACTGACCCTGGATTGCAGCTAAGCAGTGCTGGAATTAAGTCACGGGGCTGTTTCAAGTTGCACAGACAGGACCAAGGTCTGCAGGCCTGCCTCCATTGGCATAGACATTGTGTCTCTCTCTGGGACCTTGAGAAGACAGGCTCTCTCCTGGAAAATGGTTGAGAGAGGGAGCAAAGTCTGAAGGTCTGCCTCTGGGGATAAGTTGGATGTGACTCCTCCCATGTCCCTTAGAAAATAGTACTGGTGGCAGAACCAAGGCTAATTGGGGCTTACGCTAAATCCAAAAGGGGATGAGGCAATATCCAGGTTTGTAGCTGGGACCATAAACAGTGAGAAGGTGGGGCACAGGCCTGCTCTCTCAAAACAGCCCCTCCCAGTCTTGGGCTCCACTCAGTTTTCACAAACTCCTACCTCAATCCCAAAGGTCCTACAGAAACACTTTTTTTTTTCCTGTGGATGGCTGACAAATTATTGTTGCTGCAGGGGGTATACTCAAGTGAAAACCTCCTATTCCACCATCTTGCTTCCCAATTTCTATCTTCATACTTCCTGTTGAATTGGCTGTACTGATATTTTTATATAGCATACCACTTAACTCCACCTTCACTGAATTATTTGGCAAATCCAGATCCTATGGATAATTCATGTGACTTTTCAGCAACATTTGATAGAAGTAACCACTCATTCCTTCTTGAAAGATTTTATTTATTTAGATTCCTGGATACTACACTCTCCCTTTTTTATTTTTCTCCTATCCCCTGGCTAGTCATCATTAGTCTCCTTTGCTAGCCATTTATTGCTCAGCCTCAGGTGTTGGAAAGCCCTAGAGCTTAGTGCTTAAACCTTATCTCTTTTCTCTATGCTCACTCCTTAAACGATATCCAGGCTGTTCACTGTACTTATGTTAATATGCCGATGACTCTAGAATTTCTATTTCCAGACCAGATCTCTTCCTTAATGTGAACCTCAAACTTAACACATCCAAGACCAAACTCCAGATTTTTACCCCTTAATCTGTTCTTCCTATAGTCTTCATAATCTCATTAAATGGTAATTACAACCTTTCCATTATGGATGCCACAAATAACTTGAGAGTTATCTTTACTTCACTCTTTTTCTCACACCCTATATCCAATCCATGGACAAATATTGGCTGTATTTCAAAGAACTTTCATAATCTGGCCACATCCATTTACACTGCTACCACTCTAGTTCCCCACCTCCATCTTCAGCTTGGCCTATTTTAATAGCCCCATAGTTTCCTGCTTCCATCTTTGAACCCCTACTGCCTATTCTTTACAGTGCAACCAGAGTTAGCCTTTCAAAACACATGTAATATTGCATCACTCATTTATTAAAATGTTTACAATAGCTTACTAAATCACTCCAAGTGAAATCCAAAGTCTTCATTTTGGCATACAAAACGCTAAATAACTTTTTGAACTTTAACTCCTACTGCTGTTTTTCTACATAATTTCACTTAACTCCTTGCTATTCCCAAATACATCAAGTATGTTCCCACCTCTGCCTGGAATACTCTCTCAGTGCACGGTTCTCTCCCTTCTTCCAAGTATCTATTTAAATGTAACCTTAATATAAAGGACTTCACTATCTTACTAAACGAAACATTAGCAACCCTCACACCCCCATACACCTTCCCCTTTACTTCGTTGTTTTTTCTTCATCACACTTATCAGATCAACTTTTTGTCTATTTTCTACCCCCCTACCAGAATATCTTCATGAGGGTAAACAGTTTGCCTGATTTTCATACTGTTTTGTCTCCAACAAATAGAACAACTCTTGGTACACAAAAAGTTCACCATGAATGTTTAATACATCTGCAAAGTCACTTTTGACATGTAAGGTAAAATATTCACAGGTTCATAGAATTAGGACATGGACATATTTTGAGGGACATTATTCAGCCTACTATAAGATTAAAGAACAATTCAAGTAAAATAGGTAACATTTATATAGTGCTTACTACGTACAAGGCCATCATTCTGAGCATTTTACAAACAATTATCTTAGTGAATTCTCCCAAACCACACTAATTGATTGTTACTATTGTTATTTCCATTTTACAGCTATTTAGCAAGGATCTTTTTTTCTTTCCAGGGCAGCAGTGTATCAAAAAGGAGTTTGGGTTAGGTAACCAACAGGATATTTTTCAAATCTAAACTTCCAGGATTCTGATATTTTGCTGGACTAATTTAGTTCATAAGGAGGGCAAAAAGTGGTTCTGCTGCTCTTACTGGCACAAAATTCAAAATGATCTAGAATAAAACCATCTCTCTGCCAACTGTTCATACCTGTCACTACCATCCAACCCTCTGTCATGAGGCTCCACCTTAATGCAATAATTCACCACCACCCACTCAAACTCTCATATGCTTTTTGGCTTATCTCTGCAGACAGTAAAGTTCATCAAATATTCCTTTTGCTCTCCTACATTTTTCAGCCCCCATAATGGTAGGCAGAACCATACTACTAGTTCTGGCTCATTCAATGTGTGTGAAAGGAGCATGAGCCACTTCTAGGCTGAGGCAGTGAAAATCCACTATTTCCTTTCTTCTACCGTGAGAATATAAGATGCCCTCAGCCTGTGTCCCTGAGGCTCTGGAACAGAGCTCCTCATGCCAACCAGACTTAGAAACGTACTTAAAGAAAGAAAGAAAGGAATGTTAGTTTTGTCTGGACATCAAGATGGGGCAGGGGAAATCTGTTACCACAGCATTGTCTAGACAAACCTGACTAACATATTATCACTGACAGGTATCTCCAAATCATTTGCTAAGAAGCTCAGACTGCATTTAGTCTCTCTACTGTCAATAAGATATGAATAGTATCTATCTGAGTAAGGTAGAAAGAAAGCCACCTGGAGAGCTATTTATTCTATAAGAAATGAACAGGAAATTTTGTTGTGCTGATCTCCTTGGAAAGAGCAATATGGGGCCTGACCATATCTCCTACTGAGACCAGATGCTCAGATATGATTAGAGTTCAGTGTCATCTCAAATTGCTATGAATGAAGGCGACTTATAGGTCTAGAATTGATTTTGTATAGTTAACAGAGCTGATTTTTGTTTGTTTTCCTTATATTTTTTCAACTGAGCATTTTTTGAGAATACATTATGGGAGACAATTCAGTTGAAAGTCATAGTCCATTTCATGAAGGAGTTGACAGTCTAATGGGGAGGTAGAAATGTATTCACCTAAATATGATATAAGGCAGAATCAAGTCAGTGCCTGTTATGAATGGGAATTCTCTGGTAGAGTCAATTATTCAAGACGACTGGGTCATAATGAGGAAAGGATCAAAGATGAATGTCATTGTTTGACTCCCCACCACCCAGCCCTGCACTTCATCCACCAACAACAGAATAATCTCAGGCCTTAAAACCTGGATATTACATTTATTTGCATAAGATTCTCAGAATGAGATAACTAGTATTTTGCTCCCCATTAAACTTTAAACATTTTAAAACATTTTTTCATGTGCTTTTCTATGTTTTCAGATTAAAATAACTTTGAAGAGTTGTAGTCAAAGTATATCCTATAGCAAAACAATATGCAATACTCGTAGCAAAGACTTGAGGGACTAAAACACATACGCAATAGTGATAAATTTGGTTAAACCCATATCATCTAAGAATTGCTACAAATTTGTCATGAGGATGGATGACAATCTGGCCCTAGAGCTGAGAATGTGAAACTTTCTACAGAGGCTACCAGAAGAAACTGGCATGCCCTAAACGTATTACCAGTGTTAAACCGTGCTATCCATGCCTGCTCTGGCCCTGGGGACAGCTGTGAGAGGAATGCTGCTTCAACCATCTTTGTAGTAGGATTAAGTTGGCTGACCCACCTTCTACAGTAAAGTCAAACACGGATAGAAGTTTAGTACTAGAAAGTGAGTCCCAAGTTGAGGAGGGGGACAGCTGAGCATAAGGTACCAGCTCTACATTTCCCTGACTCTCACTTTTCTCTCAGTGAATGCGATTTACTCAGGGAAGTGGTTAAGTGCATAGACTCTGGAGCCAAAGTTGGTTGGGTTGAACTCCCAGTTTTATCATTTTCCAGCTCTCTGACCTCACAAAAGTCATTGAACTCCTCTGTAACACTCTAACAAACCTCAACTTAACATTTTTATCTAACAAACTATTTCACATTTTTGTCCACTTAGCATAACTGATACAGATTGGATTTTTTTCAAAGAAAAAGTTATTTTTCTAAATACTAAGAGAGAAAAAAAGAAGCAAATACAAGAAGTGCAAAAGACAAAAAGGATATGCAGTTCAGTTATATAAGGCCCACCTACTCCATCTGCTGCCTTGCTGTGAAAAGCTGGCAGGACCTTGCAACACTCCGCCTTGATTCCTTCTTTACTGTATGATTACTGCGTCATTTTGTTATCACTGAAAAGATGTCAAATCCCGACTACTACCCAAAGTTCTCCCCCTGAGCAAGCTAATACCATCTGTGATATGAAAGAGAGAGAGAGAGAGAGACAGAGAGAGAGAGAGAATGCAAAAGAAATTGATTTCCCCTGTGTTGATTATATATTAAGATCCTCCCACTCAAATCTGGCATTCTGATCTTTAAACTGACGAATACACTTCTCTCCCCCGGTGAATGACCTCACAGGTGATATTCAGCACCTTCATAAAGGCCATATTCCTATGCCAAATATAGATAGAACATTACCATAATGCAGCATCCATATGCCTAGATGTACACATATTTAGAGAGAATAACAGGGCAGATGTGGAGGGAAAGGGAATTTCATCATACATAGTGCTTCTCAAACTATAGTTTTAGAATTATCTATAGTAGAATCTCTTGTTAATGGAAATTTCTGTGTTCCACAAGAGACTTCTGTATCAGTATTGGGGTGGGACAAACAAATCTGCACTTTTAAAACAGACTAGATGATTCTGATGTACTGAAAGTCTGACAGTCCTTGTAATAAAGGCTTGGGCAAGGTTAGATTATTAAATTCAAATTCTGTTAACATCAAACTCCCTTTATGTGCCCTGAGCAATGCTATATGCTTTATGTAGGAGAACTCCTACAAATCTCACACCACCCCTGTTAAAAATGTCCCATTTTGCTTACATTGAAACAGAGGCACATAGAAATAAAGTAACTCCCCAAGACTATTACAACTACTTGAAGCATAGCTATTAAAAGTGTAGTTAACAAAGGACAATGTGATAGTCTCAAAGAGAAGTATTGCAGGAATTGAGTAAGGGAAGAACTGAGAAGCCGTTAAGTGCATGGACTCTGGGGCCAAAGTTGGTTGGGATGAACTCCCAGTTTTATCACTTTCTAGCTCTCTGACATCACAAAAGTCATTGAGCTCTTCTGTACCCCAGATTTCCCAACTCTAAAATGGAAATGAGACTGTCTCAGTCTGCTTTCTGTTGCTTATAACAGAATACCTGAAACTGGGTAATTTATAAAGAAAAGCATTTAATCCATCTTGAATTAATTTTTGTATAAGGTGTAAGGAAGGGATCCAATTTCAGCTTTCTACATATGGCTAGCCAGTTTTCCCAGCACCATTTATTAAATGGGGAATCCTTTCCCCATTTCTTGTTTTTGTCAGGTTTGTCAAAGATCAGATGGTTGTAGATGTGTGGTATTATTTCTGAGGGCTCTCTTCTGTTCCATTGGTCTATATCTCTGTTTTGGTACCAGTACCATGCTGTTTTGGTTACTGTAGCGTTGTAGTATAGTTTGAAGTCAGGTAGCATGATGCCTCCAGCTTTGTTCTTTTGGCTTAGAATAACACTTAAATGTTAGACCTAAAATCATAAAAACCCTAGAAGAAAACCTAGGGAATACCATTCAGGACACAGGCATGGGCAAGGACATAGGCATGGGCAAGGACATAGGCATGGGCAAGGACTTCATGTCTAAAACACCAAAAGCAATGGCAACAAAAGCCAAAATTGACAAATGGGATCTAATTAAACTAAAGAGCTTCTGCACAGCAAAAGAAACTACCATCAGAGTGAACAGGCAACCTACAGAACAGGAGAAAATTTTTGTAACCTACTCATCTGACAAAGGGCTAATATCCAGAATCTACAATGAACTCAAACAAATTTACAAGAAAAAAAAAAAACCCCATCAAAAAATGGGCAAAGGATATGAACAGACACTTCTCAAAAGAAGACATTTATGCAGCCAACAGACACATGAAAAAACGCTCATCATCACTGGCCATCAGAGAAATGCAAATCAAAACCACAATGAGATACCATCTCACACCTTTTAGAATGGCCATCATTAAAAAGTCAGGAAACAACAGGTGCTGGAGAGGATGTGGAGAAATAAGAACACTTTTACACTGTTGGTGGGACTGTAAACTAGTTCAACCATTGTGGAAGTCAGTGTGGCGATTCCTCAGGGATCTAGAACTAGAAATACCATTTGACCCAGCCATCCCATTACTGGGTATATACCCAAAGGATTATAAATCATGCTGCTATAAAGACACATGCACACGTATGTTTATTGCAGCACTATTCACAATAGCAAAGACTTGGAACCAACCCAAATGTCCAACAATGATAGACTGGATTAAGAAAATGTGGCACATATACACCATGGAATACTATGCAGCCATAAAAAAGCATGAGCTCATGTCCTTTGTAGGCACATGGATGAAGCTGGAAACCATCATTCTCAGCAAACTATTGCAAGGACAAAAAACCAAACACCGCATGTTCTCACTCATAGGTGGGAATCGAACAATGAGAACACTTGGACACAGGAAGGGGAACAGCATACACCGGGGACTGTCGTGGGGTGGGGGGAAGGGGCAGGGATAGCATTAGGAGATATACCTAATGTAAATGATGAGTTAATGGGTGCACCACACCAACATGGCACATGTATACATATGTAACAAACCTGCACGTTGTGCACATGTACCCTAGAACTTAAAATATAATAATAATAAAAAAAAGAAAAGTGGTTTATTTTGCTCATGGTTCTGCAGGCAGGGAAGTTCAAGGGGATGGCCCTGGCTTGTGGGGAGGATCTCTAGGCTGCATCATAATATGGTGGAGAAGGTCAAAGGGGAAGTGGACATGTGTGAAGAGACAAAACCCAAGGAGTATCCTGACTTTGATAACAAACTCGCTTCTCACGGGAGCTAATACATTTTTGGGAGAACTAATCTAGTTATGCCAGAATAAGAACTCACTGACTATCACAAAAAACGCACCAAGCCATTCATGAGGGATCCACCCCTATGACCCAAACACCTACCACTAGGCCCCACATCACATCACTGCCACACTAGGGATCAAATTTCAACATAATATTTTGTGGAGACAAACAAACCATGTCCAAACCATAGCATTTTCCTCCTAGCCCTTCAAAACTCATGTTATTCTTACATAAGAAATACGATCATTCCATCTCAAATAGTCCCAAGTCTTAACTCATTTCTGCATCTGCTCAAAAGTCCAAAGTTCAAAATCTCATCTGAGACTCAAGGCAAGCTCCTTCCAGCTATGAGCCTATAAAATAAAAACAAGTTATTTACTTCCAGGATACCATGGTGGAACAGACATTTGGTAAACATTCCCATTTCAAAAGGGAGAAATAAGCCAAAAGAAAGGAATGACAAGCCCCAAGCAAGTCTGAAACCCAGCAGGGCAGACATTAAATCTTAGCACTCTAGTATAGTAATTCACACTATGTGCTACCTCCTGGGCACACTGATGTGAGGAGTGGGCTCCCAAGGTCTTGGGTAGCCTTGCTCCCATGGCTTTCCTGGGCACACCTCACATGGCTACTCTTACAGGTTGGAGTTGGATGCCTGCAGTTTTTCCAGGCTGGCATTCCACACCAGTAGTTCTACAATTCTGCAGTCCCAGTGGTAGCTCCATCCCTGTGGCTCCACTAGGCATTGCTCTGGTGGAGGTGGCTCTGCCCCTGTAGCTTTGGCAGCTCTGTCCCTGCAACTGATTTCCATCTGGGTACTTAGGCTTTCCAATACATCCTCTAAAATGTAGGTGGAAGCTGCCAAGTGTCCACAGCTCTAGACCAAAATTTACTTTGTAGGTTTAAATGCATTAATATAGGTAAGTTACTTAAAACAGTACTCTCAGCACATAGTAAGCTCTGTATAAGAGGCAGCTATTATTGCCATTATTTTATTGCTTTGATTATAATTGTATACATTAGACTCAGATCTCCTTTAGCAGAAATTGATATATCCAAAGAGCTGTTCTTGTACTGTTCCACCACCAGCCTCCATAAGGAAATGCTCACCATCAGTATATACATCTTGGGGTACCTGAAAATTTAAGGAAGTGAATACTCCAATTCTCTGCCATGGGAGGACTCTGTCCTCACAGTTCTGTTACAGTGGCTGCTGTGTTCACCATTAGAACCATTCCACTATATTTATACATTGAAGAGCTCAGACAAATTATAAGTAACTTAGCAGGGTTGAGAGGTAACATATGAACCTGCTAAGTCTTTGAAAAACAGCCAGCTGAAACTTAGATAAGAGCAAAGTTCCAAGGAAACAGAAAACCTTTTGAGGAAATTTCAGAACACAGATTATCACAATATGTGACACTTGGGAGAGGCTCTAGCACCAATTTATCTCACAGTGACTGAATCCTAAGCAAAATGGCACCAACTTAAGGCCTGCCTGCTTTGCTATAACTAAAACAGGTTTGTTTACTAAAAGCAGTGGCAGACTTTGTTGCTCTGGGCTTCACTAAAATACTTACTATAGATATCATATAAGCAAACACCTGCACAATGGATAGGTGGGAAAGAGGAGAAAGGGCACCATAAGCAAAACACAATTATATTTGTCTTCTCCTCCCTGCCCCAGGAGAGGGGAGTTGGAGAACAGCCCATGATATAAGTCATATCTCTATGCTTCTTTTTCTCAGTGGCAGAGGGTGATACTAGACACCATGAAGCAGCTGGGGCAGCAGTGAAGAGGAAGATTGGCCAGAAAAGACAGTGCCAGTTTTTCTCTACAGAACTAAAGCAGGACACACATATGCCCCATGCTGCTAACTCAGCTGTTCAAAAGATATGAAACTTCATAATTCAAATAAGAATTTTTACAACAGAAAGGACTAGTTCCATCAAATCCAAACACGCATACTCCAAGTAGCTGCTGCCAGATAAGGAGCTGTTCTTCTTGGAAGAATCTTTAAGTAATGACTATTTGCTCTCTTTTGTCACTTAGGTTATAAATTTTAGAATCTTCATATTCTAGAGCTGGAAAGATTATGCTGTGCAGTGGCCAAATAAGATGAGAGAAGACTAACTGTATTAGTCCATTCTCACACTGCTGATAAACACAAACCCAAGATTTAGTAATTTATAAATAAAAAGAAGTTTAATGGACTCACAGTTCCATGTGGCTGGGGAGGCCTCACAATCATGGTAGAAGGTGAAAGTCATGTCTTACGTGAAGGTAGACAAGAAAGGAAATGAGAGCAAAGAGGGGGAAATCCCTTATAAAACCATCAGATCTCATGGAAACTCATTCACTGTCACAAGAACAGCATGGAGGTAACCACCTCCATGGTTCAGTTACCTCCCACCAGGTCCCTTCCATGACACGTGGGGATTCTAGGAACTACAGTTCAAGATGAGACTTGGGAGGAGACACAGCCAAACCATATCATTCTGCCCCTGGCCCATCCCAAATCTCATGTCCTCACATTTCAAAACACAGTCATGCCTTCCCAACAGTCCCCCAAAGTCTTAACTCATTCCAGCATGAACTCAAATGTCCAAGTCCAAAGTCTCATCTGACACAAGTCCCTTCCACCTATGAGCCTGTAAAATTGAAAGAAAGTTAGTTACTTCCTAGATACAATGGGGGTACAGGCATTGGGTAAATATACCCATTCCAAATGGGAGAAATTGGCCAAAACAAAGGGGCTTCAGGCCCCATGAAAGTCTGAAATTCAGTAGGGCAGTTATTAAACCTTAAAGTTCCAAAATGACCTCCTTTGACTCCATGAATCACATCCAGATCACACTGATGCAAGAGGTGGTCTCCCACAGCCTTGGGAAGCTTTGCCCCTGTGGATTTGCAGGGTACTGCCCCTCTCCTGGCTGCTTTCTTGGTGGCATTGAGTGTCTGTGACTTTTCCAGGCACATGATGCAAGCTGTAGGTGGAACTACCATTCTGGGGTCTGGAGGACAGTAGCCCTCTTCTCACAGGTCCACTAAGCAGTGCCCCAGTGGGGACTCTGTATTGGGGCTCTGACCTCACATTTCCCTTCCACACTACTCTAGCAGAGGTTCTCCATGAGGGCACTGCCTCTGCAGCAAACTTCTGCCTGGACATCCAGGCATTTCCATACATCCTCTGAAATCTAGGCGGAGGTTCCCAAACCTTAATTCTTGACTTATGTGCACCCACGGGCCAAACACCACATATAAACTGCCAAAGCTTGGGGCTTGCACCCTCTGAAGCAATGGCCTGAGCTGTACATTGGCCCCTTTTAGCCATGGCTGGAAATGAAGCATCTGGGATGCAGGGCACCATCTCCCGAGGTTGTACAGAACAGGGGGGCCCAGGGCCCAGCACAGAAAACCATTTTTCCCTCCTAGGCCTCCAGACCTGTGATGGGAGAGGCTGCCATGAAGGTCTCTGACATGCCCTGGAGACATTTTCCACATTGTTTTGGTGATTAGCATTTGGCTCCTCATTCATTATGCAAATTTCTGTAGCAGGCTTGACTTTCTCCCCAGAAAATGGGTTTCTTTTCTATTGCATTGTCAGGCTGCAAATTTTCCCAACTTTTATGCTCTGTCACCTCTTGAATGGTTTACTGCTTAGAAATTTCTTTCACCAGGTACCCCAAATCATCTCTCTCAAGTTCAAAGATCCACAGATCTCTAGGGAAGGGGCAAAATGCCTCCAGTCTCTTTGCATAGCACGAGTAACCTTTACTCCAGTTCCCAGTAAGTTTCTCATTTCCATCTGAAACCACCTAAGCCTGGATATTATTGTCCATATCACTGTTGGCATTTTGGTCAAAGCCATTCAACAAGTCTTTAGGAAACTCCAAATTTTCCCACATCTTCCTGTCTTCTGAACCCACCAAGTCTCTAGAAAGTTCCAAACTTTCCCACATTTTCCTGTCTTCTTCTGAGCCCTCCAAACTGTTCCAACCTCTGCCTATTACCCATATCCAAAATATCTTCCACATTTTCTGGTATCTTTACAGCATTGCCCCACTCCTGGTACCAATTTACTGTATTAGTCCATTTTCACGCTGCTGATAAAGACATACCTGAAGCTGGGTAATTTATAAGGAAAAAGAGGTTTAATGGACTCATAGTTCCACGTGGCTGGGGAGGCTTCACAAATATGGTGGAAAGTGAAAGGCATGTCCTTTATGGTGGCAGGCAAGAAAGAAAATGAGAGGGAAGTGGGGAAGAACCCCTTATAAAACCATCAGATCTCATGAGAACTCACTCACTATCATGAGAATCACATAGAGGTAACTGCCCCCATGATTCAATTACCTTCTACCATGTCCCTCCCACAGTGGAGGTTACAATTCAGGATGAGATTTGGATGGGGACACAGCCAAACCACATCACCAACCATGGGCTAAGAAGCAAGGGATGCTCAGTAAATATTTATAGATTTGAACCAAAGTGAATTACAGTGGGTTATCAATCTTAGAAACATGACTTTTGATAATTAATGAGATGTGATTACACCACATTGAGACTTGACTTTCTTGTTTGGATACTAAATTGGCTTCTCTTCCATCTCCTATTTGCAATAATTCTTCCAAGGATATAGACAAGGGCTCAAACATAATATCATAAAGTTCTTTTAGTGTTCTGGGATGCAATTTACCTGTCGTACAAACTGAATTCATTTATTTGTTTGTTGTCCAAACTCTTTTGGAATATAATTCCTTCTCTTCAAAGCTTATTCTCATATATTGCAATGACAGCACTACTGGCATTTGAGGTGGGGCAATTCTCTTATAAGACTTTAGTACATCTGTCTCCTACCCACTAAATACCAGCAGCATGCTCCCCTCCGCCAGTTATTGTGTAACCAAAGAACCCACTCACCCAATACCAAATGTTCCCTCATGGGACAGTACCTCTTCTGGTTATGAATCAATCTATCATTTCCAATTTGATGGCCCTTCTCCTTGTTGGAGAACATGGACATAAAAACGAGCTGAGTAGCTCTGCTTTCTGTCTGATGCCTGTTAACTTTAAACCACCTGCTCCAAACTGGGTGGCAGGTAAAGGTAAGTTCATAGATAATTTAAATACAGTGAATGGAGGGTGTGGAGAGTAATGAATATACATAAAAGAGATGACATTCAGGCATTTAGACATGGCAAAATAATGGGGAGATGGGGATCAGGAGCCATTCATTAAATAAATATTTTAGTTCCTAATGTGTGCCATGTATTTGCTGTTACAAACAGGAATGAACAAAACAGACAAAACTTTTTATCATCAAGGAGCTTATATTATTATTGGGGAAAGACTGACAATAAACATGTAACTCATATACCTGATGGTATAAAATGCTATGGAAAATGGCCAGAGAAGGCCTCTCTGTAATGATGACATTAAGGCAAGTAAAAGTTAGGAGAAGGTTACAATATCCCATATGATGATGGTGGTGTAGTCTTGTGTGAAAGCAAGGGAGGTGGTATAATTCCAAAGGAAGCTGACAGAAGTTGCTGAAATTTGGGGTATGTGAGGGAGGCATAAATTATTACTGAAGGGTTAGTGGTCTTATACACTGGGGCAAAAAAGTGAGAGTAGGATGACATTTACTGAGCTGGAGGAGGAGGTTTACTGCTGATGGGGTTTTGGTTTTCATTATAGGAGAAGACAGGCACTCAAGAATTTGGTTTGGGCCATCCATCTGAGTGGAGATGCTGGAAATAAATCAGTTACAAAAGAAGTTAAGGCTGGAAATATGACAGTTGTTACCATATAGATCATATTTATAGTCATTGACAAGATCCCCTAGGGAAAGAAGGGAAGGGCTTAGGACTGAGCCTGAGGGCCTCCCCTAAAGTTTCGTAGGCAGGAAAGGAAAGGAGTGAAGAAAGCTGAGAGTAGCCAGTGAGGTAGAAGGACAATTAAGAGAGAATGGGATGACAGAAGCCAAGGGATGGTAGCATTTCAAGAAGAAAAGGAAAGCAAACAGTTTCAGGTACTGCTGAAAGATTTGGTATGATGAGCAATGAGATTTGACCATGGGATTTGATAAAGCAGAAGTCCTTGGCAAACATGGCAAGAAAAGTTTCAGTGAAGTGATGAAATGGAAAACTTGACTGCAATGGATTTATTAGTGAATAAGAAGAGAAAAGGGAAACAGTGAGTATAGAAAATTCTTCTGAGAAATTTTGCTGTAAAGAGAAGCAGAGATACACTTCAAAAAGCAGAAAAGGAATGGGAAGTCAAAAAAGTTGTTTTGCATGTTTTTGTGATAGAAGATATTACAGCATGTTTGTCAACAGAGGGAAATCAATTAGTAGAAAAAGAAAGGTTGGTGAAGCAAGAGAGAGAGGTGAGACTTGTTGAAGGGCTGCTCTTTAGTAGAATGCAAGGTACAAATTGAGAGATTAACATGAGTTCCCAGTACACAGCTCTGAGAAATGGCAGGCAAGTTATATGAGTACAGATTATGAGAGGTAGATAAATGACATGGTAAGAGCATGAGGAATTTGCCTTCTAATTGTTTCTGTTTTCCCAGTGCAAAGTAAGAATGGAGGAGAAGATATCGGATGTTTAAACAGAGGTGACTGTGAATTAGTTGTCTAAGAATGTGGGGAAGTGAGTGAAAAGGGCACTTAGCTTAAGACCTTAAAAATTATTCCCTCATCTTCAGACATGGATAAAACCATCCAATAAAAAATTAAACTATTTCTTTTTGTTGTTGAATTTTTATGGCTACCATCACAAATTAAAATAAAAAAATTAAAATTAAATAAAATAAAAAATAAACTAAAATTTAAAAAAAATTTTGCAATAGTTGGCCCATCTGCAGCTTTGAGAAAAGTTCATCGATAACTAAAGGTGCCTCATCTGATACCAATTTAAAAAACGAACGCTTATCCATCATTTTATGAGACTGGAGAATATGGCTTGATCTTGGTTTTGACACAAAGAGGAAAATGCTTAATAATTCAGTAAGTGCTTAGGAAAATGTTTAGAAAGCCACCTTGTCCCCCAGTATGGCCGTGTCTCCAACACTATGCTTCAGAAAATAAAACTTTCAACATGTGCTCAGTCAGTCAAAAACACCTCTCGGAATCAAGTTCTGTGCCAAACCAGACACTTAAAAGTAGAAAAGAGAGGCCAAGAAAGGAACATGGAGACAAACTCAACCTGCTCCCTGATGTATCAGCTCCATCTTTGCTTATATTCTAGCAAGGGAAATAGCATTAGTATAAGAACAACTAATGTAAGACAAATAGCATCACTTAAATACTAGCAGATTTATAACCTTTTGTTTGGCTGAACCCCTGCCTAGAATACAAAAAGTTCACCACTGGATAGCCAGGCACAGTAGAAAGAGATATGATTAAAATGAAAATAACACCAACAAATATGGACAAAATTTCCCCCAGTCTCTCCAAGTCCCTCCAATGCTCTCTGGACACTAAAGATTACGTAAGTATACTCCAGTATCTCCAAGTGTCGAGTAGTAGTACCTACCGTAACTTATAGCCTCTGAAAGTAAGAATTCTCTGTAGCATTTTCCCACTATTGCCCCACTCAACTACCATGTCATCATAGGCATAGTCATGTTATTGGACAGAACCAATCACAGTTCTCCCTTCAGGAATAAACTGGTCACCATTATCAGACTCAAATAATTTTGTGTCCTCTCTTCAAGGGCCTACTTGATCTACTCTTAGAACTTTACCCAGATAATGTCTACTCACAATTAGACAGGACATCAGACTTAACCAGGAAATTATTCATATCCACAAGGGGAACTTTCCAGATCCATTTCTGTTCTCTCCAACAGTTAGCCAGTTTTAGTGACTTTCTCTTCCAGATTCTTATTCTTTATGAGAAGAATATTGACCCAGTCCTGAAAATGACACTGTGTCCCTCTTTTCATCACATTATGATGAGGTAATGTGACTCCTTCATACTCCTTGGCACATGATTACTGGTGAAAGAGGCTTATTGTCACTCCAAAGGGACCATCATAAAAAACACTCCAATATATGCTAAAGCTCACAGGTTTTGACAAGAACCATAAAATACACTTGAAAAATACCATAGGAACATAAACGTGGGAATCATTGCTGATGACTGGGAAAGGCCAAGAAAGCTTCATGGGACCCAGGTAACAAAGTGGCATATGTAGCCCTTGAATCTAAAATAAAAGTCAAAAATAAGAAAAGAAAGCTTCATGGGAGACATGTCCCTGAATGATGAATAAGAATTAAGCAATTGATTGATGAAGGGGAAAAGATATTCATAAAAGAAGAGAAAACCATACCAAGAGACAAGTTCAAAAGTAGCAGTCCAGTTTGCTGGAGAAATAAATGTAGCTGAAAAGGTGATAAAACACAGACGGGGTCACATTATTAGAAAATTTGAAAGCCAGGGAATTGACTTTGGACTTGACTTTGGTAACCTGAAAGAACAGAGTTCATTGTCATCATCATTTTATGGTGAGAAGCATAATGTTATAGTGCAAAACACAAATGAACTAAGACATACTCTTGGTTCTATCCCTAACTAGCTGTGGGAACTGAAGCAATTCATTTAACTCAGTTTATCCCACATATGTATAATGATGGAGTTAGAATGAATGGTCTTTAAAGGCCCATTTTGCTCTGATACAATGTAATCGGAAGAATCCTACCTATTCTTCTTGGTCAAGCTTTTATGTGACATCTATTATCTACAATTTATATTAAATAGTTGTACTAAAAGTTTTAAGCTAATAACTCTGATTTACCAGAAAAAAAGGTTGATAATAAACAATATTTTAGAAATTCTCCAAACCTGCCATGGATTATAGAGGATTGCTACATGGGGAAAAATAAATTAAATTAAATTAGCGCAACAATTTGGAAACCAGGAAATATCTACCACCTCCTTGCAACTCAGGACAAGCAAGAGAAAAGGTTCAGTAGTAAAGGGAAGCAAAGAGGCCACTGTTAGAAAGATATATGAACTTTTATTTTGAGACTGTGAAATGAGTGCAACCATTTAACTCCTTAAATGCCCAAATTACTACTGAAATTGAAATAATAGAAAATAAAAAGAAGATAATATATTTCAATACAAAAATATGGAAAGGGGAACTATAATTATACCAAAACACTGAAGAATTTCTGCAAGATATAGTTATAATATTGATAGAGCATAAACAGTGCCATGTAAAATAGAGGAGGGAGACTACTGTCACAGAGGTAAGAGACATGCTTTAAAATGGTTCTTCATAGGATGAAATTCAAAGCTTTGGGGAAGCAAAAACAGGAAGCACAAGCAGGTAATAGAAAAACTGTTATAGTGATAAAATATTGGAGAACAGGTGAAAGAATCATTTACACCTTCCAACCTCAGTACCAAGTTGTAAATAAAGAGTACGTGGATACGGTATTTTAGTCTAAACATCAATTATTTTTTTAGGAGATAGAGTCTCTTTCTGTCACCCAGGATGGAGTTTAGTGGCATGATCACAGCTTACTGCACCCTCAACTTCCTGGGCTAAGCAATCCTCCCACCTCAGCCTCCCAAGTAGCTGGGACTGCAGGTGCATACCACCCCGCCTAACTAATTTTTGTATCTTTTTTTTTTTTTGTAAAGACAGGGTCTCATTTTGTTGCCCAGGCTGGTCTCAAACTCCTGGGCTCAAGCGATTCTCTCACCTCAGCTTCCCAAAGTGCTGGGCCTACAGGTGTGAGCCTCACACCTGGCCACATCAGTTACTTTTAAAACACAGAGTATATTCCATAAGGAATATCTATTATGTGTGTTGGGACTCTAGTGATATCTTCAATTCTCAATAAAAATGATGTGATGTTGGTCAAAGCACACAAAATTTCAGTTAGCAAGAGGAATAAGTTCAAAAGATCTATTGTACAACAATAGTGACTACAGTGACTGCAGTGCACAACAATGTAGTGTATACTGGAAAATTGCCAAGAAAAGTAGATTTTAAGTGTTTTTGCCACAAAAAAGTCTGTGAGAGAATGCACATGAAAATTAGCTTGATTTAGACATTCCATAATGTATACAAATTTCAAAACATCATGTTGTACACCATAAAAACATACGCTTTGTATTACAATTAAAATAATTAACTAACCAAAATAAATACATATATAGGGGAACAACACGCACTGGGGCCTATTGGACGGTGGACATTGGGAGGAGGCAGAGAATCAGGAAAATATAACTAATGGGTACAAGGTTTAATACCTGGGTGATGAAATAATCTGTACAACAAACCCCCATGACATATAACAAAACTGTACATGTACCCCTGAACTTGAATAAAAGTGAAAAAAGAAATATATATAAAAGAAAACATCATGAACAAGTTGGAGTTATTTCAAAAATGCAAGCGTGGCTTAAAATTTTAAAATCAACATAATTCATCACATTAACCAAATAAAGGGGAAAAGAATCATATAAATATTTCAATCATTGAGAAAAATGTTACATTACTGGGCATGCTGACATGCACCTGTAGTCCAGCTAATCGGGAAGCTGAGGCAGCAGGATCACTTGAATCCAGGAGTTCAAGACCAGCCTGGGCAACATAGCAAGATCCTGTCTCAAAAAAAATGTTCTATTGCTAATAAAAAGTCTTAAAAACTAGGAATAGATAGGAATTTCCTTCATCTGATGAAGAGTAGCTACAAACAAGACTACAGCAAACATCATACTGAATGATGTAATTTTAGTAGTTTCCCCTTTAAGATCAGGAGTGAGCCAAGGATGACGACTATCTAAACTTTTAATCAGCATCGTACTAGAGATCCTAGCCAAAAAAAGGAAAGATAGAAATGCAATTGAAAAGGAAAAATTAAAATTGTCATTTTCAGGGGTATAATTGTGAATATAGAAAATTCAAAAGGATCTATAGATTATTCAAATTAATAAATAAGTTCAGCATGGTTTCTGTATTTCTATATATCAGCCATGAACAATTACAAAACAAAGTAAAATAGTGTTTACAATAGCGTGAAAAGTAAAGAGGCTCAGAATCAACGTAGCAATAGTTTTTCTCAATAGAGGATTGCCTTAATGCTGAGAAAGTCACTCTAGATGCAGGGTTGTTATAGATCTGCCTAGCAAAGCTTAAAATCAAGGCTTAACTTAGCAAAATTTTTCTAAGTAACTTAGCTTTGTTCCAGAACAAAGCGCAAAAACACATAAAGGAATACAAAAACAACCAACACACAACAATCTGCCACAAAATGTCTGCAGTCCAATAAAGAACTACCAGGCATGCACAGCCATAAAAAACGATGAGCTCATGTCCTTTGCACGGACATGGATGAAGCTGGAGACCATCATTCTCAGCAAACTAACACAAGAACAGAAAACCAAACACCGCATGTTTTCACTCATAAGTGGGAGTTGGACAATGAGAACACATGGACACAGGGAGGCGAACATCACACACCGGGGCCTGTCGGGGGTTGGGGGCTAGGGGAGGGATAGCATTAGGATAAATACCTAATGTAGATGACGGGTTGATAGGTGAAGCAAACCACCATGGCACGTGTATACCTATGTAACAAACCTGCACGTTCTGCACATGTATCCCGGAACTTAAAGTATAATAAAAAAAAATTACCAGGCATGCAAAGAAATAAGAAAATGTGATCCATAATAAGGAGAAAAATCAGTCAATAGAATAAAAACATAAATAACACAGATTACAGAATTAATAGACAAAGGCCATAAAACAGCAGTTATAAATTTCTGCCATGTATACAAATAGGTAGAGAAAAACATGAAGACAATGAAGAAATAAACAGAAGATATTAAAAGACTTAAATTAAAATTCTAGAGAAAAATACAGTATCTGAGATGAAAAAAATTCAATAAAGTAAACTAACAACAGATTGTCATTGCAGAAAAAAAACAAATAAACTTTTAGACAGCGCAACATAAACTATCAGAATAAAACAGAGAGAAAATGGCTAAAAAATGAAAGAGTATCAGTGCACATCAAGTGGCCTAACATATTTGTAATTGGAGGCTGAGGTGTGAGTAAGATTATTTAAAGAAATAATGGGCAAAATTTATAAATTTGATGAAAACTATAAACCTACAAACCCAAACCAAATGAATCCTGAGCATAAGAAAAATGAGAAAACATTAACTACAATCTAATTATGAAAACAGTAATAAAAAGAACAAATCTTTAAAGCAACCAGAAGTGGAGAAAAAGATATATGATACAGAAAATGAATAAAATTAAATCAGACTTCTCACCAGAAACAATGCAAACCCAAACCCAGTGGGGAAACATCTTTGAAGCATTGAAAGTAAAACAACAAAAATCAACCATCAATCTAGAATTCTATACCCAGTAAAAATATCTTTCAAATGTGAAAGTAAAATAAAAATATGTCCAGACATACAACAGCTAAGAAAATTCATCATCAACACACCAGCATTAGAATGAATGCTAAAGGAATTGCTTCAGGCAGAACAAAAAAAGATAAACGGAAATTTGAATATACACAAAAGAATAAAGAGCCCTGGAAACTTAAATATGCAGATAAATATAAAACACTTTTTAAACTTATTCCTTAGTCTCTTAAAAAGATAATTGGCTTTGTTTACAGTTGACAAAGCTACTTTATGAAATCAGCTGACAGAGATAAACTGTAAGAGCATTATCAGCTTGATTACTGCATAATGTTACAGTGGGTTGCTCATCTCAGGCCTTAAAGCTTTTTGAAAACCAACAGCATCACAATTTGTTTTGGACTTTATTACACTATTATTCTCATTATGAAAATTTAGTTTTGTAGGGTTTTTCATTCTTCAAAGAGGCACAGGGCCAAATTGGTAGAGGAAGAATGCAGAACGTAAATTTGTATATTATTACTTTACTATGCCCACATTTTCCTTAAAATATTAAAAGAAGGAATCCTGCAAAATAGAAAGATTTGTTTGTAAATTCTGATAGTGAGATAATGAGCTAGTGACGGGTAATTTTTCTTTTCTTGGACACTTAATTCTGTTATGAAACTCAATTATCACATTGCTTTTTGGCATCATATCTGGAACGCCACCATTTAAAAGTTAAGATTCTTGGTATTTGGGAGTCTTCTAGATGCTACTAAGAAAACAGGAATGAGTTTCTTTACTGAAAGTTTTTTGATGTGGTGTCATAGAATAACGTGTTGTAGACACAACCAGCTGCTTTATTACCTTAAAACTAGGCATTTGTAAGTATTAAAATTTAAGAATATGGCAGATGATGTCCCTTAAGATTCAGACTATACTTAACTAGCTCTTCAGATTCGACAACACAATTTTTCCTCCTTTAAAAAATTATAGGAGACTTGTAACTCAATACTGCTATTTTCTGTTTCTAATTTGCTGCTGATAATGTATATGCATTTAACATGCTGTGTAAGCTGTGTCCTAGTTACTAAACAGCTTATGCAATGTTACTTTGCTAAATGGTCAAAAGAAAGGAAAAAGATAACTGTATAAATCAAAAGTAATAACAACATAGTATGAGGCATAAAACATATGTTGGAGTAAAATGTACAATAAAAATAGCACAAAGTCTTGGGGAGGGAAATAGAAGCACTGTATACTGTTGTACAGTTCTTATATGACACGAAAAGTGGTATAATGTTATTTGACATTGGTACAATGTTGTTCAACATTGTACTGGAAATACTATCCAGTGGAATAAAAAAAGATACAGGGAAAGCAAGCATGAAGCTTGGAAAGGAAGGAATAAAACTGCATATATTCACAGAAGACATAATCATTTATGTAGAAAATCTTAGATAATCCACAAAGAAGCCACTCGAACTAATATTTGTATTTTGAAAAATTTAGAGAGTATATGAGGTTAATTAATATACAAAATTGATTGCATCTCTGTATACTAGTTATGAATACACAGAAATCGAAATTTAAAAATTTAGAAGTTACCATTTAGGATACCATCCAAAAAATAAAATACATCCAAATAGCATCCAAAAAATTCAAATGAAATATTGAATTTTAAGGAAGAAATTGACAATAGATTATCAAGAGATGTAAAACAGAATTACAAAGCATTGCTGGGAGAAATCAAAGAAGTCCTAAATAAAATGCAAAGATATACTGTACAGACAGATCGGAAGTTTTATTATTGTTAATATTCATTTCTACAGATTGACATTCAATATGAAGTCAATGAAAACTCTTGCAGACTTTTGTAAAAGTTGACAAGCTAATTCTAAAATTGATGTGGAAATGCAAGAAACCTAAAACAGTCAAAACAATTTAAAAAAATAAAATAAGAATTGTAGGACTCACACTACTAAATTTAAAGATAATATAAAACTACAATAAAGACAGTATAGTATTGGTGTAAATATAGATATATAGATCAACGAAACATAGTAAAGCATGTAGATACAGAACCATTCAAACATGGTCAATTGGTATACAGAACAAATGAAACGGCAATTATTTCAAAAAATTGTACTGGAACAATAAGATATCTGTATGCAAAAAAAAAGAACACTGACCATTACCACACACCTTACAAAAGTATTAACTTGAAATTGATTGTAGACCTAAATGTAAGGGCTAAAACTTTTAATGTTCTAGGAAAAAAAAGA
This sequence comes from Pan troglodytes, assembly GCF_028858775.2. Classification (NCBI taxonomy): domain Eukaryota; kingdom Metazoa; phylum Chordata; class Mammalia; order Primates; family Hominidae; genus Pan; species Pan troglodytes. Next base: position 149,985,483 of record NC_072421.2, read on the forward strand.
TAAAATTTGAGTGACTTTAGAATAGAAAAATATTGTTTTAAATAGAACACAATAACCGTGACATGTAAAAGAAAGGTGATAAATTTGTCTTCACTAAAATTAGAGGCTTTGGCTCTTCCAAAGACACTGTTAAGAAAATTAACACGCACGGTGGCTCACATCTGTAATCCCAGCACTTTGGGAGGCCAAGGAGGATGGATCACGAGGTTAGGAGTTCAAGAAAAGCCTGGCCAAGATGGTGAAACCCCATCTCTAGTAAAAATACAAAAACTAGCTGGGCGTGGTGGCGGGCTCCTGTAATCCCAGCTACTCGGGAGGCTGAGGCAGAGAATTGCTTGAACACAGGAGGCAGAGGTTGCAGTGAACCGAGACCACGCCACTGCACTCTAGCCTGGGTGACAGAGCGAGACTCCATCTCAAAAAAAAAGAAAAGAAAAAAAAGGAAATTAAAAGGTAAGCCACAGACTGATAGAAATATTTATAAGATATATATCTGACAAAAGAATTGTATAGAGACTATATTAAGCATGTACACCTCAATAATAAAAAGGCAAACAGCCTAATTTTTTTAATGGGCAAAATATATGAACTGTCACTTTACCAAACATAAATGAATCTTAGAAGTATCATATTGAGTGAAATAAGAAAAGCCTCCCCCAAAATAAAACATATACACTGAATTGCATTTATATACTGTTCACAAACAGGCAAAATTACACAATATTGTGTGGAGATGCACATATGGGTAGTAAAACTACAATAAAATCAAGGTCATTCTAATTATGAAACTAAGGATATCAGTTTCTTCCATAAAGGAATTAGATGGGAGTGATTTTCAAGAGACACACAGTGGGCCTTAAGGTGCTGGTAATTTCTTGAGCTGAATCATGACTATGCAGGTGTTTGCTTTATAATCACAGGTGTTCACTTTTTATAAAACTTATGAAAAATTTTAAGTAACACGAGTAGAATAAAAATAGAAAGCAAAAATTGCCAGCCACTAGAGAATAAAAATGGATTAAAGAAGCCTTAGTAAACACATCAAAAACCCACAAAGATAGTGATGCCACAGAAAACGGCAGAATAGGGAATTCACAGTCCCCTCCCTCCATAAAAGCAACAGATAAACTAGCAAAAACTGTCAGAATCAACTTTGCAGGACTCTAGGAACTAGTCAAAATTTACAATAACCAGGAGAAAGTTTAATGAAAAAGGAAGCTGCTGCGTTGTAGTAAGAGAATGTTGTGGACTTTACAATTTCCCACCGATCATCTTCCACTTCCCAGATCAGCAGTGGCCATGAAGATGACATCCTGCATTCCTGGTTCAGGTTGCTAGTGCCAAAGGGAGCAACAGGAATTTTATTCTCAAATAACTGTGATTGTCTTTCAACTAGTTGGGTAGCATTATGAAGCATCAGCGCAAGGGTTTGCCTTTGTTTTGCTCAATTTACACCATTCCCAGGGTGGAGTGGCTTCCTAGGTGATTTTTGCAGAAAGTGTTTAAAGACAAACATTGGCTAAAGGAATCTTGAGCAAGAAATAGGTACGAGAAATAGACAAAGGAAAAATCATGGGAAGGAGGAAGTTGGTAAAGGAGATATGGGGAGGGAAGTGAATAAAAACTTTTGAAGCTCTTGCTTATAGCTGGGAACTGAGAAGGCAATGCAGTTGCCCAGGGCTGAACATATGCTCAGGAAAGGCCTGAAAAAACGCTAAGCTTTCACCTTTGAGTGACCCTCAGGCTTCTCTCAAACCGGAAGTGAAGGTTAAGGCCTGGCTAAGCAGTAAGAGTGCCACAACAGAAAGCCAATCTTCTGTAACTAAATAGATTTTTTTTCCTGTTTACTATTTCTTTCTTTTTTTGGCTTCAGGCTTTTACAGAAACCATGTAAAACACTATCTGACCATTAAACTAATGCAATACAGATTTCAATGGCCACACATGACAAAGAATACAGACTTTATGGAAATAATTTAGAAGAGTCACTAAACAAACAAACAGCCAGTAGCAAGCAGCAACAGCAAGCCCAGGGAGGGTAATAATCTGATTTCCAGAGTTGCCACATTATACTATTCAAAATGTCCTGTTTTTAACAAAAAAATTTACAAAGCATGCAAAGAAACAAGAAAATATGACCCATTTACAGAAAAAAATTACTAATAGAAACTGTCCCTGAGAAAGCTTACATATTGGGCTTATCAGACAGTGATAGTAAGTCAGCTGTCTTAAATATGCTCAAAGAGCTCAAGGAAATCAAAGACAAAGAATTAAAGAAAATCAGGAGAATGATCTCTCACCAAAGAGAATATCAATAATGAGAGAGAAGTTATTGAAAAGAATCAAATTAAAATTCTAGAGCTGAAAAAGTACAATAACTGCATTGGAAAATTTACCAGAGAGGTTCAACAACAGATTTGAGCATACAGAAGAAAGAATCAGTGAACTAAAAAGATAGATTAAGGAAATCATCTAGTCTGAGGAGAAGAAAAAAGAATGAAGAAAGTGAACACAGCCTAAAAGACCTATAACATCAAGCATACCAATATATGCATAATGAAAATTCCAGAAGGAAATAATAGAAGGCAAAAAAGTATATTTGATAAAAGTGTGGCCAAAAATTTCCCAAAGTTTTCAAAAGGGATAAATATACACATCCAAGAAAATTCTACAAATTGCAGATAGCATAAACTCAAAGAGATCCACACCAAGACACATTACAATGAAATTATTGAAAAGCAAAGGCAGAGAATCTTGAAAGCAGCAAGAGAGAAGTGACTCACCATGTACAGAAGAGCCTCAATAAGATTAACAGCTTATTTCTCTTCAGAAATCTTGGAGGCCAGAGGCAGTAAAGTGCTGAAAGGAAAAACTTGTCAACAAAGAATTCCATATCTGACAAAACTTTCCTTCCAAAATAAAAGAGAAATAAAGACCTGATCAAGTAAACAAAAGTTGATGGAGTTTACAATTTGTAGACCTGTCCCACAAGAAATGCTAAAGCAGGTCTTCAAAGCTGGAAAGAGTAACTCATTAGATAGTTATTCAAAACCATATGAGAAATGAAGAGCAACATAAAGCTATCTACATAGTTTAATTTAAAAGCCAGTTTCATAACTATTCTGGTTTGTAACTCATCTTTTTCCCCACATTATTTAAGAAGACAAATGCTTAAAATAATAATTATAAATCTATATAAATGGACACACAATGTATAAAGATGTGGCTTGTGACAGAAACAATATGGGAGGCTGGAGACGTAAATGAGCAGAGTTTTTGTATACTATTGAAATTAAGTTGGCATTCATTCAAATTTGATAGTTACAGACAAACTACTAAGATAAAAATTAAAAAAAAACAAAAGGAAATAAGGAAGGAATCAAAATGGTTCACAAGAAAAAAATGAACTAATCACAAAATATGGCAGTAATGGAGGACATTACCAACAAACATATGAAAAAAGCCCAACATCACTGATCATTCAAGAAATGCAAATCAAAACCACCATGAGATACCACCTCACGCCAGTCAAAATGGCAATTATTAAAAAGTCAAGAAAAAATAGATGCTGGCGAGGCTGTGGAGAAATGGGAACACTTTTACCCTGTTGGTGGAAGTGTAAACTAGTTCAACCATTGTGGAAGACAGTGTGGTGATTCCTCAAGAACCTAGAAACAGAAATACCGTTTGACCCAGAAATCGCATGACTGGGTATATACCTAAAGGAATATAAATCATTCTATTACAAAGACACATGCACATGTATATTTATTACAGCACTATTTACAATAGCAAAGACATGGAACCAACCCAAATGCCCATCAATGATAGACTGGATAAAGAAAATGTTGTACATATACACCATGGAATACTATGCAGCCATAAAAAGGAATGAGATCATGTCCTTTAGAGAGACATGGATGAAGCTGGAAGCCATCATCCTCAGCAAACTAACACAAGAACAGAAAACCAAATACCACATGTTCTCACTCATAAGTGGAAGTTGAACAATGAGAACAAATGGACACAGGGAGGGGAACAACACATACCAAGGCCTGTTTGGGGGGTGGGGGGTCGAGGGGAGGGAACCTAGATGATGGGTCAAAAGGTGCAACAAACCACCATGGCACAGGTATATCTATGTAACAAACCGGCACGTTCTGCACAGGTATCCCGGAACTCAAAGTAAAATAAAAATAAAAATAAAGAAAATAATCAACAAATTAGGAGTAGAAGAGCACTGACTCAACAGGATAAAGGACATGTATGAAAACTCCAAAGCTAACAATATACTCAGTGGCAAAAAAGTGTAAACTTCCCCCTAAGATAAAGGACAAAACAAAGATGCCCACTTTCACTGCTGCAATGCAACACTGAAGTGGAAGTTCTATGAACAACAACTAGGCAATAAAAGGCATCCAAACTGGAAATGAAGAGGGAAAATCATCTCTTTTTAGAGATGCCATGTAGAAAATCCTAAAGAATCCACCAGAAAACTATTAATTAATAAATGAATTCAAGTTGCAGAATATAAGATTAAAAGACAAAAATTTATTACATTTTTCTACATTAGCGATGAACAATGCAAAAAGAAACTTAGGAAGATAATTTCATTTACAATATCATTAAAAATTAAATAAATGTTTTAATGATTTAACCAAGTAAGTGCAAGGCATGTGTTGAAAATTATAAAATATTGCCAAAATAAATTAAAGAAAAAAAATTTTAAAAATTAAATAAGATGGGGAAAGGCGTGCCATGTTCATGGATTGGAAAATTCAATATTGTTAAGACACCAGTATTACTCAAAGAAATCTACATATTCAATTGAATCCCTATGAAAATCTTAAAGGACTTCTTTTTTTGCAAAAATGAAAAACTGATCCTAAAATTCTTATGGAATTGTATTGGACTCTGAATAGCCAGAATAATAGGGGAAAAGAAAAACAAAGTTTGAGGACTTACACTTCCTTCTTTCAAACCTTACTACACCAATCAAAATAGTGTGGTACTAGCATGATGACAGACATATATATATATATATATATATATATATATATATATATATATATGATATATATCTGTATGTATAGCTGTATATGTACATATATCATTTATATACCTAGGTTCAATTGATTTTGAAATTGATTTTAATCCATTGATTTCGAATGGCACAAATATCATTCAATATGAAAATAATAGTCTCAAAAATGGTGCTGGAACAACTGGGTATCCATACGCAAAAGAATTAAGTTGGGCCCATTTATCATACCATAGGCAAACAGTGACCCAAAATGGATCAATAATCTAAATATAAAAGCTAAAACCATAAAACTGCTAAAATAAAATATAGGGTAAATCTTCATGACCTTGGATTTGGCAATGGGTTTTTTATATGAAACCAAAAGCATGAGCTACAAAATAAAAATAGACACATTGGATTTCAAAATTAAAAATGGATAAATTTGACTCCATCAAAATTAAAAATTTTTCTCTTTCAAATACACCATCAAGAAAGTGAGAAGACAACCCACACAATGGGAGAAAATAATTGCGAATCATATATATAACAAGGGCCTATTACTCAAAATATACAAGGAAATTTTACAAATCAACAACAAAATGACAAACAACCTAACTAAAAATTGAGCAGATTATTTGAACAGATATTGCTCTAAAGATATTCAAACAGCCAGCAAGCACATGGAAGTACATTCAATGTTATTAGTCACTGGAAAAACACAAATTAAAAACAGACCTCACATCCACTAGGATGCTCATAATCAAAATGTCAGACAGTATCAAGTGTTGACAAGGATGTGGAGAAATTGGAACCCCTGTACATTGCTTGTGAGGATGTAAAATGGTTCTGTTAATTAAGAAAGCAGTTTGGCAGTTCCTCAGTTACCCTGTGACCCAGCAATTTCATTACTAGGTATATACCTGAAATACTTGAAAACAGGTACTCAAAAAAAGAAAAAAAAAACACAGACACAAACGTTAATAGCAGCACTATTCACAATAGAAAAAAAAAGGTGGAAACAACCCGAATGCCTGTCAATAGATGAATGGATAAACAAAATGTGGTGTACACAAACAATAGCATACTATTCAGCCGTAAAAAGGAATGAAGTACTGATACATGCTGTGGATTAACCTCTAAAACATGCTAATTTAAAGAAGCCAGACACAAAAGAGCACATACTGTATGATTCCATGCGTATGAAACATTTACAAAGGATAAATCTACTGAGATAGCAAGCAGAATAGTGGTTGCCAGGGGCTAGTGAAGGGGTAAATGAAGAAGGACTAATACGTATGATATTTCATTTAGGGGTGATGAAAATGTTTTGGAACTACACAGAGGTGATGATTACACAACTTTTTTTTATTATCATACTTTAAGTTTTAGGGTACATGTGCATAATGTGCAGGTTAGTTACATATGTATACATGTGCCATGCTGGTGTGCTGCACCCATTAACTCGTCATTTAGCATTAGGTATATCTCCTAATGCTATCCCTCCCCACTCCCCTTACCCCACAACAGTCCCCCGAGTGTGATGTTCCCCTTCCTGTGTCCATGTGTTCTCATTGTTCAATTCCCACCTATGAGTGAGAATATGTGGTGTTTGGTTTTTTGTCCTTGCGATAGTTTACTGAGAATGATGATTTCCAATTTCATCCATGTCCCTACAAAGGACATGAGCTCATCATTTTTTATGGCTGCATAGTATTCCATGGTGTATATATGCCACATTTTCTTAATCCAGTCTATCATTGTTGGACATTTGGGTTGGTTCCAAGTCCTTGCTATTGTGAATAGTGCCGCAATAAACATACGTGTGCATGTGTCTTTATAGCAGCATGATTTATAGTCCTTTGGGTATATACTCAGTAATGGGATGGCTAGGTCAAATGGTATTTCTAGTTCTAGATCCCTGAGGAATCGCCACACTGACTTCCACAAGGGTTGAACTAGTTTACAGTCCCACCAACAGTGTAAAAGTGTTCCTATTTCTCCACATCCTCTCCAGCACCTGTTGTTTCCTGACTTTTTAATGATCGCCATTCTAACTGGTGTGAGATGGTATCTCATTGTGGTTTTGATTTGCATTTCTCTGATGGCCAGTGATGATGAGCATTTTTTCATGTGTTTTTTGGCTGCATAAATGTCTTCTTTTGAGAAGTGTCTGTTCATGTCCTTCGCCCACTTTTTAATGGGGTTGTTTGTTTTTTTCTTGTAAATTTGTTTGAGTTCATTGCAGATTCTGGATATTAGCCCTTTGTCAGATGAGTAGGTTGCAAAAATTTTCTCCCATTTTGTAGGTTGCCTGTTCACTCTGATGGTAGTTTCTTTTGCTGTGCAGAAGCTCTTTAGTTTAATTAGATCCCATTTGTCAACTTTGGCTTTTGTTGCCATTGCTTTTGGTGTTTTAGATATGAAGTCCTTGCCCATGCCTATGTCCTGAATGGTAATGCCTAGGTTTTCTTCTAGGGTTTTTATGGTTCTAGGTCTAAAATTTAAGTCTTTAATCCATCTTGAATTAACTTTTGTATAAGGTGTAAGGAAGGGATCCAGTTTCAGTTTTCTACATATGGCTAGCCAGTTTTCCCAGCACCATATATTAAATAGGAATCCTTTTCCCATTGCTTGTTTTTGTCAGGTTTGTCAAAGATCAGATAGTTGTAGATATGCGGCATTATTTCTGAGGGCTCTGTTCTGTTCCATTGATCTATATCTCTGTTTTGGTACCAGTACCATGCTGTTTTGGTTACTGTAGCCTTGTAGTATAGTTTGAAGTCAGGTAGCGTGATGCCTCCAGCTTTGTTCTTTTGGCTTAGGATTGACTTGGTGATGCGGGCTCTTTTTTGGTTCCATATGAACTTTAAAGTAGTTTTTTCCAATTCTGTGAAGAAAGTCATTGGTAGCTTGATGGGGATGGCATTGAATCTATAAATTACCTTGGGCAGTATGGCCATTTTCACGATATTGATTCTTCCTACCCACGAGCATGGAATATTCTTCCATTTGTTTGTATCCTCTTTTATTTCATCGAGCAGTGGTTTGTAGTTCTCCTTGAAGAGGTCCTTCACGTCCCTTGTAAGTTGGATTCCTAGGTATTTTATTCGCTTTGAAGCAATTGTGAATGGGAGTTCGCTCATGATTTGGCTCTCTGTCTGTCTCTTATTGGTGTATAAGAATGCTCATGATTTTTGCACATTGATTTTGTATCCTGAGACTTTGCTGAAGTTGCTTATCAGCATAAGGAGATTTTGGGCTGAGACAATGGGGTTTTCTAGATATACAATCACGTCATCTGCAAACAGGGACAATTTGACTTCCTCTTTTCCTAATTGAATGCCCTTTATTTCCTTCTCCTGCCTGATTGCCCTGGCCAGAACTTCCAACACTATGTTGAATAGGAGTGGTGAGAGAGGGCATCCCTGTCTTGTGCCAGTGTTCAAAGGGAATGCTTCCAGTTTTTGCCCATTCAGTATGATATTGGCTGTGGGTTTGTCATAGATAGCTCTTATTATTTTGAGATACGTCCCATCAATACTTAATTTATTGAGAGTTTTTAGCATGAAGGGTTGTTGAATTTTGTCAAAGGCCTTTTCCGCATCTATTGAGATAATCATGTGGTTTTTGTCTTTGGTTCTGTTTATATGCTGGATTACATTTATTGATTTGCATATATTGAACCAGCCTTGCATCCCAGGGATGAAGCCCACTTGATCATGGTGGATAAGCTTTTTGATGTGCTGCTGGATTCGTTTTGCCAGTATTTTATTGAGGATTTTTGCATCAATGTTCATCAAGGATATTGGTCTAAAATTCTTTTTTTTGTTGTGTCTCTGCCCGGCTTTGGTATCAGAATGATGCTGGCCTCATAAAATGAGTTAGGGAGGATTCCCTCTTTTCCTATTGATTGGAATAGTTTCAGAAGGAACGGTACCAGTTCCTCCTTGTACCTCTGGTAGAATTCGGCTGTGAATCCATCTGGTCCTGGACTCTTTTTGGTTGGTAAGCTATTGATTATTGCCACAATTTCAGAGCCTGTTATTGATCTATTCAGAGATTCAACTTCTTCCTGGTTTAGTCTTGGGACGGTGTATGTGTTGAGGAATTTATCCATTTCTTCTAGATTTTCTAGTTTATTTGCGTAGAGGTGTTTGTAGTGTTCTCTGATGGTAGTTTGTATTTCTGTGGGATCGATGGTGATATCCCCTTTATCATTTTTTATTGCATCTATTTGATTCTTCTCTCTTTTCTTCTTTATTACTCTTGCTAGTGGTCTATCAATTTTGTTGATCCTTTCAAAAAACCAGCTCCTGGATTCATTAATGTTTTGAAGGGTTTTTTGTGTCTCTATTTCCTTCAGTTCTGCTCTGATTTTAGTTATTTCTTGCCTTCTGCTAGCTTTTGTATGTGTTTGCTCTTGCTTTTCTAGTTCTTTTAATTGTGATGTTAGGGTGTCAATTTTGGATGTTTCCTGCTTTCTCTTGTGGGCATTTAGTGCTATAAATTTCCCTCTACACACTGCTTTAAATGTGTCCCAGAGAGTCTGGTATGTTGTGTCTTTGTTCTCGTTGGTTTCAAAGAACATCTTTATTTCTGCCTTCATTTTGTTATGTACCCAGTAGTCATTCAGGAGCAGGTTGTTCAGTTTCCATGTAATTGAGCGGTTTTGAGTGAGTTTCTTAATCCTGAGTTCTAGTTTGATTGCACTGTGGTCTGAGAGACAGTTTGTTATCATTTCTGTTCTTTTACATTTGCTGAGGAGAGCTTTATTTCCAACTATGTGGTCAATTTTGGAATAGGTGTGGTGTGGTGCTGAAAAAAATGTATATTCTGTTGATTTGGGGTGGAGAGTTCTGTAGATGTCTATTAGGTCTGCTTGGTGCAGAGCTGAGTTCAATTCCTGGATATCCTTGTTGACTTTCTGTCTTGTTGATCTGTCTAATGTTGACAGTGGGGTGTTAAAGTCTACCATTATTATTGTGTGGGAGTCTACGTCTCTTTGTAGGTCACTCAGGACTTGCTTTATGAATCTGGGTGCTCCTGTATTGGGTGCATATATATTTAGGATAGTTAGCTCTTCTTGTTGTATTGATCCCTTTACCATTATGTAATGGCCTTCTTTGTCTCTTTTGATCTTTGTTGGTTTAAAGTCTGTTTTATCAGAGACTAGGATTGCAACCCCTGCCTTTTTTTGTTTTCCATTGGCTTGGTAGATCTTCCTCCATCCTTTTATTTTGAGCCTATGTGTGTCTCTACATGTGAGATGGGTTTCCTGAATACAGCACACTGATGGGTCTTGACTCTTTATCCAATTTGCCAGTCTGTGTCTTTTAATTGGAGCATTTAGTCCATTTACATTTAAAGTTAATATTGTTATGTGTGAATTTGATCCTGTCATTATGATGTTAGCTGGTTATTTTGCTCATTAGTTGATGCAGTTTCTTCCTAGCCTTGATGGTCTTTACAATTTGGCATGATTTTGCAGTGGCTGGTACCGGTTGTTCCTTTCCATGTTTAGTGCTTCCTTCAGGAGCTCTTTTAGGGCAGGCCTGGTGGTGACAAAATCTCTCAGCATTTGCTTGTCTGTAAAGTATTTTATTTCTCCTTCACTTATGAAGCTTAGTTTGGCTGGATATGAAATTCTGGATTGAAAATTCTTTTCTTTAAGAATGTTGAATATTGGCCCCCACTCTCTTCTGGCTTGTAGAGTTTCTGCCGAGAGATCCACTGTTAGTCTGACGGGCTTCCCTTTGTGGGTAACCCGATCTTTCTCTCTGGCTGCCCTTAACATTTTTTCCTTCATTTCAACTTTGGTACAACATTTTGAATTGACTAAATGTCACTGAATTGTACACCTTATCATGGTTACATTTATGCTATGTGAATTTTATCTCAATAAAATTAGAAATGTGTTTGCCTCAATAAAATATAAATTAGGATGGCAGTAATAAAAGAATAATTATAATGAAATTAATAAATTCCTGAGTGAAAATTGTCTCAGATTTGATTAACACATTACATTTTTATATATAGAATGTGTGTGTGCATATGTGCTGTTTCTTAGAGATATGCCTAAACAAATATAACAGGATGATTGAATGACAAAAGTAAAAAATACAAGTACACACATGCAAGAGTACACATATGCCAGGTAATTGCTAACCAATTCAAATTATAAATGATAATAAAATTCAAAACAAAAGACACTAGTTTGAATAACGAGATGTCTGCTTTTACCACAATTATTTGGTATTGTTTTGAGGTACAGATATTGGAAAGAACGGATGATAAAGCTGCCCTTAGCTACAGATGATGATTGTCTACATAGAAAACCCAGTGGAGGGGCCTGTTGTGGGGTGGGTGGAGGGGGAGGGATAGCATTAGGACATATACCTAATGTAAATGACGAGTTAATGGGTGCAGCACACCAACACGGCACATGTATACGTACGTAACAAACATGCACATTGTGCACATGTACCCTAAAACTTAAAGTATAATAAAAAAAGAAAAAAGAATACAATAAAAAATACATATAATATAAAACAAAACAACAAAAAAAGAAAATCCAGTGGAATAAATTGAGACACTATTAGACATAACAAAATAGTTTCATAAAATTATTAAAAATTAAGTAAATTACAAGTTTCAATGATTTTTCTGTGTAGCAGCAATCAGTTAAAATGTTATCTTAAAAAAATCTCATTCACAACAAGAATCATAATTATATATTATCCAGGAATAAACCCAACAAGAAATGCCCAACACCTATATAAATAAAATGATTAGAATTTCAATAGTACAAAAGGAAAAATCTGCATAAAGAGGTATATTTTATTCCAGATGGCAAGACTCAATATTAAAAGATGTCAGTTTTTCCCAAACTAATCTATGAATTCAAGTAATTCCCAATAATTAACCCAATTATATTATTTAAAGAACTGATCAGACAGTTTAGTTGTACAGTTCATCTCTTAATAAAATTGTGAAAAAGGGAAGAACTTACCAAGTATCTGTACTGAAATAGGGTGGTTGCTACTGGGGTATAAATAAACCATTATAAGCAACAGTAAGAATAACTAGCATTTATATATCACTTAGTGTGTTTAAGGCACCGTCTTGAGGTTATAAATATATATTACATTTAATTCTAAGAACAATTTCTTATCATCCTCATGTTACATATTTGGAAACTGAGGCACTGAGAGATTAAGTAATTTAATCAATTTCATACAGCCAATAAATGGTGGAGCTGGGACACGAACCACATAATTTAGTTACAGAGCCTGAGCTCTTAACCACTACATTTAGCTAACACTTCGTTAATGATGTCAAACAGAAAATCTTTGTCCTAATATATCCACATGGACATTTAATGTATGATGAAGGTAGCCCTTCAAACAAGTGTGGAAAGATGAACTCTTTAATTAATAGTGGAGGTAAAATTGGCTGCCCTTTTGGAACAAGTTAGCTTCCTACCTTATCCCAAGCCCCAGAATAAATTCCAGATGGATTAAATATACAATGAAATTAATATACTGACAAATTTATATAAAAAGGTAAAATTATCTGTATAGCAAAAATCATCAAAAATTATAAAACAGAATGGGGGAAATATTTACAATATAGGTGCCAGAGTTAGTCTTCCAAACAATCCTCTCACAAAAATAGTAATGAAAAATAATAGACAATTTATGGAAGGAATCCAAATGGACAATAAACTTATTAAAATAAACCTTACTGGTAATAAGGAAATGAGAAATTAAATACATTCAACTGGAGAAAAACAGATTGAGAATATCTAACAATGATGATGATATATTAAAAAGGGAGCACCCTCTTGTTCTTGGTGGAAATGTAAACTTGAAAGCCATTTGAATGCTAATTCAGCTGTATCCATCAAAATTTTAAATGTACATTTATTTTGATACAGAAATTTCACTTCAAGGAATCTATTCTACTGATATACTTGTATATATTTGCAATGATATATGACAATATGAATAAAACTTTCATAGCAATATTATAAAACATACAAAACATATATTGGTAGAAAAATAAATTGTTATATCCACATTATGAAATAATATGAAGTCATTAAAATAATAAGATTTATAAATACTGACACAGACATGCATGATATGTTGTTAAAGTTTTTAGGGCACACTGAAGAACACTCAGTTCTGTTTGTTTGTTTGTTTGTTTGTGGAAACAGAAAATAAGTCTGAATATTTGTATGTGCATAAAAAAAATTTGAAGGATGGTCCAAAGTGAGTGTATTAGGGGAAAAGGAAGATGGATCCCTGAGAACAATAACATTTGAAGTATGAGAAGAAGCAGTGTTTGCCAAAAAGCCTGGAAAACATGTGACTGGAGACCAAAAGGAAAACAAGGAAGAATGTGGCATCATGGAAGCAAAGGGAAGAGTTTAACAACAACAAAAAAAGCAACTTATGAACAATGCCAAATGCTCTGCAAGAGAAACATTAACAAGTGTTCACTCGAAGAGTGGCATCAGCAAGACAGCTGAATGGGAGTTTTCAGCCCTCCTTCTCTCACATAAATACCAATTTTGACAAATGCTCATGGATAAGAGAATCTTTGTGGAAACCCAGAGTGGACCTCAGAGCTGGACACACAGAGGTCCTAACACACTGCTAAAGGAAAGAATCCAAGGATAGATGAATTTGAAAAGGGTAAGAAGAACAGTTTCACTCTACTCACATGACCACTTTTTTAAAGCAACACAGCTCGGTACCAGGAGAGACCTCGTTGGCTCCTGATTTCTCCAACCGGAAAGGAAGAGCATGGTGAGATAAGAAAGAAAAGAAACTAAACCCAAAGTTAACAGAAGCAAGAAAATAATAAAGATTAGAGCAGAAGTAAGTAAAATAGATATTAGAAAAACAATAGAAGAGATAAACAAATTCAAGAGTTGTTTTTTGAATAAACAAAATTTACATAACTTTAACTGGGCTAACCAATAAAAAAAATAAAAAATAAAATTATAAATGAAAGAGGAGACATTACAACTGATACCAAAGAAATACAAAGGATCATAAGAGACTAATATGAACAATTATATGCCAACAAACTGATAACCTAGAAGAAATGGATAAATTCCTAGAAACACACAATATTCCAAGACTGAATCATAATATAATAGAAATTGTGAACAGACCAATAAAAAATAAGGACACTGAAACAGTAATCTAAAACATCTCAAAGACAACCCATGACTTTATACCTTCATTGGTGATTTCTACCAAACACTTACAAATTAACACCAATTCTCTTCAAACTCTTCCAAAAATTGTATGAGGAGGGAACACTTCCGAACTGATTTGGTAAGTCAAGCATTACCTCAAAATCAAATCCAGACAAGGACACTACAAGAAAAGAAAATTATAGGCCAATATCACTGACAAACACAGATGCAAAAACCCTCAACAAAATACTAGCAAATAGAATTCAATAGTACATCAAAAGAATCATACACCATGATACAATAGGATTTATCCCAGGGATTTCAGGATAAGTTCCAAAATATGCAAATCAGTAAACATGATACACCATATTAACATAATAAAAAATAAAAAGGACTCCCTATTCAACAAATGGTTCTGGGATAACTGGCTAGCCATACACAGAAGATTAAAACTGGACCCCTTCCTTACCCATATACAAAAACTAATTCAAGATAAAGACTTACGTGTAAAACCCTGGAAAACGACCTAGGCAATACCATTCTGGACATAGGAATGGGCAAAGATTTCATGACAAAGACGCCAAAAACAACTGCAACAAAAGCAAAAACTGACAAATGTGATCTAATTAAACTGAAGAGCTCCTGCAAAGCAAAGAAAACTATCAACAGAGTGAACAGACAACCTACAGAATGGGAGAACATTTTTGCAGACTCTTCATCTGACAAAGGTTTAATATCCAGCATCTATAAGGAACTTAAGCAAATTTACAAGAAAAAAAAAACCCTAGTAAAAAGTGGGCAAAGGACATGAACAAACACTTTTCAAATGAAGACATACATGTGGCCAAAAATCATATGAAAAGAAGCTCAACGTCACTAATTATAAGAGAAATGCAAATCAAAACCACAATGAGATATCATTTCACATCAGTTAGAATGGCTATTATTAAAAAGTGAAAAAATAACAGGTGCTGGTGAGGTTGCAGAGAAAAAGGGACGCTTGCACACTGTTGGTGGGAGTGTAAATTAATTCAACCGTTGTGGAAGACAACGTGGTGATTCCTCAAAGACCTAAAAACAGAAGTACCATTTGAGTTTGCAATCTCGTTACTGTGTATACACCCAAAGGAATATAAGTAATTATTCCACAAAGACACATGCACGTGTATGTTCATTGCAGCACTAGTCACAAAGACATTGAATCAACCTAAATACCATCACTGACAAACTAGATAAAGAAAATATGGCACATATACACCATGGAATACTATGCAGCCGTAAGAAAGAAGGAGATCATGTCTTTTGCAAGGACATAGATGGAGCTGGAGGCCACTATCCTTAGCAAACTAATACAGAAACAGAAAACCAAATACCACATATTCTCACTTACAAGTGGGAGCTGAATGATGAGAAGACATGAACACGTAGAAGGGAATAACACCTACTGGGGCCTTTCAGAGGGTGAAGGGTGGGAGGAGGGAGGAAAAATAACTAATAGGTACTAGGCTTAATGCCTGGGTGACAATCTGTACAACAAACCTCCATGACACAAGTTTACCCATGTAACAAACCATATAACAAACCTGCACATGTACCCCAGAACTTAAAAGTTTAAAAAAATGGCCGTTTTTATTGTACACATTACATCTCTGTTCCTGACTGGAAGAAAGACAAAGGAAAAAGGACCCTCTCCGAAATGAAACAAAACAAAAAAATTACAC
Source organism: Pan troglodytes (assembly GCF_028858775.2). NCBI lineage: Eukaryota > Metazoa > Chordata > Mammalia > Primates > Hominidae > Pan > Pan troglodytes. The sequence goes on from NC_072421.2 coordinate 150,001,438, forward strand.
TGTGTACATTAAATATATACTATTTTTTTTTGAGATGGAGCTTCACTCTTGTCACCCAGGCTGGAGTGCAAAGGCACGATCTCGGTTCACTGCAACCTCTGCCTCCCAGGTTCAAGTGAGTCTCCTGCCTCAGCCTCCCAAGTAGATGGGACTACAGGCATGCTCCACCACGCCCGGCTAATTTTGTATTTTTAGAAGAGGTGGAGTTTCACCATGTTGGTCAAGCTGGTCTCGAACTCTTGACCTCAAGTGATCCACCTGCCTTGGCCTCCCAAAGTACTGGGATTACAGGCATGAGCCACCACACCCAGTCCTAAATATATGCAATTTTTATTTGACAATTATACCTCAATAAAGCTGGGGAAAAGAGAGCAAGTGTTCATTTGATTTAGCCACATGTAGCTCACTGGTTAACCTGGCTTGCTTTTGTTCGGTGGAATGCTATGGGCAAAAAAATCCTAGATTAAGAAGTGAATGGAAGATAAAGAAATAAAGGAAGTGAGTATAAACAACAATTTCAAGAAGTTAGGCAGTAAAGCAAGAAGATACACAGGTTAAGAGCAGGAAAGTGATGATGGAGGCTCTCCTGAATCAATCTCTTGAACACTTTCTGGAAAAAGTTACAGTATAAGCCATAAATCACAAACTGATTATGCCCATAGGTGTGAGGCAGACCACCTAATTAGAAGTAGACTGTATGTAACAGACTGTATGGAAGATAGCAAGTGACACTGACTTCAGTTTGAGATTAATAGGGCAGTGGAAACTCTGATGAATTGGAAGCCACTTTCTTCATCTAAAATAAATAGTCATGAATCAGTTCCAGTAAATTGTGGCTATGTTGAAATCCATACCCCATGTTGCCAGATCTTCTGATTGGTCAATAATAATAAACACAGAAAATCAGTACCATTATTACCATGAAGGCCAATGCTGTGGACCCAACATGTGTGTAGGTAATACCTAGAGCAACTAAGAAAATTGTACAAAGACGTACTCAAAAACACTAAAAGAAAATCAAGATGTAATCCTACAAATTGTGTATACAACCCATAGAAAGGCAGCCAAATCAAAACAGAGGACATAGAAACAGAGGGAACAAATAGAAAACAAACCAAAAATGGAAGACTTTAGTGCCAGTTTACCAATAAGCACATTAAATGTAAATGGTCTAAGTACACCAATTAAAGGACAGAGATTGTCATATTAAATCAACAACATTAAGTCCCAACTATATATGCTCTCTGCTAGAAACTCACTTTAAATATAAGGGCAGAAAGATGTAAAAAGTAAAAGGATGGACAAAGGTGCACCATGTGCACTAATCAAAATAAATCTGGAGGGATTAGATTAATATCAGACAAAGTAGACATTGTAGCAGAGAATTTATCCAGGACTAAAAGGACAATTCATAACAGTAAAAAGAACAATTTATTAAGAATACATAACAATCCTATACATGTACAAACCCAGTAGCAGAGCTTTAGTATACACGAAGCAAGCTTGATTAGATTGAAAAGAGAAGTAAATAAAGTATTCCATAATCTAACCCCAACCTAACTTTCCAGGTTTATTTCCTGCTTATTGTGTGCTACATGCCAACTAGGTACCTTATTGTTTCCCAAACATGTAACAGACTTCCCCATTTCTGAGTCTTTATTCAGTCTCTTATGCCTACAATGTATTGCTCCCATCAGTATTCCCCCATATCCTCAGCTTCTGGGCTAAATTCAAATGGTATATTTTTAAAAGGTTTTCTCTAACACCACATATGATCTCTCCCTCATCTGAAATGTAACTTCAGTGTAGTGCCTGCTTCTCTTAAGGCATTAAAGTGAGTTATTTACATGTCCATCTTCTGAAGGATAGAGATCTGTCTTATTCATCATTGAATTCCCAATGCCTAATTCTAACATAGTGGCCACTAAATAGATGTTTTCCAACAAGAATAAAATTGAATAACTTATCAGAAAGAAAGTAATAGATGAAGAGGAGGAGGCCTTAGGTGGTGTGATAATTTGTATGTCAACCTGACTGGGTTAAGGGATACCTAGGTAGTTGGTAAAGCATTATTTCTACGTGTGTCTTTTAGAGTGTTTCCAGAAGAGATTAGCATCTTAATCAGTAAACTGAGTAAAAAATATTTGCCTGCACCAATGTGGATGGACATTATCGAATCCATCGAGGGCCCAGATGAAAAGCAGACTCATAGGAGCAATCAGAATAACCTGTCTTGGGCATACCTGTGGCATTGGCTAGTTAATTATGGTGTTCCTGGAAGCGAACTAGATAGGAAGCCTATTAATTTTTTACTTGGTCTCTATAAGCAGAAAACTTGAAAATCAAGTGAACAAAAGTCTAATTCAAATAACATAAACATAGTCATGACCTCTTAATCAATTCCCAGACTTACTCCAGTTTACAGATCCAGAACCTCTTGAATGAAGTGGGGGTTGGGTCATCTTGAGGAAGGACTTCTGTACACTACTGAAAATTTATACTGTTAATATTTCTCCTGGCCCTTTCCAAAGGGACCTACAGCCTTTTACCAGCGTAACTGTGCATTAGGAAGAAGGAAATAATAAGACCATTCAGAGACTACTGGACACTGGCACTGAACTGGCATTGATACTAGGAGACTCAAAATGGCACTGTGTCCCTCCAGTCAGAATAAGGGCTTATGGAGGTCAGGTGATCCATAGAGTTTTAACTCAAATCTGTCTCACAGTGGGTCCAGTGGGGTTTGAAACTCATCCTGTAGCTATTTCCCCAGTTCCAGATGCATAATTGAAATAGACATTCTGAGCAGCTAGCAGAATTTGCCCATTGGTCCCCTGACCTGTGGTGGGAGGGCAGTTGTGGTTGGAAAGGCCAAGTGGAAGCCATTAGAACTGTCTCTACCTAGAGAAAATAGCAACTCAAAAGCAATATAACATTCCTGGAGGGATTGCAGAGATTAGGAGACTTGAATGGGGATATGACACTATTCCCCAGGGTGATGAGCCAGTTACCTGGTAGCAAGTGGATTAGATTTGATCACGTCCATCATGGAAGCAGCAGCATTTTGTCCTTACTGGAGTAGACACTTACTCTGTATATTAGTCCATTCTCATGCTGCTATGAAGAAATACCCAAGACTGGGGAATTTATCAAGGAAAGAGGTTTAATTGACTCATAGTTCATCATGGCTGGGGAGGCCTCAGGAAACTTACAATCATGGCAGAAGGCACCTCTTCACAGGGTGGCAGGATGGAAAATGAGTGCCAGTAGGGTATATGCCAGACGCTTATAAAACCATCAGATTTCATGAGAACTCACTCACTATCACAAGAACAGCATGGGGGAAACCATCTTCATGATTCAATGACTCAATTACCTCCTACCAGATCCCTCTCACAACACGTAGTGATTATGGGGGTTACAATTCAAGATGAGATTTGGGTGGGGACACAGCCAAACCATATCACTCTGGATACAGATTTGTCTTCCCTGCATACGATGTTTCTACCATCCTTGGACTTACAGAATGTCTTATTCACCATCATGACATTCCACATAGCATTGCTTCTAACCAAGGAACTCACTTCACAGTCAAGGAAGCGTGGTAATGGGTCCATGCTCATGGCATTTATTCATCTTACTATGTTCCCACTATCCAGAAGCAGCTGGCCTGATAGAACAGTGGAATGGTCTTTTGTACAGTGTCATCTAGGGGGAAATACTCTGAAGGCCCGGGTCAAAGTTCTCCAGAAGACTGTATATGCTCTGAATCAGCATCTAATAAACTATGCTATTTCTCCTATAGCCAGGATTTACTGGTCCAGGAATCAAGGGGTGGGAATGGAGGTAGCACCACTCACCATTACCCTTAGTGACCCACAGCAAAATTTTTGCTTCCTGTTCCTGTGACTTTATACTTTGCTGGCCTAGAGGTCTTATCTCCAGAGAAAGGAATGCTTCCCAATAGAAGACACAACAATGATTCCATTATGCTGGAAGATAAGACTGCCAACCAGCCACTTTGGGTTCTTCATGTCTCTGAGTCAACAGGTCAAAAAGTAAGTAAGTTACAGTGCTGGCTGGCATAATTGATCCAGACGGTCAAGATGAAATCAGATTAGTACTCCACAATGGAGGTAAGGAAGAGTATGTTTGCAATACAAGAGATCCCTTAGGCCATCTCTTAGTATTACACTCCCCTGTGATTAAGGTCAATGGGCAAATACAACAACCAAATCCAGACAGGACAACTAACAACCCACACTCTTTAGGAATGAAGATTTTGGTCACCACACCAGGTAAAAACGGTAACCAGCTGAGGGGCTTGCTGAGGGCAAAGAGAATACAGAATGGGTAGTAGAAGAAGGTAGTAATAAGTACCAGCTAGACCACATGACCAATTACAGAATCAAGGACTATAATTGTTATGAATATTTCCTCCTTATTTTGTTATGAATATGGTTGTGTGTATATATACATATATTAATCAAATATTTTTATTTCCTTTCTTATCTCCTCATCATGTGACATCAGATGTACTGACTTTAGATAGATATTTAACTATTGTTAATTTTACATCATACTTTTTAAGTTAGGGGACATGAGAAGAAGAGTAAACATCGCTCAAGGACTTTATGTCCTTTTCTGGGGAAGGGATTAGTGTGTTTTTGTTGTATGCAGAAGAGTTGCATTATGTTATGTGTAAGTATGACTTTGTTATTGTCCTTATTTGGATATTAAATATGGTTTAAGAAGATGCATATGGGTGCCAAGTTGACAAAGGTTGGACTTGTGATGGTTAATTTTATGTGTCAAATTGAGTGGGTTAAGGGATGCCCAGATAGCTGGTAAAACATTATTTATGGGTGTGACTATGAAAGTGTTTCTGGAAGAGATTAGCGTTTGAATCAGTAGACTGAGTAAAGAAGATCCACTTTCACATCCACCATGTGAACAGGCATCATCCAATCCATTGAGGGTTGGGATAGAACAAAAAGGTGGAAGAAGGGCAAACGTGCCCTCTCCCTGGAACTGGGAGATCTGTCCTCTCCTGTTCTTGAACATTGGAGCTCCTGGGTCTTGAGCCTTCAGTCTCAGAGACCTATACCAGTGACACCCCACCCTCACCACAGTTTTCATGTCTTTTGCCTCAGGCTAAATTATGTCACTGACTTTTCTGGTTCTCCGGGTTGTAGAAAGTATATCATGGGACTTCTCATTCTTCATAATTGTATGAGTCAATTTCCATAATAAATGCTCTTTTATCGAGGTAGATAGATTGATCGATTGATAGATAGATCCTATTGGTTCTGTTTCTGTGAAGAACCCTGACTCATACAGGTGGTAACTAAATCTGGCATGTGTCCAAGTTTCATTCATTCATTCATTCATTCACCCAAACCTACTTTCTAAGCTTTCTCAGCACTTATTTGGGACCTACTGTAGCCCAAACCTTGTGCTAGTTAATGATCATCATACCTCATATGTACCCAATATTTAAGTTTTCAAAATCATATTTACATCCAAATCTCGTCTTCCTTACCTTTAAAGTAATTAAAAAGTCTGATGTGCCTTTGCCACGACATAGAAGGCCTCATTTCTCTTCTTGGAGGAGAGACAAGTAATGTAGGAAGATAACTTCTTGACCATTTTAAAGAACTATCTTTACCTTTATTTTGCTTCCCATTAGGAATATTCCGAGGAAATATTCCTATTGAAATAGGACAAATAGATAATAGATAAATAATTTCTAAATTTTCACAAGTCCCACGATATACTTTCTACAACCTGGAATAGCAGGTGCTATTCCTGCTGACTACAAATGAGCTTTCTGTTTACTGTCCCAGCACCAGCCTACATATCTGACCTGTTATCAACATAGTATGTAGCTACATATCATACTCTCTTGCACTTGTAGCCAATTATATTAACCTTTTGCTTTTTATCACCACCAACCTGGATATCACATAAAGAAAGGTAAACATAACAGTAGCAAATGGAAGGAAAAATCACAATGCCATGGCTGAAAATTTAGTAATGGCTAGTTACCTATTGTAAAACGTAAAACCCTAAGTAGAAACCCATGATATGAACCCACAGAAGGGAATAATGAGGCACTATGTACATGTTTGATTGTATCAGCCACAAGATCAGAGGCCTGACTGTAGAAATAATTACAGAGATTATAGAGAAACTACTCTGTAATCTATTAATACATTTGTATTTTATTTCATTTCTGGGGTTTCTTACTGTTTAAATGAAGATATTTCATTCAATTTCAACCTGTTTCCACCAAAATAAAAGTCAAGTAATTTGTGCCAAGATAAAATAATTGATGAAAAGATGTACAGTGAAGTTTGAAACCCACTGCCATAGAATAGTGCCTCCCAAACATTAATGTGTATGCAAATCACACAGGGGATCTTCATAAAAAAGTAAGTGTTGATACACTATGTCTAGAATGGCACTTTGATTCTTCATTTTTAACAAGCACTCTTGTGATTCTGAAACTGCCATTTCTCTGATCACATTTTGAGTGGACAGGCTTTAGAGAAATTCTCCAACATAGGTCCATGGCGACACATACAAGGATGCTCATTGGAGCCCTGTTTTATTAGGAGGGAAGAAGAAAAAAGAGAACATGCCTTAATTATCCCTTAGTAGAATAAGAGATAAATAATTTCTAAATTTTCACAAAGTGGAACACTGTTTAATAGCTACAATTGATTAACTAGAGCTACCATATATCAACATGAATAATTAATTTAAAACAGTGATGATCGATGAAAGCAAGTTTTAGAATACAATTTGATATATTTCAGACACAGTTTTTAAAAACCTCAATACAATATTATATTATGTATAGTTTATGAATATATATGTGTACAGTTAAGTTTTTAAACGTTCATGGAAATTATTCACATAAATTTTAGGAGAATACTCATCTTGGGGGACTGAGAGGAAAGAGATGAGGATGTGGAGTTCCATCTTATTTGTCAAGCAAAAGATAGGTCAGAAAGAACCTAGATCTGAAGGATACTTGCAAATTAACTTCTGCTGTATCTTAGATTATTTGTTACATTCTCTTATACTTTTCTTCATTATGTTTGAAATATTTTGTCATTACTTTTTTTAAACATCGAGGGCTTTGATGCCTTTAATTCTTATGTCAGGTGCTGCTGTGAGTAAAGGCTCTGGTCTCGGTAACAGGAACCTCCTTGTGAAATGAATCACTGTGTTCTCTCTTGTAGCTAGCCACTCTCAGCTCCATTAAATCAGCAAATAAAAGACTATCTCCAATAGTCTCAAAATATTCCTGTCCTTAGTCACAAACTTCTTGTCCTAACCCTTTTTATATTCTGTCTGGCCTCCAGGTCCCTCCATACCTTAATGTAGGAGTCTCAAGTAGAGACCTCAAAAAGTTTGCTCTGCATCCAACAGTGTGACCTGAACCTCTTGGGATCATTTTTGTTTTATACCTCTTCCTTAAGAAATAAAAGTTGATATTTCCCATAGTAGGAAATGTGGGTAAAACTTGCAAAACTTTTATATCTCTGAAACTCTTGTTCTATGGCTATATAATATCTCCAACTGTAATCACCACAGCAAGATGGCAAATTCCATGATGGGGCTTAGCATCATGGAATCTCCTCAAAATACACTTGTCTCCAGTTGATGGGAAAACACCCCACAAAATGAAAAAATATATATCTAAAGTAGCTATTAAAACATTTAAAAGTGTAGCTAATAAAGTCTACCTTTAACCATTCATTGACTTTATTCCCCTCTAATATTGACTAGTTTGATGAAATAGAATACAACTATGGCTGGAACACCTGCCAGTGACTAAAAATCAAACTTAGGCAAGTCAAGTCATTTCAGCATCCTGGACAGTTCTCAAATTCCTCATCTAGAAAATATGAAGTTCCTAGCCCAATAAACATGGAGGATTAATGAAAGTCATTATGTTTATTTAAAAGGTAATGAATGAGTATATTTCTCTTTTACACAACATCAAACTTTATTCAACTTTTTCCTTCTCAGTCTCTGCTTTTCTTTTAATAGTCTTTTTCTCTCACTTTTTATACCCTTGTCATCCCACTCCTTAGGGACAACTCTTATGAAGATTCACTTCTCAATCAAGCTATCAATAGTATTTTCCTTAACTCCCTAAAATATTGCTAATAGACTAAGTGCCTAAGGGATCATCCCAAAAACCAACAGCAATGCACTTCACACCACAAATCAAGCTTCACTGACTCTATGCTCACTGTTTTATGCCTGAAGCTATTGTCCTTTGTTTTCCTACTACTTCCTGATTCTATGCTAAAATTGTTGGCCATAGGTATTCCCATGGAAACCCACTAACCAATTAATTCTAGAGCCTCCTCTCCCTGCACATTCATAAATCACCAGTCTGCACACTAAGTCAAGTGGTGACAAGTCTTCCTGCTTAGTTATGGTTAACCTGGCTTACTCTTGGGGGTCTCACTAGATTTCTGTTTGGAGGCAAGTTTAAAGAGGGAAGGCAGTGGCAAGAGAAAATAGTAGCAAGTACCTTTCTTAAGAACCAACAAATGCTAGAGGTAGGATGACAGAATCTTCCATAACTCCTAATGAAAAACAAAAAAGAAATTAAAAGGCTTCTCAAGAAAGACATCAAGAAAGGCTACTTGGGATTATAACAAGAACAAAATATAAGAACTCAGGAAGACCCAGACACTTACTAGCTTGCTCACTGTATACAAATCATTTAAGCTCCCTGAGCTTCATTTTCCTCAGCTGTAAAATGGGAATTGCTATTGACTAAATGTTTGTGTCCCTCCAAAATTCATATGTTAAAGTCCTGATCCCAAATGTTATAGTATTTGGAAGTGGGGCCCTTGTGAGGTTATTAGGTCATGAGGGTGGAGCTCTTATGAATGTGATTAGTGCCCTTATAAAAACAGACAGCAGATAAATAATTGCTCTCACCACTATGTGAGGATTTAGGAAGAAAGTAACTATCTGCAAACCAAAAAGAGAGCTCTCACAAGACACCAAATCTACCAGCACCTTGGACTTCCAGTCCTCCAGAAGCACGAGAAATAAATGTTGTTTAAGCTACCCAGTCTATGGTAATTTGTTACGGCAGCTTGCACTCCTTGAGACAGGAATCCCACCGCCTACTTTCAGGGTTGCTTTGAGGATTATTCAGTCACAGCCTCCATTCTCCATCACCTCTTTCAGCTCCTTTTCCATATGACCACTACATGTCCTCAGGGTTGCCTTCTGATTCTTTTATTGCTACTCTCTTTTCCCTAAGAGAGCTTCATCTATTCCATGACTTCAATTGCTATATATCAACGTCTGACAATTAAGTATCTCCAGCTCTGAGAGCTCTGAGCTCCAGATCCATACATTAACTTGCCTATTTGACATCTTCATTTGAATGTCCCAAATGCACCTCAGTGTAATATGCCCAATATTGAACTGAAAATTTCTCCCACCTTCTTTTTTTATTTTGTTTTTTATTATTATTATTATACTTTAAGTTTTAGGGTACATGCGCACAATGTGCAGGTTAGTTACATATGTATACATGTGCCATGCTGGTGTGCTGCACCCATCAACTCGTCATTTAGCATTAGGTATATCTCCTAATGCTATCCCTCCCCTCTCCCCCCACCCCACAACAGTCCCCAGAGTGTGATGTTCCCCTTCCTGTGTCCATGTGTTCTCATTGTTCAATTCCCACCTATGAGTGAGAATATGCGGTGTTTGGTTTTTTGTTCTTGCGATAGTTTACTGAGAATGATTGGAAATCATCATTCTCCCACCTTCTAAATATGCTTCATCTATGGTCTTCCCAATCTGGGTAAATTGTTCCACCATAAGCCAAGCCCATTCATTATACCTTCTAAATGTCTTTTAACTCTTCCCTCTTCTTTCTGGCTCCATTATTACTGCACAAGCCCAAACGCCATCCCAAAAAGCAACAGCAATGTACTTTGCACCACAAGTCAAGCTTAACTGACTTAGGGCTCACTGTTTTCTGTCTGAAGCTATTGTTCTTTGTTTTCCTACTACTTCCTGATTCTATGCTCCAGATCCATACATTAACTTGCCTACTTGACATCTTCATTTGAATGTCCTAAGTGCACCTCAGTGTAACATGCCCTGGACTTTTACCATCATCTTTTGCCAGGATTATTTCAAGGCATACTAATCGGCCTCCCTGCTTTTCACCCTTGGCCCTTTAATTAATTCTCCGCACAGCAAAGAGTAATATGTTTTACAATGTAAATCAGAACGATATCACTCCTCTGTTTAAAACCTCTCATCAGCTCCTTTTCCTTTTATGACAAATATCAAATTCTATTCGTGTGGCTTACTGGGGTCTACACACTCTGAACACTGCCTACTTCTCCAGTTCTGTCATATGTTGTTCTACCCAAATCTCATTGGACATACTATTTCCTTTGCCAACTCAGTCCTCAGCTTATTCTATTTCCTCTTCCAGAATATAATTTATCCACTAACCCCAACTCTTTTCACTTGGTTAACCCCTATCCTTCCATAAGTTCATCGTTTAAACTTCACATCCTTTAGATAAACATTTATTTCCCTCACCTCTAACAATGGCAGGTCCCTTCCTCTGGCTTCCGCAGAATCATGTGCTTTTCCTTTGAAACACTTAGAACATGTCTAACTATTTACTGCTATATATTTAATATCTTTCCCACCCCTAAAAGGCTAAGTTCAAAGAGGGCAGAGATTTTTATCTTTTTATTCAACATTATATCCCCAATGCCTAGTACAACACTTGGAATATAGCTGGAGTTCAATAAGTATCTGTGAACTTACTTCAACAGTCCTACGATTGTTCCCCTTGCCTTTATTTTTCCCTTTCTATGTCCCCTAAGGTGCAAAATTTGAACAAAACAATTAACTGGTTGCCCAATGCCCTTGATATAAAGGCTAAACACCTCAACATGACATAGAATATTGCATGATCAAGATACTGCTTGTCACTAGAGACTCATCTCCCAACACTCCCTATGCCCACACCAGGCTCCATACTGAACTATTTGCAGTTTCCCTGAGCACTTGGCATATGCCTGCTACAAATAAATCAAATATTTTCAAAATAAATAAATATTTCTTCCAAATAGTTCTAAAATCCACATATCTCTCTCTATTCCACTATCACTATCCTAGTCTAGACACTCGTAATATCTCATGTATTCTTCTTCAGCAACCTCTTAACAGACTTACTCCCAAGTCTGCCCTTTATGCCGCTGCCAGAAAGATCTTACTAACATATAAGTTTCAATATGACAATCTCCTCTCTCTCTTAAATTCCTTCAAAGAGTCTAGCCACTTATAAAATGAAATCTAAATTCATTAGTATGACACACATGATTGGTTATATGAGGTCATCAGTTTACGATGCTTGGCAAAATGTCTGTCATACTAAAAGTACTCATAAATGTTAGTCACTGTATTCTTCTGCTGCAGGAACAAACAAACCCCCCACATCAATCTCAACATTTGTTGCTCAGGGTCTTCAGGCCAGCTGTGATTTGATAGGGTTCACCTGGGCTCAGGTTCAAATGTGCTCCATGTAGTCTCATTCTGTGACCCAGGCAGAAGAAACAGCAGTCTCATTCTACAACCCAGGCAGAAGAAACAGCAGCTATCTGGGGATATGTTCTTCTCATAGATGGTGGTAAGAGCACAAAAGGCCAAAGCAAACTGTGTGGGCACATTTAAAACCTCTAATGGGACATGGCATATTTCTTACTTGCTCACATTACATTGGCCAAAACTCTCCACTCATCACATGACTAAACTGAAAGTCATTGGGGCAGGGAAGTAAACTGCACCCACTAAGTGGCACGGTAAAGTCACATGGATGAAAAACACTAATATAGAGAGAAACTAGAATAGTTGAAAACAACATTCTAATCCACTAGAGCTTCCATTATTATTCAAAAAACTTCACCAACTTATTCCTACCTACTTTTGCGGTTACATCTTCTGCTACTGCCAAACTTGAAATTTACATTGCAGTAATACTGTGGTAGCTAGTCTCTAAAAATGAGCCCCCAATGATGCGTGCCTTTTGGTATTGGTGGTATTGTATAGGCTCCATCCCTTGAATCTTGGGTGAATATGTTATTCATTAGCCACCAATAGAAGTAGAAATGACACTGCATGACTTCTTAGCCAGGTCAGAAGAAGTCTTGCAGCTTCAACCTTGCTCCCTTAGAAAACCATACTTGTGATTCTGTCTCTCAGGAAGCTCCCTCTTGAAACTAGTTATTATATTATGGGAATCCCAAGCCATGTGGAGACGATATGTGTGCACTTCAGTCAACTACCCCAGCTGAACTCTCAATGAATGGCCAGTATCAACTACCAGTAATATGAGTGAGCAATATTGTACATTTACTCCAGTTGAGTCTTCAAAAGACTGTAGCCCCAGCTGAACAACTAACTACAACTGCCAAAGATACCTTAAAAAGGAACCACAAATCTGAATCTGGTCAACTCACAGATTTGTAAGAGAAGGTTATAAATTGCTTTTTAAAAAAATATTACTTTGTTTTGGCATCCTGTGTTTATTTCAGTTGTGGCAAAATACACATAACATAGAACGTAGCATCTTAACTATTTTTAAGTGTAGAGTTCAGTGGTGTTAAGTACATTTACATTGGCATGCAACCAATCTCCAGAACTGTTCTCATCTTGCAAAAGTGAAATTCTATACCCTTTGAATGATATTCTTTTCTCTCCCCTGCAGCAACCACCATTCTACCTTCTGTCTACATGAATTTTGCTATGCTAGGTAACTCATATAAGTGAAATCATACAATATTTGTCTTTTTGTGACTGGATTATTTCACTGAGCATAACATCTTCAAATTTCATTCAAGTTGCAACATATGCCAGAATTATCATCCTTTATAAGGATGATATAATAGTCCATTGTGTGGATAAACCATGTTTTGTTTATTCATTTATCTGTTGATGGATACTTGGGTAGCCTGCACCTCTTTGCTATTTTTAATAATGCTGCTATAAACGTAAGTGTATATATATACATATATATATCTTCAAGATCCTGCTTTCAAGTTTTTTGAATATACACCCAGAACCAAAATTGCTGGATCACATGATAATTCTATTTTTATTTTTTAAGAACTGCTTTACTGTTTTCCAGAGCAGCTGTGCCATTTGACATTCAAACCAGCAGCTCACAAGGTTTCCAAGTTTTCCACATCCTTGCCAACACTTGTTATTTTCTGTTTTTTTTTTTTTAATAGCGGTCATCCTAATGTATTTTAAATGGTAAAATATTAAATTATGAAGTGGTTTCTCACACATCAATAGAAAACTAAAAAGGAACTTAGGACCTAAAGTGAAGTGATGTCTCACCAAAAACTAACACATGTGGCTTCAGCATTGGGACCAGACAGCAGGCAGAAACTAAAAGGACATTAAATAGACTATTAGTTAAGGTTGGAAGAGACTCAAGAAAACTGTTATGAAAAGCTAGAAGGGCCTTGAGAAGACCATGGCTTGGAAAACAGTGAGAAAAGCATTATTGGAGGAAAGATAAGGGGGCCCTTGCCAACACTCACCTGGGCATCATTGAAAATAAATCTGGGGCCCAATCAACTCATTAATATGGCTGGGAAGATTTCCAGGCAGGATATAAAAAATAGCAACTAGTTTCTTCCTCTTCATCTAGAGAGATCAACTAAAGGATGAACTGTTCAGTTTTCAAGCAGATGTGGAAGAAACATAAAGCAGCCAGGGTATGCTGGTTATAGAAATAACTGTTTAAAGAAGGGTATTAGTTCATTCTCACACTGCTATAAAGATACTACCTGAGACTGGGTCATTTATAAAGAAAGGAGGTTTAATTGACTCACAGTTCTGCATGGCTGGGGAGGCCTTAGGAAACTTACAATCATGGTAGAAGGCAAAGGGGAAGCAAGGCACCGCTTACATGGTGGCAGGAGACAGAGAGAGAGACCAGAGGAAATTGCCACTTTTAAATCATCAGATCTCATGAGAATTCCCTCAGTATCACAAGAACAGCATGGAGGAAACCACTCCCATGACCCAGTCACCTCCCACCAGGTCCCAGGCTAAATACATGAGGATTATAATTCAAGATGAGATTTTGGTGGAGACACAGCCAAACCACATCATTCTCCCCTGGCCCCTCTCAAATCTCATGCCCTTCTCACATTTCAAAACACCATCATGCCTTCCAAACAGTCCTCCAAAATCTTAACTCATTCCAACATTAACCCAAAAGTCCAAGTCCAAAGTCTCATCTGAGACAAGGCAAGTTCCTTCTGCCTATGAGCCTGTAAAATCAAAAAGAAGTTAGTTACTTCCAAGATACAATGGGGGTACAGGTAATGGGTAAATGTTCCCATCCCAATTGGGAGAAATTGGCCAAACAAAGGGGCCACAGGCCCCATGCAAGTCTGAAACCTGGAAAGGAATTCATTAAAGCTCCAAAATAATCTCTTTTGACTCTATGTCTCACATCCAGGGCACGCTGATGCAAGGGGTGGGCTCCTACAGCCTTGGGCAGCTCTGTCCCTGTGGCTCTGCAGGGTTCAGCCCCTGTGGCTGCTTTCATAGACTGGTATTCAGCGACTGTGGCTTTTCCAGGCTCATGGCACAAGTTGTTAGTGGATCTACCATTCTGGGATCTGGAGGATGGTGACCCTCTTCTCACAGCTCTACTAGGCAGTGCCCCAATGGGGACTCTGTGTGGGGGCTCCAACCTCACATTTTCCGTCTGCATTGTCCCAGTAGAGGTTCTCCATGAGTGCTCCACCCCTGCAGACTTATGCCTGGACGTCTAGGCATTTCCATACATCCTCTGAAATCTAGGTGGATGCTGCCAAGCCTCAACTCTTGACCTCTGTGCACCCGCAGGCCCAATACCACATGAAAGCCGCCAAGGCTTGGGGCTTGCACCCTCTGAAGCAATGGCCCAAGCTATACTTTTGCCTGTTTTAGCCATGGATGGACCTGGAGCAGCTGGGACACAGGGCAACCTGTCCCGAGGCTGTACAGAGCACCAGGGCCCAGGGCCCAGCCCACAAAACCATTTTTCCCTCCTAGGCCTCTGGGCCTGTGATGGGAAGGGCTGCCACTAAGGTCTCTGAAATGCCCCGGAGGCATTTTTCCCATTGTCTTGACTAACATTCAGCTCCTCATTAATTATGCAAATTTCTACAGCCAGCTTGAATTTCTGCCCAGAAAATGGGTTTTTCTTATCTACCACATGATCAGGCTGCAAAATTTCCAAACTTTGATGCTCTGCTTCCCTTTTAGATAAAAGTTCCAGTTTCTGATAATCTCTTTGTGAATGCATATGACTGAATGCTTTCAGAATCAGCCAGGTCATAACTTGAATGCTTTGCTGCTTAGAAATTTCTTCTGCCAGATACCCTAAATCATCTCTCTCAAGTTCAAAGTTCCACAGATCTCTAGGGCAGGGGCAAAATGCCACCAGTCTCTTTGCTAAAAAAATAGCAAGAGTGACCTTTGCTCCAGTTCCCAATAAGTTCCTCTTCTCTATCTGAGACCACCTCAGCCTGGACTTCATTGTCCATATCACTATCAGCATTTTGGTCAAAACCATTCAACAACTCTCTAGGAAGTTCCAAACTTCCCCACATCTTTATGTCTTCTTCTGAGCCCTCCAAACTGTTCCAACCTCTGCCTCTTACCCAGTTCCACAGTCACTTTCACATTTTCAGGTTATCTTTATAGGAGTACCCCACTCTGCTGATACCAATTCTCTGTATTAGTCTGTTCTCATATTGCTACAGAGATACTACCTGAGAATGAGTAATTTATAAAGAAAGGAGGTTTAATTGACTCACAGTTCTGCATGGCTGGGGAGGCCTCAGGAAACTTACAATCATGGTAGAAGGCAAAGGGGAAGCAAGGTACATCTTACATGGCAGCAGGAGAGAGAGAGATTAGGGGAAACTGCCACTTTTAAACCATCAGATCTCGATAGAACTCCCTCACTGTCATGAGAACAGTATAGGATAAACTGCCACCGTGATCCATTCACCTCCCACCAGGTCCCTCCTTTCACACATGAGGATTACAATTCAAGATGAGATTTGGGTAGGGAAAAAGAGCCAAATTATATCAGGAGGAAAGATTAAATCCTTGGCCAGATGACAGGATTTCAGTAAGATCCTTAGTTAAGACCTCAGAAAGATCTGTGCTTATAAATCAATCTATAAGTTCCTTATAGAAAACTCAAGGTACCAACAAAAGACCATTCTAAGGATCTTAATGGCATACCTCTAGACCCCTGTCATAAACAACAGAGATTTAAAAAATCTTCACAGTCTTGTTCCACAGCAGCCCAGAGGTCCAAGATAGAAAAAAGCCTGTCTCAAAGAGATTTGTGGATACAGCTTTTGTCTAATTATACTCTTTACTATATACTGCTTCAAAGGTGTGACATGCTCATACTCTTTCCTCTTTTCACCATTCCCTTCTTCTGTCCCTGATTAAAACCTACTCAACATTCATTCAATGAAAACTTAATAAGCTACAGTTAGGTACAAGGCACTATTACTTTAAAAATATACTTAAAAAATGTACAAGATCTTTTGTAAAAAAGCTAACAGAATTTGACTACTATAGTTGGACTATAGGATTAGGAATAATGTTCATTTTTTCTTCTCTTTTGACCCACCTATGTTTCTAAATTTCTTACAGTAAACTATATTGACTATTTTTTTAAAGATAGAGTAGAAGATTCTCTTCCCTAGCAGAACCCATATTTTGTTGGAGGTGACAATGTGTCCAGGTAAAAAACTCACTTCATCAAGCTCACTTGCAGTAACTGTTGGCCATGTGGTTTTATTCTAGCTAATGAAACAAAAGCTGAAGTTTTCTGGGAAAGCTTTTCATTTTTCTAATGAAGACACCACATCTTCCTGCTATCCTAGTTCTTCTTCCTGCTAGGAATGCAGGCATAATGCCTATAAATGTAGCAGGCAACTTGCAGCCATAATGATGAAAGCAAAAGTTGGATTAAAAGTTTGAGCCTGGGTTGATGATACTATCATGGAGCAACCACACCAACTATAGATTACCTACCTCAATATTTATTTTATTTTTATTTTTTAAGTTTATTGTGGTATGGTACAATTTACATAAAATTCACCCTTTATAAGTGTACAATGATGTGATTTTTGACAAATATATACAAACAGATATACATTACCACCAGCATAATTAAGATGTAGAATGTTTCCATCACCCCCAAAAAGTTTTCTCATGACTTTCATACTCAATCCTCTCCCCAAGCTCCCGGCCTCTAACAAATGCTAATCTGTTTTCTGCCTCTATAGATTTGTCATTTCCTGAAAATTACATAAATTGAATCATATAGTATATACCCTTTTGTATGTGGTTTAACTTAGCGTAATGCTTTCTTGATTCATCCATGTTGTTGCACATATCATTAGTCTGTTCATATTTATTTCTTAGAAGTATCTCATTGTTTTAGATATACCACAATATGATCATTCATTCACCAGCTGATGTGCATTTGGATTATTATCATATTTGTCTATTTAGAATAAACCAGACGTGAACATTCATGAGGTCTTTCTGTGGACATATGTTTGCATCTCTCTTGGGTGAAACACATAATCACATCTCTTTATGGATTATCTATTCCATTCCATTTATCTATATGTCCATCTTTGTACACCATACTGTCTTCAGTACAGTAAATTTACAGTAAGACATTTTTTAATATTTAAATTTTAGGTTCAGTGGGTACATGTGCAGGTTTGTTACATGAGTAAATTGCATGTCACTGAGGCTTAGTGAATGAATGACTCCATCACCAAGGTAGTGAACATAGTACGTGATAGGTAGCCTTCCAACCCATGCCTCTCGCCCCACCATCCCTCCTCAAGCAGTCCCCAATATCTATTGTTCCTATCTTTGTGTCCATGTGTATTCACTGTTTAGCCCCCACTTGTAAGTGGGACTATGAAGTATTGGTTTTCCATTCCTGCTTAATTTGCTTAGGATAATGGACTCCAGCTGCATCCATGTCGCTGAAATGAACATGATTTCCTTCTTTTCTTTGGCTGTATAGTATTCTATGGTGTATATGTACCACATTTTCTTTATTCTGTCCAGCATGGATGGGCATCTAGATTGATTCTATGTCTTTGCTATTGTGAATAGCACTGTGGTGAAGATGTGAGTGCAAGTGTCTTTTTGGTAGAAAAATTTATTTTCCTTTGGGTATGTATTAGCGTTCTCCAGAGAGACAGAACCAACAGGATAGATGTCTGTATATAAAGGAGTTTATTAGAGAATTTGCTCATACTACTACAAGGCAAATTCCTACAATAGGCATTCTGTACGCTGGGGAAAGAGAGAAGCCAAAAGTGGCTCAGTCTAAGTCCAAAAATCTCAAAACCAGGGAAGCCAACAGTGCAGCCAAAGGCCCAAAAGTTTCTGGAAAGCCACTTTGCTGGAAGTCCCAGAGTCCAAAGTCTGAAGAACCTGGAGTCCAATGTGAAAGGGCATAAGGAGTGGAAGCAAGCATCTGGTATGGGGAAAAAAAGAGAGCCAGAAGACTCAGCAAGCAAGCTATCCCCCTTTCTTCCACCTGCTTTGTTTTAGCTGTGCTGGCAGCCAATTGCATGGTGCCACATTGAGGGTGGGTCTTCACTCCCAGTCCACCAGCTCGAATGTCAATCTCCTCTGGCAACACCCTCACAAACACACCCAGAAACAACACTTTACCAGTTATATAGGAATCCCTCAATTCAATCAAGTTGACACCTAATATTAACCATCACATATACCCAATAGTGAGATTGCTGGGTCAAATGGTAGTTCTGTTTTAAGCCCTTTTGGAAATCTCCAGACTGCTGTCCGCAGTGGCTGAATTATTCACATCTCCACCAGGAGTGTATAAACAACCTCACCAGCATCTGATGTTTTCTGACTTTTAAGTAATAGTTATTCTGACTGGTGTGAGATGGTATCTCATTATGGTTTTGATTTGCATTTCTCTAACGATTAATGATAATGAGCATTTTTCATATATTTGTTGGCCACGTGTATGTCTTCTTTTGAGAAGTGTTTGATTATGTTCTTTGCCCATTTTTATTGGGGTTGTGTTTTGCTTGTGAATTTGTTTAAATTCTTTAGATTCTGAATATTAGACCTTTGTTGGATACATAGTTTGCAAATATTTTCTCCCATTCTATAGGTTGTCTCTTTACTCTGTTGATAGTTTCTTTTGCTGTGCAGAAGCTCTTTAATTATATCTCACTTGTCAATTTTTATTTTTGTTGTAATTGCTTTTGAGGACTTAACCATAATTCAGATGTGGATGGGTGTAGCTCCTAACACACATGGTAACCTGAGGTAGCTGACAGATGTTTGAGTTGTGCACACATGTGCATTTTGTGCATTCCTACACTGCTCACTACAGGTGGAGTTTTCTGTGTTCCCCTAGTGTTTTTCTTGAACAAAATAATGCATATGTGAAATGTGCATTATGGTCAAATTGTTCCCTAATATATCAATTGTGTTGAAACAAATTCAAATTTTCAAAGCAAGAGTTATAACATAACTGACTGCATGTTAGACGTTAAAATAGACATGTCTAATAGGCAGTTGGATTTATAAGTCTAGAGTTTATGGCAGAGGTACCAACTAAATATAATTTAGAAGTCATCAACATATATATGCTATTGAAAGTCATGCAACTGGTTGAGACTACCTAGGGAGTGCATATAAATATAGAAGACATCAAGTTCTAGGACATTCCAACGTTTAGAAGTCAGGAAGATGAGGAGGAATCAGGAAAGGATTCTGAGAAGGAATAGTCGAAATGGTTGGAGGAGAATCAGGGAAGTGGGCTTTCCTAGAAGCCAAGTGTAGAAAGTTTTTCAAGGAAGAGGGAGGAATCAACTGTATCGAATAAAGCAGATAGGTCAAGTATAAAAAAGGACTAGGAAACATTCTTGTAATCTGGTCACCTGGAGGGGACTGGTAACTTTGACAAGAATAGTTGAGTAGAGTGGTGAGAAAGAAGGCCTGATGGGAAATAGTTGAAGAGGAATTGGGAAAAAAAAGGACTGAAGACAGCTAGTACGGGGAATTATTTTTCGAGGGAAAGAAAAATACAGCAAAGCTGGTATGATACATCAGAATTTTTCTTTAAGATTGAAGAAATTACAGCTTGTTTATATGCTGATCAGAACAGAGGTCCTGGGTGTAGATGCAGGTAGGTGGAAAAGATGTTGATAGTATGTGGAGATTCCCTTTGATTGCCTCTGTTTTCTCAGTGAAGCAGAAAGCAAGATCATTTTCAGCTGAGAGTGAGGCAGGAAAGGAGGTGTTGGCATTCCAGGAGAAAAGAATCAAACCATTGTTCAGGAGAGTTTGAAAGGACTAGGGTAACAGAATAACATATTTATTTTTTAAAGTTCCTAGATAGAACCACTGGATCAAAGGATGCATATAATTTTCATTTTGTTAGATACTGTCAAATTGCCCTCTGACAGTACATTAGTTCACATCCCCACATGTGACAATGCCTGCTTTCTCAAGCCTTTGCCAACACAGTATGCTATCAAGCATTTACGCCCTTTTCAATCTGAGGGTTGAAAATGATATCTCAGTGCAGTTTTAGTTTGAAATGTTCTTATTTATGTGAAATTGAGCATTTTTTCTTATGAATAGTGACAAAGGACCACAGATAAAACTAGATCCTTCCAGGGAGCTGTGACTTGGTAATTTAGGCAAACAATTTCTTTTCATTTTCTGTCTCCATCCACTCAACCAGTATTTACTGAGTGTCTACTATGGATTATACACTGTTCTATTGACCAAGGGATACAGCAGTGAACAAAAAAAAAATCAATATCAGAAGCTAAGCTGGGAGCCATATCCCAGAATCACAGAAACTCGAGGGAAGAAGAGGTCACAGGTAACCGCCATGATCAAGACAAGAACCCAGGGCAGAAATCAACCTTTCTGTTAGGTGCTATGGAGAGGAACACTAAGATTTTTGAGCAGGCAAATGATATAAAATCGAGCTGAGCTTTAGGATGACAAATCAACCCATTTGTGGATTAAGGATTAAGGAAAAGCAGCAGCTGGTTCATGGGAAGTACTTAGTAAATGTGAAAGGGGAAAAAAAAGAAGGACTTTCCATGAGGGAAAGGTGGCTACAGATACAATAGAAGTCCTCTTCTTCACAGAACTCTGAATCAGTTGGTCTTGTAGGTACTCAGAGAAAAAATGAATATAGAGGAATTAACTACTAAAAGCTGTGCTCAGCCACTCTCCCAGGTCCCCTGGACTCCCTGTGATTTTCCAGGCATTGTAGCAATGGGTGATTCTAGAGCGGAACTGGAGGCACAATGCCTATTTAAAGATATATTTTCAGACTTAAAGAATTCCTCCTGGCAATGCTCTCAGTTGTAGCCCTTGGGAATTGATGCAAATTTCCACTCAGGTATCAAATGACCACATATGCTGAACGATGTAATTCAAACTTATCTGAACCAAGTTCCTCAGTGCTAAGCTGACATGCAAACCAAAAAAGCCATGCTATTTGAGTAGTTTCCTCGATTTCTCCTTCCACTGGCAGTACCCACATGTCTACAATTCCAGTCAATCTTGTAAACTGGAAAACTGCCCAATCAAAATAGGAAGCATTCATCAAATATAATCATAAACTCCTGTCCTGGAACTCCTTGTGGTGTCCCTGGAAGCTGAAGATGTCGTTTGGGAAAGCACTTAGCCAGGCAGCAATATTGCTCAACTTTTCCCCTCTCCTGGCACCCTGGAATTCTCTTGCAAAAAGTTGCCAAGTCATAAATCACTAGAGCTGTGTTGAAGTTTGAAAATTTTTAGTTTCCCTAAACCTCCTTCCAGTCCTCACGAAGTCCAACTACATGGCTGTTTTAGGCGCCTACACTGAGATTCCTGCTCATTTCGACACAAATCTTGATAACCTCAACATCAATCCCTCCCTAGTGTGAAGTAATCTGAGCAATTCTCTGTTCTTGTAAAACAAGAACCTGATTTCCCATGTATTGGTTATTTAGCAATGAACTCATTACTTCATCACTGAGGATACATAGCAACCTTAGCAACCTTTGGATGGTTGTGAAGAAAAAGTGAATTATCATGTACTACATGTCTTCTAAGTGTCAGGCACTGTGTTGGGTGTTTATAAAAGTTATCTCATTTTGGTCAGGATCATGACTGTACTGTAAGATACTCTGTAAACATTAAACACTCTAGAATATAAGAAATTATTATTGTGGGGTATTAATGCTGCAATCCTTCCTTTACAATGAGAAAATTCACAGAAAGCATTCCCATAGTGTCTCATACTTTTCTCAAGATCCGTAGTCCTAACAAAAGGCAAATGGTGATATCACATATGTCTGCATTCGCTCATTGGACTGTTAGCAATCAGAGGGCAAAGACTAGGTGTTATTTTTCCTTTGTCCACAGCCAAGCAAAATAAGCACAGTGCCTAGGTCAAAACAGGTGCCTAGAAAATGTGTGTTAAGTAATTTGAAGGCAATTCAGGGTGAGGAGGTCAGACACTAATTGACAATGCTGATGAATGTGATGACTGATTGATAAAGATGACAGAAGTGCCATGCTTAGAAACAATTCTTATCCTTACCATGGCCTGGAACCCTCTAGTATCCTTCTTCTGCTAACTTCTGCTAACTCACTATGATCCAAACACAGCAGCCTTCTTGCTATATTTCAGACATACCAAGCAACCCCTACCGCAGGACCTTTGCCTTTGCTGCTCTTCATGGCTTACTCTTACTTCATTCAGGTCTCTGTTCAAATGACACATCTTCAGACAAAACTGTTCTGACTGTAATTTCTAAAACAGAATGCCTGAAATCTTGCTAGTTCTTTACCCTGCTCTATTTTTATTAATCACACTTACCAATACCTAACATCATGAATCCAATAGTTTGCTTGTTCCACTAATGTATAAGCTTCAATTAAGAGAGAGATGTTTTCTTACTCACCATGGCAACTCCAGCACCGGAATAACGCCTGGCATGCAGCAGGTACTCAAAACTTTGTTCAAAGAACAAACAAATTGATGAATAATTTAGGTCTGAGAGTTAATTGCCAGGTCAAGACCCCTGTGGCTTAAAGATTCCTGATGCTTTTTTACATCATACTTAAAGTAAAAGTGTAGAGCACGACATATTGCTAATAACAAACAGGTTGCTCAGCCTTCCAATCTCTAGATCCTTCTGGAGCTATGTAATTTGGAAAGTAAAATTGAATTCCACATCGGTTTATCCAAAAATAATCCTTGAACGATTAAAAATATGAATTCAAAATCCAGATTGGCGGCAAAAGTTAAGACAATCAACACTAAAAGAATAAACTAATTCGGATAGTCCTAATTTGCCTTCAGAACAGAACAAAAAAGAAAACATCTTAATCAAATACAATAATTTTCCTTCTCTAACTGACCCAGCATGCGCAGAAAATCTGCCAACACAAATTCCAGTTGTGTTCAGTAGGATGAGAATGACATGCCAGAAAATCTGACAAGTCAAGAGGGGTAACAGAAATGGAGCCTTTGCCCAAGAGAGAAGGGGAAGTGTGTGCGTAGGGGTGGTTCATTCAAAATATGGAATATGACTTTGTGATTAAAAATGTATATGATGCTCAGAAACCCCTTTTGATTTTTAAAATCAAAAGCCTGTAATATTCTTGCAATAACTTTAAGATATCATAGATTTTACAGATAGCCATGAGATTACTAGCTTAAATCTAGATATTTCTTTAGAGCAGTGAAGGGGAGCTTGACCAAGTCTTTGTGTGAGCTGTTACCTTTGGCCTTAAGGAGACCACCACTTAACTTCAAGAAACATAAAATTTAACCAATCTAATAAATAGGTGTCAGATGTAACAGCTGGGAATCTTCTTCTAGTAGAAGACAGATGTTAGTAGAAGACACTGGAACATTGACTTCCACATTGGTGTCCCAATAAATGCACCCACTTCAGTTCCTCCTTACTCTTCAATCCCATGGACTTTGCTTTATCAGCATTTCATTTCAGCCACCTACAACCCGAACCCAATTTTATGATAGAGCAAGAACACCTGAACTATACTGACTGTAACCACCAACAAGAGAGAACAACCCTCCTGTTATTGAATGTTCATAATTTTTAGTAAGGATGTCATGGATTCTGTTCAGACAAAGAATTGCTATACTGTGGGCCTATAACCAGAGAGGTTTTTAAGCTACTTTTATTGTATGTCATTTTGGGTATCCAAGAAACAGCTTTTAACAAAAAGTTAGGAACACAAGAAATTCATTGGGGAGTAATGCCTGTGAAAGCTGAAAAGGGAATAAAGCAGATGAGCAGAAAGGGCCTTCAGATTGCCTTACAGATATGATACCTGTGAAAGGAAAGGAGGAGGAAATCAAGATTTAGCAGGAAGAGCTTCATATCAAACTGCATATCTGAGAAAGTCTTGGAAAACCCAGTGAGAAGCTCTGGAGCAAAGATTGTCCATTAGAGGCATCCCCTAAAGGACAGGCACTAGCAACCACATCATGCCCAATCATTGGCTAAATACCACTCAGTAAGTGTGGCCTTCCCCCACACTCTGAGGCAGATCCTGAAGGTGCTGCACCTGGAGGATGCCAACTCACTGCACCCCCTGCATATGAACAGCAGGTTCTTTCTTGAAGGGTGATCTGAGGAGTGAACTTTCATGACTGCCACATCTGGGGATCAGATCTCACCTGGAAGTTACAGACATTCATTGTTTCAATTGGCTGTGAATGAGGCAGGTCTCGCAAATTAGAAACCAGAGCTCAATACGAGAATCCTAAGTAGGTGGCAATGTTAGAGCCTGGACTTTTGCACGCGTTGAAAAAGAAAATACATTGACCAGTCTTTGAAAGATAGAAAATAAGATGACTCTTACCACATGAAGATTAATTAGTGGGGTAGAGGCCAGGCCAAGGAACTGAAGACATGCTTGCTTTTTAAGGATTGATGTTAGTTAACAACATACGTAATTTAGAAAATTGGGTTTGAGAACCTTATGCCATTGGGATTTTCTTAACTGCAATTTTCATTGAGATTATCGTAGATCCCTTTGCAGCTGCAAAAAATAATGCAGAGAATTCCGTGTACACTTTATCAAGTTTCCCCTGATGGTAACATTTTGCAAAAGCATAATATCATAACCAAGATATTGATATTGATATAATCCACTGATCTTATTCAGAGTTCCCTAGTTTTACCTGTACTCATTTCTCTGTTTGTGTGTGTGTGTGTATGTGCACGTGTGTGTGTGTGTGACACCACCATCACAGTCAAGATACTGAACATCTCCATCACCACAAGATCCCTCATATTGCAGCCTCACTCACTTTGCTCCCACATTTTTATCCCTATCTGTAGCCCCTGACAATTACCAATCTTTTCTCCATTTCTCAAAATTTCTCCCTTCAAAAACATTAGATACATAATTAAATCATCCATTATGTAACCACTTGAGATTGGCTTTTTCACTCTGCATAATGCCCTTGAGATTCACCCAAGTTGTTGCATGTATCAATAGTGTATTCCTTTTTGTCACTGGTATGATATGGATGTGCTACAGATTGTTTAACCATTTACCCATTGAAGGACATCTTGGTGTTTTTCCCCAATTTTGGGCTACAAACATTGTCGTATAGATTTCTGTGTGAATGTAAGTTTTCATTGCTCTGGGATAACTGCCCAGAAGCGCTGAGTTATTGCTGAGTTATGTTGTAGTTGCATGTTTTGTTTCTTAAGAAATTACTAAAATGTTTTCCAGTGCAGCTATACCATTTTACATTCTACCAATAATGTAGAAGTGACCCAATTTCTCTGCATCCTCACCAGCATTTGGTATTGTTATTATGTTTTATTTTAGCTATTCTGATAAATGTGTAGCAATGTCTCACTGTGGCTTTCATTTGTGTTTCCCTAAGGCTAACGATGTTGGACATCTTTGCATGTGGTCATTTGTATTTTCACAATGTATTGGCTTCTCTTTATTTAGCCAAGTTAGTTTTGAAGAGAACAATACAATTCAACTAAACAAAGGAGAGCCAAGGGAAGGAGAGTGTATGATCAGGTGAGACTAGAGTTTTAAAGGGGGACATTTGTCCATTCCAAGATTTTGTCCAAATTATTTTTTCAGCTTCAACTCACGTTTTGCATCCAATACAACTCATGTTCCAAAAAAAAATGTCCAATGCTCCCTATATATACCCCATACTTTCTGGCATCTGTGTTTTCTCACATTATTTTCTCTATTTGTTTCTCCATCTCCAAAGTCTAATTCCAAGAATCACCAAGTTCCAGAGGCTACCCTCTCAATGGAACTTTCCTTGATGCCAGCAGCTGGAATTCATCTCCCTCATGTGAACATTCCTCACAACTTTCTAGAAAGGTTTCCATTGTTGCTTTGTATCGCCGTTATATGTCATGTATCCTAACTTTCCAATTCGGCTGTGAATCCAGGAGCTAGCTGGTGGCGACTAGGCCAGGTCTTTTATCTCCTAGTCTAATCATCTTGCCTTGATCAAGCTCTGCCCACTAGAGTGCAATTGTTAAAGATCAAATACAGGGTGTCCTTTTGGTAGGAAACAATCCTCTACCTCGTTATCCAAAGAAGTCACTCAGGGTCACACAGCATTTAAAATACTATCAGTGTGTGCCATTTTTTACATTCAATAATTTTTCTTCACATCAAAATTTGAATAATATTTTTATTGTCAAAAAATCACCAGATAAATGGGTAAATTAGTCTCTCCCTCAAAAAAAGAGAACCAGGGATGTATACAATAAGCACAAGAAATGGATTAAATAATTATCAAAAAACAAACAGGGAAAAATAGAAATCAGATGGGACAATGGATATTTTGTGATGCTAGAAAGATTACAGAGAATACTGATAGGGAGAAGGCTATACAACCTCAGAATTTTCACACTGTACATCTTTAAAACCTGGTCTCACTGGATTTTTTAGCTTTTATTTTGTGAGAATAAATTTCTCCACAACACTTATCAAAAATAAAAAGCTATGATTAGGTATAACTTTGGAGGTAAAAATAATATGAAAAACTTAGTGAAATTTAAAGAGAATAAAATCACCAATCTGTACACTTAATGTATGAATTTTATTGTATGTAAATGAAGCTTTAATACAACTTACAAACCAAAAAGTAAATGAGATGGAGGTTACTATAGTACATAGACTAGTCTGAGAAGACTTCATCAAAAGAGAACATCTTTTCTGATCACATTTAATCTCTAATCCTTTTATTTCAGTTCCAGAGATTAGGCTGTGAACATTTACTCCACCCTTTTGCCTTACTCTCTACCTTCTCTTCCAACCAAAAAGCATGGTGGGAGAGAAGCCCTCTTATTCCCAAATTGTGGAAAGCAAGCTGGAGGTAAACTCCTTCATTGTCTAATAAGTTTCCCTCACCATCCCCTGCAAGAGAAAAAGAGTAACTTTTATTGCCTGCCAGAGTTCTGTGATTCATTCTTATTTATAATTAACAACCTGCATGTTTCCAAAAGGTATCCCACATTAAAAAAAACACCAAATAAGAAACAATATACTGTCGGTGGGAGTGTATAGTACTATACCTTTCGAAGGGTACTTTGAAATTCTTTTGTCTCAGAAATTACATGGCTAGTCATCTATCTTCACAAATTTATTCACTTAACAATTATTGAACACTCACTATGTGCTAGACAGTGAGCTAAACACTGAAGAGACAGTGGTAAATAACTCAGCGTTAAGGCCTCATGGGGTTGTTATGTCACAGTAGGCAGTGATACTATAAAAACAGCATCAGGTAGTCATCAGTGCTCTGAAGGAAACTACAGAACAGTTGTGTTCACTTCATTGCTTCGTTCATAATTATTCATAACATAAATATGCATGACATGCATTATTGTTCATACATTTCATATGTATCAAAGAATGCATAACAAAATAAAAGAGAAAACAGGGTGAGGGGACAAGAGTGATGGGAGTAAAAGGAAAATGCCACTGTTTCTTGGGTAAACAGCCAGGGAACTTTTCTCTGATAAGATAACATGTCAGAAAGGCATGAAGCATGTCAGAAGGTGAGCCGCATAGAGCTCTGGGGCAACAGCCTTCCCACTGGAGGCAATGGAAAATGCAAAGGTTCTGAGGCAGAAAGGGGCTTGGCATGTTCAAGTGATCATGAAAAAGTCAGTGTGGCTGGAATGGAGTGAGCAATGGGAAACATGATCGTCATGGAGGTGGCAGGTAGCCATTTTCTGAAGGCCACTGTAGACCATGGTAAGGAAGTTAGACTCTACCTAACAAAGATGGGAAGACATTGAAATGTACCGAGTAGGAATTCCAAGCCAAGATGGCCGAATAGGAACAGCTCTGGTCTACAGCTCCCAGCGTGAGCGACGCAGAAGACGGTTGATTTCTGCATTTCCATCTGAGGTACCAGGTTCATCTCACTAGGGAGTGCCAGACAGTGGGCGCAGGTCAGTGGGTGTGTGCACCGTGCGTGAGCTGAAGCGGGGCGAGGCATTGCCTCACTTGGGAAGCGCAAGGGGTCAGGGAGTTCCCTTTCTGAGTCAAAGAAAGGGGTGACGGACGGCATCTGGAAAATCGGGTCACTCCCACCTGAATACTGCGCTTTTCCGACGGGCTTAAAAAATGGCGCACCACGAGATTATATCCCACACCTGGCTCGGAGGGTCCTACGCCCACGGAGTCTCGCTGATTGCTAGCACAGCAGTCTCAGATCAAACTGCAAGGCGGCAGCGAGGCTGGGGGAGGGGCACCCGCCATTGCCCAGGCTTGATTAGGTAAACAAAGCAGCCGGGAAGCTCGAACTGGGTGGAGCCCACCACAGCTCAAGGAGGCCTGCCTGCCTCTGTAGGCTCCATCTCTGGGGGCAGGGCACAGACAAACAAAAAGACAGTAGTAACCTCTGCAGACTTAAATGTCCCTGTCTGACAGCTTTGAAGAGAGCAGTGGTTCTCCCAGCACACAGCTGGAGATCTGAGAACGGGCAGACTGCCTCCTCAAGTGGGTCCCTGACCCCTGACCCCCGAGCAGCCTAACTGGGAGGCACCCCCAAGCAGGGGCACACTGACACCTCACACGGCAGGGTATTCCAACAGACCTGCAGCTGAGGGTCCTCTCTGCTGGAAGGAAAACTAACAAACAGAAAGGACATCCACACCAAAAACCCATCTGTACATCATCATCATCAAAGACCAAAAGTAGATAAAACCACAAAGATGGAGAAAAAACAGAAAAGAAAAACTGGAAATTCTAAAAAGCAGAGCGCCTCTCCTCCTCCAAAGGAACACAGTTCCTCACCAGCAACGGAACAAAGCTGGATGGAGAATGACTTTGACAAGCTGAGAGAAGAAGGCTTCAGACGATCAAATTACTCTGAGCTACAAGAGGACATTCAAATCAAAGGCAAAGAAGTTGAAAACTTTGAAAAAAATTTAGAAGAATATATAACTAGAATAACCAATACAGAGAAGTGCTTAAAGGAGCTGATGGAGCTGAAAACCAAGGCTCGAGAACTACGTGAAGAATGCAGAAGCCTCAGGAGCCGATGCGATCAACTGGAAGAAAGGGTATCAGCAATGGAAGATGAAATGAATGAAATGAAGTGAGAAGGGGAGTTTAGAGAAAAAAGAATAAAAAGAAATGAGCAAAGCCTCCAAAAAATATGGGACTATGTGAAAAGACCAAATCTACGTCTGATTGGTGTACATGAAAGTGATGGGGAGAATGGAACCAAGTTGGAAAACACTCTGCAGGATATTATCCAGGAGAACTTCCCCAATCTAGCAAGGCAGGCCAACTTTAAGATTCAGGAAATACAGAGAACACCACAAAGATACTCCTCGAGAAGAGCAACTCCAAGACACATAATTGTCAGATTCACCAAAGTTGAAATGAAGGAAAAAATGTTAAGGGCAGCCAGAGAGAAAGGTCGGGTTACCCTCAAAGGGAAGCCCATCAGACTAACAGCGGATCTCTCGGCAGAAACCCTACAAGCCAGAAGAGAGTGGGGGCCAATATTCAACATTCTTAAAGAGAAGAATTTTCAACCCAGAATTTCATATCCAGCCAAACTAAGCTTCATAAGTGAAGGAGAAATAAAATCCTTTACAGACAAGCAAATGCTGAGAGATTTTGTCACCACCAGGCCTGCCTTACAAGAGCTCCTGAAGGAAGCACTAAACATGGAAAGGAACAACCGGTACCAGCCACTGCAAAATCATGCCAAAATGTAAAGACCATCGAGACTAGGAAGAAACCGCATCAACTAACGAGCAAAATAACCAGCTAACATCATAATGACAGGATCAAATTCACACATAACAATATTACCTTTAAATGTAAATGGACTAAATGCTCCAATTAAAAGACACAGACTGGCAAATTGGATAAAGAGTCAAGACCCATCAGTGTGCTGTATTCAGGAAACCCATCTCATGTGCAGAGACACACATAGGCTCAAAATAAAAGGATGGAGGAAGATCTACCAAGCCAATGGAAAACAAAAAAAGGCAGGGGTTTCAATCCTAGTCTCTGATAAAACAGACTTTAAACCAACAAAGATCAAAAGAGACAAAGAAGGCCATTACATAATGGGAAAGGGATCAATTCAACAAGAAGAGCTAACTATCTTAAATATATATGCACCTAATACAGGAGCACTCAGATTCATAAAGCAAGTCCTTAGAGACCTACAAAGAGACTTAGACTCCCACACAATAATAATGGGAGATTTTCACACCCCACTGTCAACATTAGACAGATCAACAAGACAGAAGGTTAACAAGGATATCCAGGAATTGAACTCAGCTCTGCACCAAGAGGACCTAATAGACATCTACAGAACTCTACACCCCAAATCAACAGAATATACATTTTTTTCAGCACCACACCACACCTATTCCAAAATTGACCACATAGTTGGAAGTAAAGCTCTCCTCAGCAAATGTAAAAGAACAGAAATGATAACAAACTGTCTCTCAGACCACAGTGCAATCAAACCAGAACTCAGGATTAAGAATCTCACTCAAAACCGCTCAACTACATGGAAACTGAACAACCTGCTCCTGAATGACTACTGGGTACATAACGAAATGAAGGCAGAAATACAGATGTTCTGTGAAACCAACGAGAACAAAGACACAACATACCAGAATCTCTGGGACGCATTCAAAGCAGTGTGTAGAGGGAAATTTATAGCACTAAATGCCCACAAGAGAAAGCAGGAAACATCCAAAATTGACACCCTAACATCACAATGAAAAGAACTAGAAAAGCAAGAGCAAACACATTCAAAAACTAGCAGAAGGCAAGAAATAACTAAAATCAGAGCAGAACTGAAGGAAATAGAGACACAAAAAACCCTTCAAAAATTAATGAATCCAGGAGCTGGTTTTTTGAAAGGATCAACAAAATTGATAGACCGCTAGCAAGACTAATAAAGAAAAAAAGAGAGAAGAATCAAATAGATGCAATAAAAAATGATAAAGGGGATATCACCACCGATCCCACAGAAATACAAACTACCATCAGAGAATACTACAAACACCTCTATGCAAATAAACTAGAAAATCTAGAAGAAATGGATAAATTCCTGGACACATACACTCTCCCAAGACTAAACCAGGAAGAAGTTGAATGTCTGAATAGACCAATAACAGGAGCGGAAATGGTGGCAATAATCAATAGCTTACCAACCAAAAAGAGTCCAGGACAAGATGGATTCACAGCCCAATTCTATCAGAGGTACAAGGAGGACCTGGTACCATTCCTTCTGAAACTATTCCAATCAATAGAAAAAGAGGGAATCCTCCCTAACTCATTTTATGAGGCCAGCATCATTCTGATACCAAAGCTGGGCAGAGACACAACCAAAAAAGAGAATTTTAGACCAATATCCTTGATGAACATTGATGCAAAAATCCTCAATAAAATACTGGCAAAACGAATCCAGCAGCACATCAAAAAGCTTATCCACCATGATCAAGTGGGCTTCATCCCTGGGATGCAAGGCTGGTTCAATATACGCAAATCAATAAATGTAATCCAGCATATAAACAGAGCCAAAGACAAAAACCACACAATTATCTCAATAGATGCAGAAAAAGCCTTTGACAAAATTCAACAACCCTTCATGCTAAAAACTCTCAATAAATTAGGTACTGATGGGACGTATTTCAAAATAATAAGAGCTATCCACGACAAACCCACAGCCAATATCATACTGAATGGGCAAAAACTGGAAGCATTCCCTTTGAACACTGGCACAAGACAGGGATGCCCTCTCTCACCACTCCTATTCAACATAGTGTTGGAAGTTCTGGCCAGGGCAATCAGGCAGGAGAAGGAAATAAAGGGTATTCAATTAGGAAAAGAGGAAGTCAAATTGTCCCTGTTTGCAGACGACATGATTGTATATCTAGAAAACCCCATTGTCTCAGCCCAAAATCTCCTTAAGCTGATAAGCAACTTCAGCAAAGTCTCAGGATACAAAATCAATGTGCAAAAATCACAAGCATTCTTATACACCAGTAAGAGACAAACAGAGAGCCAAATCATGAGTGAACTCCCATTCACAATTGCTTCAAAGCGAATAAAATACCTAGGAATCCAACTTACAAGGGACGTGAAGGACCTCTTCAAGGAGAACTACAAACCACTGCTCAAGGAAATAAAAGAGGATACAAACAAATGGAAGAACATTCCATGCTCATGGGTAGGAAGAATCAATATCGTGAAAATGGCCATACTGCCCAAGGTAATTTACAGATCAATGCCATCCCTATCAAGCTACCAATGACTTTCTTCACAGAATTGGAAAAAACTACCTTAAAGTTCATATGGAACCAAAAAAGAGCCCGCATCACCAAGTCAATCCTAAGCCAAAAGAACAAAGCTGGAGGCATCACACTACCTGACTTCAAACTATACTACAAGGCTACAGTAACCAAAACAGCATGGTACTGGTACCAAAACAGAGATATAGATCAATGGAACAGAACAGAGCCCTCAGAAAGAACGCCACATATCTACAACTATCTGATCTTTGACAAACCTGAGAAAAACAAGCAATGGGGAAAGGATTCCCTGTTTAATAAATGGTGCTGGGAAAACTGGCTAGCCATATGTAGAAAGCTGAAACTGGATCCCTTCCTTACACCTTATACAAAAATCAATTCAAGATGGATTAAAGACTTAAACGTTAGACCTAAAACCATAAAAACCCTAGAAGAAAACCTAGGCTTTACCATTCAGGACATAGGCATGGGCAAGGACTTCATGTCTAAAACACCAAAAGCAATGGCAACAAAAGACAAAATTGACAAATGGGATCTAATTAAACTAAAGAGCTTCTGCACAGCTAAAGAAACTACCATCAGAGTGAACAGGCAACCTACAAAATGGGAGAAAATTTTCGCAACCTACTCATCTGACAAAGGGCTCATATCCAGAATCTACAATGAACTCAAACAAATTTACAAGAAAAAAACAAACAACCCCATCAAAAAGTGGACGAAGGACATGAACAGACACTTCTCAAAAGAAGACATTTATGCAGCCAAAAAACACATGAAAAAATGCTCATCATCACTGGCCATCAGAGAAATGCAAATCAAAACCACAATGAGATACCATCTCACACCAGTTAGAATGGCAATCATTAAAAAGTCAGGAAACAACAGGTGCTGGAGAGGCTGTGGAGAAATAGGAACACTTTTACACTGTTGGTGGGACTGTAAACTAGTTCAACCATTGTGGAAGTCGGTGTGGCGATTCCTCAGGGATCTAGAACTGGAAATACCATTTGACCCAGCCATCCCATTACTGGGTATATACCCAAAGGACTATAAATCATGCTGCTATAAAGACACATGCACACGTATGTTTATTGCGGCACTATTCACAATAGCAAAGACTTGGAACCAACCCAAATGTCCAACAATGATAGACTGGATTAAGAAAATGTGGCACATATACACCATGGAATACTATGCAGCCATAAAAAATGATGAGTTCATGTCCTTTGTAGGGACATGGATGAAATTGGAAATCATCATTCTCAGTAAACTATCGCAAGAACAAAAAACCAAACACCGCATATTCTCACTCATAGGTGGGAATTGAACAATGAGATCACATGGACACAGGAAGGGGAACATCACACTCTGGGTACTGTTGTGGGGTGGGGGGAGGGGGGAGGGATAGCATCGGGAGATATACCTAATGCTAGATGACGACTTAGTGGGTGCAGCGCACCAGCATGGCACATGTATACATATGTAACTAACCTGCACAATGTGCACATGTACCCTAAAACTTAAAGTATAATAAAAAAAAAAAAGAAAGGTACCGAGTAGGCTTATGCTTTAAAATGATCATGCACTGGCTGCTGTTTGGAGAACAGACGATAGGAAGACAAAGGTATAGAAATGCACAGACATAGGTACAATGATGGTCACTGTCTCTGTATTTAAAGAGATGAAAAATAAAAACAGCTCAAATATCCACCAATGAGAGTAGGTTAAAGAAATGATGTAACATGCAACCATCTCCTGGACCACTGGGCAGCCCTTCAAAGAATGAGGCAGAACTATGTGTAATATTTGGAAAGATGCCTATTACATGCTGTTAAGTGAACAAAAAGCCAGTTGTAAAACAAAATGGTAAGATCCCTCTTTTACTAAAAAGAAGAAAACATGTAGAGCACCACACACACATACCCTTTTTTGTGGAAGCATAGAAAATATTAAACGAGTAATTTATGGTAGACAGAATAATGGAACCCCCAAATATATTCACACCCTAATCCCAGAAACTGTGAATATGTGACCTTATTCACCGTAAATATGTGACCTTATTCAAAGTAAAAAGGACTTTGCAGATATGATTAAGGGTGTGAACCTTATGATAGGGAGATCATGCTGGTTCACTTAGGTGGATCCAATCAAAGCACATGAGTCCTTAAGAGAGATAAACTTCCCTCGCTGAATCAGAAAGATGGCAGCATCAGAAAGATTTGATGCATTGTTCCTTGTTCTGAGATGTAGGAGGCTGTGTGAAAGAACCACAGGGAGGCCTTCAATAATTAAGGGCAGCCCCTGGAAGACAGCCAGCAATGAAAGGGGGACCTCAGTTCTGCAACAGCAAGGCACTAAGTTCTGCCAACATCTGAATGAGCTTGGAATCCAATTCTTCCCTAAATCCTCCAGAAAAGAACACAGCCCTGCCTATAATTTGACTTTAGCCCTGTAAGACCCATAGCTGACTTATGATCTCTAGAACTGCAATCTGTATTGTTTTAAGCCACTAAGTTTGTGGTGATTTGTTAAAGCAGCAATAGAAAACCAATAATATGTAACCTCAGCCAGCAGGATCTCACAGCAAAAGAGGATCCCAAGAAAAAATTAGAGAAATTAGATTGGTTAGATCTTATTCCTGGCCCAAACCCCAGAGTCTCTGATTCAGCAGGTCTGGGATGGGGCTTCAGAGTTTGCGTTTCTAACAAGTTCCTAGGGGATGGAGGTGCTGCTGGTCCGGGACTACAGTTTGAGTACTGTTGATCAAGAGAATAGGGTCTAGAACCATACCTACTGGAACCAAATTTTGGTTCCACTGCATACTCACTTTTGACCTTAAGCAAATTATCTTTGCCCTAGTTTTTTCAACCATTAAGGGGATGGTAATACTAGTTTCTACCTCATGAGCTTATTCTGAGACTAAATTAGTTAATATATGTACAATATTTAGAAAGCTGCCGGCACATAGTTAGAACTAGGTATATTTTAACCATTATTACTTTACTGTGCACTTATTTGACCTGTAATCTGTTTTTTTACAATCAAATAGAATCTCTCTTTGAAAGTCATTCATATCCTTTTCCAAGTGCCTTCCCTTTTTCTCACTTTCTCTGACATCCATCTTTTGATGAAAGAGTCCTTAATAAAGCTTTTATTGTGACCCTCCTATTAACCTTTAGACCAAAACCTTCATAGATAGACCTCTTTCTTCAGCAAACCTGGCCCTCACTGGGGAAATAAAAGCCTCCAGCTGCAAAACAACAACTGCCCTTTCTCCTTTCCTGCACCTTCTCCTTCACTCTTTTTCCCATCAGTTGAAGGGGAAATGCTTCAGGAAAAGGGAACTGCTACAACAGCAAATCTTTCTTGCTCAGCCTTCCCTTTCAATATTTTAATAATTGAGCTGGTCTGCTCTACTCTGAGTGAGCTCTAGAATTATTGTTCTCCTGAGAATTTGACGAGGCAATACTGAAATAACAAATGTAATTTACTTCAACTTTCGCTAAACAAAACAAAATGGTTTATGCATCATCACGTCGCGTCTTTTTGATAAGCCACCTCTACTCATGCTCAAAAATATGCGGCTGATAAATAAATTCAATCAGCAGACAAGGCTCTTGTAGCTCTTTAAATTGTCAATCTCTATTGACAATAGCAGCAATTTCAGCTAAACACTGAGGAGGCCAGCAGGCCACTAACTCCCAGCCTCCGCTCCCACTTGCAAACAGAGCCCCACTGTGGCTCTGCAAGCCCTTCGCTCACACTCTCACCTACCCGGCCACCAATAGGCAGCTTCTCAGCCTAATTGTACCTTTATCTGCTACAACTTTGAACTCAGCGAAATTTATACCAGGTGTTGCAAATTTTTTACTGGTAATGAGTTAATTTACACAGATGGCTGTCACTTCTCCATTTCTCCAGCTCCTTTGCTGATAAGGCAGGAAACAGCTTGCCTGTGCAGAGCCCGTGGAGCCCAGAAAAGTCGGGGATGGGGAGTGGTCCCTGACCAAATGGACACGCGCTGGCTCCAGAGCTCTGCCCTGGCCCCCAGAGCAAGCCAAGCCTTACCCACTGACCCTGCCAACTCTAGCCCAGGACTTTTAGTTCCCTGCTAAAAGAGCTCTTACACAACTGAAACGAGACCAACCAACCCACTAGTTGGGAGGGCGGGGGGTGGCAAGAGAGATGTGATTATAAGTACCTTTTAAATCCCAGGAAATTCATCTTTTCAATTGCTTTTGTTGGTTTTTCAACCCGGAAGGCCTCAAATGCATGCTAAAGCATCTTGTGAAAGTGCTAACGGGGGATGCAGCGCCTCAGAGTTAGATACTGCCAAATAAGGCACCCTCCTCACTGTGTGAAGCCCTCTGGGTTAGTGGCTCTGCAGGCAAGGCGGCAGCAAGCGCCCAGGGCTGGGCTGGGACTGTCTCCCAGCCTGCCTATATAATGGAAAACTGTATCAATAATAATAGGTAACATTATATACAATGTTATATGTAATCATAATGGCACCAAATATAATTCACGGTTAACATTTCGCATTCAATGCCTTCACCTGGTGGATTTCGAATCTGACCAAGAATTCCAATCACCTACAGAGCGTTTCCAACTCTTGAAGCCCAGGTTACACTCCATACTACTCAAATCAGATCTCTAAAGGCAGGAGCCAGTGGGCAGTGTTTGTTAAAGATGATTCCAGGTGATTCCAATGTACAGCAAAGTTTAGGAACTGCTACCTGAACCCAAAGGAGAGACATCAGCAACCCTGGACAGGCAAGCAGGAGCTAATTTTTTGAGTTGAGCCAACTCGCCACATAAAGTGCCATCCCCTAGCCTCTAGCCTGTTCCATCCCTGCTGGTACCATGTTTGTTTTCTTTTAATTTTTTGAGGGCAGAGGATGCCAAGGTCCCCCAGGCATACAATGTCTTTCATGAATAATGTCTTAATGTCTTTAAGAAACTATGCTCTACAAACCATACTACTAGCAGCCTGGGTCACTGCCAGCCTCCCATTACCCATGCTGGACCCAATCAATCTTAGCCACACCCTGTCCCTCATCTTTCCCCTCCCCTTGCAGTCCATGACCATCCTGTTCCCACCACAACAAAGCATTCCCTGAATCCCGGCTCCAACTGTCCACCTCCTAGCCATCAATGCAGGCACAACCCGAGTGCCATTTCCTCCATGAAATCTATGTTGATCTTCTCTCCAAGTTGTCTCTACAAATCTGCGGGTCAGGTCTATAGATTTAATGAAAAGAGCATCACACATAGATCAGTAGACCTGGATGTGAGATTTCACCACTGTAACCGAAATGCTAGTTGTTGAGTCAATTTTATTTTCCCCTTCTTCCTTAAAACTATCCTTGGACTGCCTAACACTGCTGATTTTACTGGGAAAAAACCCAAACCTCTACCTTGATCCACCAGGCGATGTTATTAACAGCCAAACCTAACTTGAACTGGAACAAGTAGATGCTGGTTGTGAGATCCTGGACAGGCCATTGTTCTTCTGAACCTTAGTTTCTTCAACTATAAAATAGGAAGAAAATGAGCTGTGAGGATTATTTAAAATCACCTAACAGTTAGTTGAACTTAAGTCTGTATCTTAATTAATTGAATAAAAACTTCTCACTTCGTAGACAACGGAACTGAGCACTTAAAGGGGAAGTGCTTTGCTCACGGACACAAAGAAAATTAGTAGCAGGTGCAGGAATTAAAACCAGAGCCCCTTTGATTTGGAACTCAACTTAAATCAACAGAACTCAGACTTAACTACATGAAAATCATTGCAAGCAGTAATGAGAAAATATTGATTTAAAAATCATGTTAGTAGATGATCAAAAACAGAAGCTATTTAGTCCATTAGGAATTGCTTTTAAGCTGGGAGGGTGTGGGAAAGATCTTATAGAAAGATAACCAACAGTCAATTATGCCCACACTAGGTATGGAATAGTTTATTCTCCACTCATGTGAAATGCTATCTTTACAAACACCCACCCACCCACACACACACACACACACACACACAATCTCACGGATCTATTTGTCTATTCCTGTGCCAATAAGTCATTTTGCTGATTAATGGCAAGACGAGCCCCTCCTACCATGTTCCTTTAAAAAGTTTTATTCGCTTTTGTTGCTTTCTCTTTCTAATGAATTCTAGAATCAGCTTCTCAAATTCTATAAAACATCTCACTGTGATATTAATTGGGTTGCATTACATTTATAATTTCTGGAGAACTGACATCTTTACTACAATAATAGTGCTTATTGTGTACCAGGTATGATTCTATTTTCCCTGCCAGGTGCCAAGTAAATTATCTAAGCATTTGGGGTATATTTTCAAAAATATAGACATGTATTTATATTTTATTTTATTTATTATGTCAAAAAATTAAAACAGAGATTCTTGCCCTCAAGAAGCTTATATTTTGGCAGAGGTAGTCAGTCAATAAATAAGAAACACGGCCTGGTGCGGTGGCTCACCTCTGTAATCCCAGCACTTTGGGAGGCCAAAGCGGGAGGACCACTTGAGTCCAGGAGTTTGAGGCCAGCCTGGGCAACATAGGGAGATCCCATCTCTACAAAAAGTTTAAAAATTAGCTGGACGTGGTGGCATATGCCTGTGGTCCCAGCTACTTGGGAGGCTGAGGTGGGAAGATCGCTTGAGCCCAGGAGATCAAGGTTGCAATGAGTGATGATCACACCACTGCACTCCAGCCTGGGTAATAGCAAGACCCTGCCTCAAAACAAACAAACAAAAATAAGTAAATGATATCATATGCTAGAGGGTAGTTAGTGCTATAGAAAATAAAATGAGGAGGGAAAGTAGGATACAGGGAATCAGGAGAGCAGGGTGCAGGTCACACAGCCTTATATAGGTTAATCATGGTAGAATAACTCATTGATTCCTCAGTGAACCTTAACTCTATGGCTACTGACACTTTACAGGGAAATAAAATTGAGGCACAAAGAGGTTTAAGTAATAGGCCAAAGTCACACTGCTAGGAAGTGACAGAGCCAGGATTTGAAGTTGAGCAGGCTGGGCTCCAGATTCCTGGAGCCAGAGTCAATATTCCTAACCCTACACTGCATGCCATCCAGGTTCCAGGTATGTTTCTCAATTTCCATCCATCTTTATATCCATCAGCAAAATATAACATTTTTCATTTAGTATGGCACATTTCTTGTTCAGTTTATTTTTATGTATTTATACTATTTCTTGTCATTGCAATGTGAAATATTTTCACCATGACATTTTCTAATCAGCTTTTGCTACTGTATGGAAAAGCTATTGATTTTTATGTGGTAATCAGCTATCTCTGAGTGCTTATAAGTTCCAGTAGTCTTCCGGTTGGTTTTCTTGGATTTTATAATTAGAAACACATAAAATAACAGTTTGCCTCTTCCTTTCCATTATGTTTTTATATTTCATTTTTGCTCCTGCAGTTCTAAGTATTTTCAAATTTTCACTGTGATTCCAGTTTTGACCCATTGGTTATTTTTAAGTGTGTTAATTTTCAAATATGTGGTAATTTTCTAGTTATCTTTTGTTATTGATTTCTAGCTTATTTCTACTATGGTCAGACATTCTAATCTATGCGATTTCAGCCCTTTGAAATTTGTTGAGCCTTGCTTTATGGTCCAATAATGGTTGATTTTGGTAAATATTCCATGTGCAATTGAAAAAAAATTCCGCCATTGTTAAATGCTGTGTTCTATAAATGTCAATGAAGTCAAATGTGTTAACCATGTTCACATGTTCTATATACTTACTGATTTTTTTAATCTGCTTATTCCTTTAATGGTTAATCTAGAGATTGTAACATGCATTGTTGTTTTTCAAATTAGCACAAGTGTATGCAGGGACCTTAAAACATTCCAATTCCATTTACTCCCTCCTGCCACTTGTGGTATTTGTTGTTTTTATAAAATGTTTTTTTAAATTGTTATTTTTGTGTAAACCGAAGCAATATTTATTCAGATTTTTCCATATAGTAATAATTACCTTTTCTATTGCTCTTTATTCTTTCTTGCATCTACTTGGGATAATTTTTCTGCTGCCTGAAAAGCAGTATTTAGGTATTTCTTTTAGTGCAGGTGTCCTGGTGATGAATTCCCTTAATTACTTTTTATTTGAAAATGTCTGTGTCTTCCCTTCATTTGTTAAAGATAACTTAATGAATAAAGAATTCCAGGTCGGTGGTTATTTTCTTTCACTATTTTAAAGATGTCATTTTATTTGCTTCTGGCTTCTACTGTTTCTTTGACAGGTCAATATCAATCTCACAGTTTCTCCTTTGAAAAGGATATGTCCTTTTTCTTCTGGCTGGTTTTAAGATTTTCTGTTTGTCTTTGGTTTTTCAGCAGTTTGACTATAATGTATACAAGAGAAACCCTGCTTGAATTTTATAGGACTTTCATAATCTTTGTTTCAATATGTTTCATCAATTTTAGAAAATTCTCAGTCATTATCTACTTAAACATCACTTGTCTCTTCTTCTAGGATTCCAGTCTCACATATGTTAGACTCTGTCACACTATGTCATATTATCTTACCTTCATTTCTGTATTTTTATTCTTTTGTCCCTTTTGTGCTTCAGTCTAAAATTTTTTCTTCAAAATTATATTTCTATTCACTAATTTTCTTTTCAGTTTTATTTAATTTGTTCTTAAATCTATCCATTGGGCTCTTAATTTATTGCTTTCCATGAGTCTGTCAAAAGCTCAGCTCAGCTGCTTGGCCTCTCATCCACTACTTTTCAGAATCAATAATTTCTTAGTAGGGTAAAGCAGCATGAAATACCAGACTCCCCTCCCTGGGCTTCTGTCTGGGACCTTGGCCCTGAAAATCCTCCCTGCCTTGTTAGTTCCCTGATGACTCCAAAGAAGTGCTTTGAAATATTATTATTGAGCTTCAT
This sequence comes from Pan troglodytes, assembly GCF_028858775.2. Classification (NCBI taxonomy): domain Eukaryota; kingdom Metazoa; phylum Chordata; class Mammalia; order Primates; family Hominidae; genus Pan; species Pan troglodytes. The sequence continues at coordinate 150,043,337 of NC_072421.2, forward strand.
TCACTGTCTTCAGCAGGAGGATTGGTATAAAGCAACCTATTCCACCACTGCTAAAGGCGGGATTTCTTCATTATTTTGGGAAACAGCATAGTACTTACAAGGCTTTGAACTGTGTCTGGCATGACAGAATGTACTCAATAAGTTTATGTTATTATTGTACACAAATGAACCCATAGTTCCTTTTCTGTGTGTTATCTTGATTGTTTTTAGTATCATTATTTTGCCGGCTTTGTATAATGGGTTAGTTGACATTCCATATTTCTCTATCTTCTAAAACTGTTCATATAATATAGAGATTATCTGTTTCTTGAAGATTTGATATAACTCACCCATAAAATTACTTGAGCCTACTATTGTTTTTAGGGGCAAACTTTTGGTTACCTTTTTAATTTCTTCTATAATTATTAATTATCTCTGTATAGGAATTATTCTAAAACTATATCAGAAATTCAGACATTATTCTTATTCAGATTTTCCATCTCTTAAAAAATTTACGAAATTACCAGTAGAGGTTAAATACAATATTTTAACAAAGTTTCTTCTGGGTCTGTGGTTATACCTCATTTATCATTTCTAATGTAATTTGTGTTTTTTCTGGCTTTTTAAGTCACATTTGACTAATTTTATTTAATTTTTAGGAAAAAAAGCTTTTGGTTTTATGGATCAAGTCTACTGTTTTGTTGTTATTGTTGTGAGAAGGTACATGTCTCACTTTGGGGCTGAGGTTGTGTTAGCCCATATGCATCACTATAAAGGAATACCTGAGGGTGGGTAATTTGTAAAGGAAAGAGATTTATTTTGGCTCACAGTTCTGCAGGCTGTACAGGAAGCATGGTACCAGCATCTGCTTCTGATGAGGGCCTCAGGAAGCTTCCAGTCATGGTGGAAGGTGAAGGGGGAGCCAGTGTATCACATGGTAAGAGAGGAAGCAAGGGACGGGGAGGTGCCACACTCTTTCAAACAACCATCCCTCTCATGAACTCAGAGAAAAAACTCACTCATTACAGAGAGGAGAGCACCAAACCATTCATGAGGGATCCACCCCCATGACCCAACACCAGGCCCCACTTCCAACATTGGAGATTATATTTCAGCATAAGATTTTGAGGAGACAAAACATCCAAACCATATCAGTTAATTTAAAGCTCTCTCTTGCCCTGTCTTGGCAACATATAAGTTTACATGTTTCAGGTGGATTAAGATAGATTAGAGGCATCCAGCTTCCATCAGATTTTGTGTAAGAGAGAAGTGTAAGAGAGAGAATTTGAGCAGCCACTGAGATTTCAGGGTTTATTTGTAATTGCAGCACAATCTAGCCAATTCTGATTAATGCAGGAATTAAAATTTTTGGTACCTTAAAATATGGTCAATTTTTAAAATTTTCCATGGATATTTTAGGTGGATTTGTATTCTTTGTTTGTACTTGTGTGATTCTTTTAGTTGTCTTGAGTTTGTTTAAATTTTAAAATATCTTTCCAGCATATTAAGAAATTTAGGATAGGAAAGGACACGCACCTAGCCTCCATTGTGATTTCAACTCTACCTTTTGTCTAGTTATATTCTCAAAGAGTTTGCATTTTGTAGCTGGAAATGGGTAATTTTAAAGAAAATATTTATTAAAAGTCATGTAGGCTTTGTAATTTTAGTAGTAACTAAGAAAGCATAAGCTTTATAACCATAAGCTCTTTATTTAAAAGTCAGAAGTTGGTGGATTATAAACATGAAATTCCTTCCTCCATCCCCTCATCACTGCCTTCAACTACGTCCTTGTCTCCTAATGACATCTCAGGTAGAGCTCATAGCATTCAGGACGCTGGCAACAAGAAAACAACCCACTGCAGGCTAATTCAATAAATTGCAAATTTTAATTTCAAAGCATTTCTTCTCAATCAAGTGCCGGCCAGGCTTCTCTCAGTACAACTTGCAATGGAAAAGTGGCTTTCCCTCTTGACAACTACCCCCTTCCTACTCTGGTTGTCCATTTCTACTAGAGTGTGCAATGGTTTCTTAGAAAGTCCGTGAAGTGTGTGGCCCTATTTAGCCCATGGAGTTATTCAGAAGCTATCACTGGCAGAATTGGTTCTCTAGCAATGGGAACAATAAGGCAGGAAAGGTTTTATTCACCACACTTTAATTATATAAATCCCAAAGTAGTCATTAAGGGTATAAAGAAGTTTCACTCTTTTGAAAGACCACAATAATCCAATGTTGGTTTAAAAAAAGGCAGGGTTTGGGGAATCTGGTATTCATACTACTGTTGATAGACATATTGAATTCCTTCATTTGCAGTTTAATAAATATTTATTATGTAGGCAGCAGTTCCTGATAGAGCTTAAGATTCTGGAGAACAGAAATGTCAATACATACAAGGTCCCTGCCTTTGAGAACCTTACATTCTGGCTGGGGAAAGACATACCAGAAACAAGTAAATCAATAAGATATTTTTAATTTGTGGTAAGTGATATGAAAGAAATAAAACTGGGGAATGTGATAGAAAGTTAAGGGGAGCATTAGAGGCACTGTGGCATTGTCAGGAACACTACTCTGAGAAAGGATATTTGAGCTAAGACCTGAAGCATAACAAGGAGCCAGGCATTCAAAGGACCTGGGAAAAAGCCTCAAGCAGAGAACAAAAATTATAATGTAATATTGAGATAGCAATGCACTTTAAACTAAAAAAAAACAAAGGAGGCCCAACTGGGTTTCAGTTCCCTGAGGGAGATAGTTGACAAGTTAGGGGGCAGCTAGATCATGTAGAGCCTTATAGTTATGGGGATAATTCTGAATTTTTTTCCAAATGCTACAGGAAGTCTTTAAAGTATTTCAGTAGGGGATCAAAATGGACACGGACTGGTTTTCAGTTTTTGAAGGAAAATAGAATGTGAGGAAGCAAGGTAGGAGGCAGGGAGCTCAGCACAGAAGCTGTGGCCATGGTTCAAGCAACACAGTATGGTGGCTGGGACCAGGGTGGTGGCATTGGCAATGTGGAGAAGAGGTAGAACTAATATGACACACTGATATACTGGCCATGGAGGATGAGAAATGACAGGAATCAAGGATGATTCCAAAGTTTTGAGTTTAAACAGCTGGGTTGATGGTGGTACCATTTACTGAAGTGTAAGACTGCAAAGGATTGAGATGGTGGTAGAGGAATCAGTTCGGTTTTCAATATAGTAAGTTTGAGAAGCCTACAAGATATTTAAGTGGAAACTCAGGTAGGCAGTTTGAATAGAGTTATAAATTTTGTAGCCATATACAAAAGTGATATTTAAATCTGTGGCAATAGACGAAATCATATAAGATTAAAGTGTAGTAAGAGAGTTCAGAATCTAAGGCCTGAACTATGGGGCAGTCCAACATGACTGTAACATATTCTATTCGAATTTTTGTGTAGTAGCTTACAGAAAAAAAGATGATCTCTGTAAAGAAGGAAACTTGGGGAATTAACTCAGTATTAGGCTGTGATATATTCATATAATGAGAGAATTATTTTAATTATCCACCCCATTACATGTGGCCACCACAGAATGCTATAACTGTCACTCCAACAGTTAGAATGCTAAATATAAGGCAAAGCCTTTTTACATGCTGCAGAGAGGTAAGAGAAAGGGTTAAATTTTTTTTTTTATTAAAGCCCAAAGCAGAACAAATAAAAGATCGGAATTTGTAACAAAGATGAGTAAGATACCTAATTGTACCCAGGTGTTTGTAGTTCCCTAAATTTTGCTTTAAATTATATCCTATTTATATTTAATGTTTATGTTAATACTAGTTGCTGTTTATGCATAGCTGATTTAGTAAAGTGTTCACTCTCTATGGAAAAAAATGTAAATTAGTGGAAAATCATGATAATACTCTTTAATTCTGTTTATCGTGCAGAGCTGTTCATGATGTGATACTACAACCAAAACACACCTTCCACTTAGCAGCTTATTTAAATTGCAAGAAAACAGGGGTGAAATGAACAGTCTCTGGAATGTCAGTCTTGCATGACAAAGGGTATACAGAGATTGCAAATACCTCTTAAGAGCTGGAAACCATCATTCTCAGAAAACTAACACAGGAACAGAAAATCAAACACCGCATGTTCTCACTCATAAGTGTGAGTTGAGCAATGAGAACACATGGACACAGGGAGGGGAACATCACACACGGGGGCCTGTAGCGGGATGGGGGGCTAGGGGAGGGATAGCATTAGGATAAATACCTAATGTAGATGACGGGTTGATGGGTGCAGCAAACCACCATGGCACATGTGTACCTATGTAACAAACCTGCACGTTCTGCACATGTATCCCAGAACTTAAAGTATAATAATAATAAAAAAAAGAATAGCTACTAAAGGCTCCCCAACATGGAGAAGCACTGCCAAACTAGCAAGCATTAAAACAGTTAGTCTCTTGGGGTAGAATCACTTTGCAAGCAACATGGATGTTTTTTACATATTTGTATAAGTAAATTATTGATTAGAAACAAACTTAACAGTCCAGCGCGGTGGCTAATGCTTGTAATCCCAGCACTTTGGGAGGCCAAGGTGGACAGAACTCTTGAGCCCAGGAGTTGGAGACCAGCCTGATAAACATGACAAAACCCCATCTTTACAAAAAATACCAAAATTAGCTGGGTGTAGTGGTGCTCACCTGTAGTCCTAGCTACTCAGGAGGCTGAGGAGGGAGGATCACTTGAGCCTGGGATTCAGAAGTTGCAGTGAGACGAGATCACCCCACTGCACTCCAGCCTGGGTGACAGGGCAAGACCCTGTGATATGGTTTGGCTCTGTGTCCCCACCTAAATCTCATTTTGTAGCTCCCATAATCCCCACGTGTTGTATGAGGGACCTGGGGGGAGATGATTGAACCATGGGGGTGGGTCTTTCCTATGCTGTTCTCGTGATAGTGAATGGGTCTCACGAGATCTGATGCTTTTAAAAACGGGAGTTTCTGTGCACAAGCCCTCTTTTTGCCTGCTGCCATTCACCTAAGATGTGACTTGCTCCGCCTTGACTTCCGCCATGATTGCGAGGCCTCCCCAGCCAGGTGCAACTGTAAGTTCATTAAACCTCTTTCTTTTGTAAATTGCCCAGTCTCAGGTATGTCTTTATCAGCAGCGTGAAAATGGACTAATACACCCTGTCAAAGAAAAAAAAAAAAAAAAAAAACACCTTATCTTACTTTTCCTATAAGTAAATTCCAAGCCAAGGAATGACAGGAATGGATGAATTAAATTAGGCATATCAATGTATTTCTTAAAGTGTTGAGTCCATCGCAATCCCAAATATCTATTTTTTCTGAGATTAGAAAAAAACATTTCTCTTATAAAAACTGTTGATAGGAGATTAGTGGTTAAATTGGAGGTGGATATAGTAAAAAACAAAAGAAAGGTCTTTAATTTTTTTTAATGTTTCAAAGAAGTAATTCTAGTACTAGTCACATTCTCATGGACTGGAAGGGTGGTTCAGACCATTTTCCATTTTTGTCATGGCTACTAGGAAACTCAGAACCAAATTGGAATTTAAATCACAACAATGATGTCAATCCCTTTGGTATCATTGCATATTTGAAATATTAGAAGCATGTTTCTTCTTCCATTACTTGACCCTCATTTTCTATTTTTGTTGTTGAGTAGGGAGTGGCATTTCAGAGAGCTAAAATGCCCACCTTATCTAGTCTGGAAACTCCAAGCGTTTAATTTTCTTCTCTCCATATATAAGTTTCCATGACAAAAGCTATTGGAGGTAGTGTGCTGGTCCCAGGTTACTCTGCACAGTGTGAAAGAAATGGCCAACAAGTATATTTAAAAATGCTCAATATCACTAATTATCAGGGAAATGCAAATCAAAACCACAATGAGATCTCACCTCATATCTGTTAGAATGGCTACTGTATAAAAAAGATTAAAAATAAAAAAGACAGGCAAGGATGCAGAGAAAGGGTAACACTTATGCACTGATTGTGGGGATATAAACTAGTACAGCCATTACACAGAACAATATGGAGGTTCCTCAAAAAACAATGAATAGAACTACCATATGATCCAGCAATCCCATAACTAGGTATTTATCTAAAGGAAAGGAAATCAGTGTATCAAAGAGATATTGGCACCCCTGTGTTTACTGCGGTACCATTCACAATAGCCAAGATATGGAAGCAATTTAAGTGCCTTTCAAAGGATGAACTGATAAAGAAAACGTGATATATATATATATATATATATATATATATATATATACACACACACACACACACATATACACACAATGGAATACTATTCAGCCATAAAAAAGAATGAAATCCTGTTATTCATGGCAACATAGATGAGCCTGGAGGATGTTATGTTAAGTGAAATAAGCGAGGCACAGAAAGACAAATATAGCATGAGCTCACTCATATGTGCAATCTTACAAAGTTGATCTTACAGAAATAGAAATTGGAACAGAGGTTACTAGAGGCTGAGAAGAGTAGAGGGAAAGGGAGAGAATAAGGAGGGATTTGTTAAACGATACAAAATTTCAGCTAGATAGGAGGAATGAGTCTAGTATTCTATAGCATTGTTGTGTTACTATAGTTAGCAATGATATATCATATATTTTCAAAGAGCTAGAAGACAGGATATTGAATGCTCCCAATACAAAGAAATAATAAATGTTTGAGATGATGGATATGCTGATTACTCTGATCTGATCACTATACATTGTATGTATTAAAACATCGCTATGTACCCCATAAATATGTACAATTATTATGTGTCAATTAAAAATCAATTTTTAAAACATATAGAAAAAAAAGAAAGGTATGCTTACTTTTGGGGGGATTTCTCTATCAATGATGCACATGGCCACAAGTTGTAACCTAAGAGCTTGGGGTTAGTAATACTACGCTGTAGATCCAATATGGTTTACTGAAACCTAAAGTGAAGAACTTAGCAGAATCATTTCATTTACCTGAGTTTTTGAACAGATAACTTAAGGTTTTACTATTAAACAATGGTTGGTGTGAAAGTTTTTGTTACTGATTGAGAGCAGACACCTGTATGTTTTGAAAACCAGTCAAGAGGTTGGTAGAGGTGATGTTCTATTATGAAACTTCATTTTGAGAACCATGGTCGAGGTTGAAGTTTTACTCTTGGCCTGACTCTCTGCATTGCTGATCTCAACACTCACCTGAACCCCACCTCTTGCATTCCGCATCCCCTACATTCTTGCGCATGCACACACACACACACACACACACACATACACACACACAAAACACATATCCCTATACTTCTTCACCTAGGGTTAAAGTTGGGAAATTTACATGGTTTTCTGGCACCAGCTCACACATCTATTTTCTGCCTTAGATTCTATCCAAATCAGGAGTGAAAGAAATTATGAGGAAGGCAGAAAGGGAATGGAGAAGCTAGTAGCTAAGGGCATGAAAAACAATAGAAGTAGTGGAAAGAGGAAACACAGAAAATGCCTCCGAAAGGGGATGGCGATGTGACTTAACAAAGAGAACACTGGATAAGGGCCTAGAGACCTGAAATTGAGTTTTAGCTTTGTCACGGTCCCCATTGTGACTTTGGACAAAGCTCTACCATTCTTTGGTGCTCAGTTTGCTTATTTGTAAAATGGGAATTATTTGTAAAATGGGAATTGTTTTTAATCCCTAATTTTTACTTTATGGCAGTGTTGTAAAATCCAACAAGATGACATGTGTGAAAATATTTTGCAAACCATCAAGAGCAAAACCTATCTAAGGCATTAGCGATGGGAGACTTAAATAGGAGCCACCATAATCAGAACAGAAATGGCAGTTATTTTTATCTTTTCCTTACATGTTCTTCATAACCCACTGTTATCATTTAGAAAATTCCTGTGATGTAGTCATCTAGCAGCCTCTGATTTTCTTTATCCTTTTCTCAGTTTCTACTTCAAGCTGATCTTTGTAAGCAAACATGCCCTGAGTACCTCTTCAGAAGGCAAAAACAAGAGAGATCTGATTACTAGATTACTTTGTGTTATGTTGCATAAGGACATATATTGGTAATAATCCCTTAATTGCATACAGTATATCCCTGGACACACATATATGATTAAATATATAAATGCAAATACATACATGCCCACGCTTGCCCATGCACACACCCACACACCCCACAGTGAATTCCTCACCCTCCTTTTTACACTTAGCATATCACACAATAAAGAGGTGACATGGTCCTTGGGAAAGAGAGCCTTGCCATCTAGGTCACATTGTTAACTTGCTCACCCAGAGCTTATTTTACCCAATGAGATGCTCCACCGATTTCACATGTTCTGTTTCTATTTTAACATGAATTGAGGCAGAACTAAATCATCTTAAAGCATCTGTCGATAGGCAGTTATCCAGCCACTTAGTTTCATGTTCTTCAGAGCCCAGTGTTATCATTTGGAATCATTTTGTGATCCATTTATATAACAGCCTCTGAGTTTTCCTTATCTTTCTTCCACTTTCTCCTTCAAACTGATCTTTGTAGGCAAACAGGCCCTGATGATCACTGATTTCATTGCGAACCAAAGCAAAGACAGGAGCCTGATTGTTCGATTACTTTGTGCCACATTTTATAAGGAAAAACTGATGTAAGAACCCCTTGGATTTATACAAAGTACTTTGAAAATACCCCAAGGCTAGTTATGTGATCATGGGCCTTACTTAATTTCCCTTTATTTCATCTGTAAACTGGTGATAATATTCATGATGTAGTCAGTCAATTTGGGGTATGGTCATTCGAGCAATTAGAGATCAACTTAATCATGTTCTTATTAGCCCCCTTCTGTCTATCTCACCCATGAAGATATCATGAAGGGCTTTGTCAGATGCTGTGCCGAAATCCAGATACACTGTGTTCAACATTTCCCTGGTCTACAAGGATAGTAAAGAACCCAATCAAAAATTTAAAGGAAAGAAAGAGAGGATGAAAATTAAATTGTTTGGAGTGATCTGTACTCCATAACCCCATGCTATCTCCTGCTGATGGTCACCTCACTCCACAAGTGCCCACAAAACTTGTATTTCCATTTGGACAGTTTGCCAGTAATGGACTTCAAACTCGCTGGTGGGTACTTTCTAAAAATGACTCTTGTCTCATTTTTTTTTCTTTTTTTTTTCTTTTTTTATTATACTTTAAGTTTTAGGGTACATGTGCACAACCTGCAGCTTTGTTACATATGTATACATCACACACCGGGGCCTCTTGTCTTATTTTTAAAATAAAACAACTTTTTCCCAGTTGTCACTTCTCCCTCCTCAAAACAGTTCCTTGCAAATCCTAAAGAGGAGTTCACACCTTAAAAGAGAGACGAATGTGGAGGAAGTAACCTATGGATGCAAATCCCTATTCACCCCTTACCTGCCATCAGAGCACCTTCAGTTCTTCCCACGGAGTCTTGTGGCCCTTGACGGTCAGTGGCAACACCACTGGGGAGGTCCTGAGGAGACCCTGAAGTCACTTAGAGGGCATGTGGCTGGTTACACACTTTTCATTTTAATTTCAACCAGCATTCAGAGAGGACCTACTTTATGCCAAGGTCCTGTGGACAGTGTAACTTCTCTCAGAGCTTACTGTCTTGTATGAAAGACAGATATGTGAGCAAATAAATATAACCCAGTTGTTAGTGAATCTAAAGAACTAAAAAAAGAACTATGGTCTCAGCTCACTCAATCTTTTTATATTTATGGTTGCTTTTATTCTAGCTGAGGATGGGGCTAGGTAGGCCTGGTTCACTGCAGGACAAAACAGGCTGGATGAGAAGAAGACCTGAAAAAGTACTGGATTAATGGAACAGGACAGGCACATAGAATACAGGCTGTTTTATAGGTACTGGGGGACAATTCAATCTGGAAGGCAAAGGTGCTGTATAGTGATTGCTACAGCTTAGAGAAGAGGAATGACAAGGGTCCAAGCATCTCAACAGGTGGCCCAAGTATAATAATGAAAAACGTAGGAGTGGGCAATGCTTATATTCCAAGAAAGCGAGGATCAGCATCAGGGAATTTCACTAGCAGGTACCAAGCCCTAGCTTCCAGGCTTGAGTTTATGGGAATTTCTCCGTTTAGCAATCACCCTGCCTACAATACATTCTGTGATAATAAAACTGACAATTATACCAATATAGTCTGTCTTACCTCACCTCTGAAGAACTAGTGCTCCCCATGGGATTATAGGTCTCAACTCCAGAATGACCTGCAGATACAAGTTAGGATACCTCCTAAGCATGTAGCAAAAAATGTGATGGCTGCCACATGACCCTAAAGGTTGACTCCAATGCCTGTAGCCATTACTCCTGAAATCCGCCCCAAGCTGAAGCCCATGTGGATTTGTCCATTGAGAGCTTCAAAACTGAGTGCAACAGCAAAAGAAATTATCATCAGAGTGAACAGGCAACCTACAGAATGGGAGAAAATTTTTGCAGTCTATCCATCTGACAAAGGGCTAATATCCAGAATCTACTAGGAACTTAAATTTACAAGAAAAAAAAAACAACCCTATTAAAATGTGGGCAAAGGACATGAACAGATGCTTCTCAAAAGAAGACATTTATGCAGCCAACAAACATATGAAAAACAAAAGCTCAACATCACTAATCATTACAGAAATGCAAATCAAAACCACAATGAGATATCATCTCACACCTATCAGAATGGCAATTATTAATAAGTCAGGAAACAACAGGTGCTGATGAGGCCGTGGAGAAATAGGAACACTTTTATACTGTCGGTGGGAATGTAAATTAGTTCAATCATTGTGGAAGACAGTGTGGTGATTCCTCAAAGACCTAGAACCAGAAATACCATTTGACCCAGCAATCCCATGACTGGATATATACCCAAAGGAATATAAATCATTCTATTATAAAGATACATGCACGCTAATGTTCACTGCAGCACTATTCACAATAGCAAAGGCATGGAATCACCCCAAATGCACATCAATGACAGACTGGATAAAGAAAATGTGGTACATATATACCATGGAATACTATGCAGTCACAAGAAGGAACAAGATCGTGTCCTTTGCAGAGACATAGATGGAGCTGGAAGTCATTATCGTCAGCAAACTAACACAGGAACAGAAAACCAAACACTGCATGTTCTCACTTACAAGTGGGAGCTGAACGATGAGAACACATGGACACAGGGAGGGCAACAACACACACTAGAGCCTGTTGGTGGGAGGGGAGAGCATCAGGATAAATACCTAATGAATGCTGGGCTTAATACTTAGGTGATGGGTTGATAGGTGCAGCAAACCACCATGGCACACGTTTGCCTATGTAACAAACCTGCACGTCCTGCACATGTATTCCAGAACTTGAAATAATTTAAAAACCGGAGTGCGAGAGCCCAAACCACTGGAGTTATGGACAAGAAGGAAGAGGGTAAGAGTTACATAGATTACTGGTTTCCATTTGGAGGGGATGGGCAGGGAACAAGGAGAGGATAAGAAAGAGGAGAATGTGTATGTTGAATCAATGTTCCTAAGTTCTTCTTTCTCATCTATACATATCCAGTTGAGAATCAGTGGCATAAGTTGAATAATTTTATTTAATACCAACATCTTTATCTGAGGATATTGGGGTGTTTGGTGTTTGGAGAAGGGACTGGAAAGATCACCTTACCTGGACTGACATTCAGTGGAGGGAAATCCAGTCACTTTTCAAAAAAAAATTAAAACCCTGAGCCTTACATAAAGTATATAAATATTCCCATTTAACAAGAATAGGCTTATGAGCAAAGTGCTATTGAGGCTTCAGCACCATGACTCAGAATTTCTTTCAGCTAGAAATTAAAGTCCCAATTGGAGATAGATCCATAGAAAAACTGACACACTACCACTCACTCTCAAGCCCCCTGAAAGCCCCCTGACAAACCCTGAGGCTGAAAATGTCTAAGGACATTTTCTGAAAGATTTAAAAGGGGCTTATAAATGTCATGAAGTTACTCTAAAGCCATATCTATTGGAAGGAGAGGTCCAGAATCACTTCCTGGGGCTGGTCTCTGGCATGAATGCATTGGCCTGGGAGTGAACCTCTATGATACTGGCAGTGGGGCACTGCCAGGCCTGATGGATCTTCTGAGTGTGCATGCTGACCTCCAGTCAGGAACCTGGGTACTAGCTTGTTACTTTCTCCTGAACTCAGCTAAGAGGTTTATTGTATTTTATACAGCAATCCTGAGTGTTTTGTAGCAACAGAGCTTCTATGGAATGTTTAGTTGACCATATGTCCAGAGACATAAGTTCAACTCTTAAAAATGAGAAGGAGAAAGTACCCTTGTGTTGTTATAAAAGTGATACTAAACATTAAGCATGTTTTGGTAGATATGGAGATGCGCCACTCAGAACCCCTTTGAAGAAAGGACCTGCTGCCCAAATGCAAGGTGACATGCAGCCTTAGCTTACCTATAACCACTTCTGGGATCTTTAATATGATGCATGTGCCAATTTGGGTTCTTTGGGAAACAGGCAGTGGGATAGAATTAGGAGCATTAAAAAAAGTTTGTGAAGTAGTATCTGTGAAAACAAAAGGGAGGAAGGAGGACTGGGGAAAGATAGCAGTCTGATCACAATATAGACCTGACAAAAGTCTCTGAATAATCTTGGAAGGATGTAGATGGAAACAGCAGCAGCAACCCTAAGGAAAACTCAGATCATTTGATTTCACGGTTAGTACCTGCCAGGTTGTTGGGGTCTCCTTGATGATCTGACCTAAGCTTACAAATGAACACTTGCATCACCAGCCCTCAAGCTTCCACAATGTAAAGGAGTGAGTTCCTAAGGAATGTATGGACCCCTATGCCCACAGACAACTTTCATTCATCTCTGAAATTCTGCATATTACTGACAATAAATGATGATGAAGATAACTGACACTTAAATGTCATTATATTTTTTCTTCAGCAATATTTGATGATTAGAAAAGTTACTAATTGATTGAAACACTACAGGGATGATGTGCCTTTGTAAAGGACAAGCAAAAGAAAAATAACAGTAGATTCCATGTGATTGCAGGGGGTATCTAAGATATTTTTACCTTCCTTGTTTTTCACTTTGATTTCTGGAGAATAACAATCAAACAAATGTACAACCATGTTCAAAATACTCGTGTTGTCTATTGAGAACCATTATTGTCAGATCCTGAGGAATGGAAATTAGTATTTTGTCTATTTTGTCTATTGAGATCCATTATGGAAACTGACGGTTCTGCATTCCCAAACAAAAGCAGAGAAAGGTACAATAGAACCAAGGAGAGACAGAAAGAAAAACAGAGAAATGGAGATTGACAGAGTCAGAGAGGCAGAGCCTGATGTGGGCTCAGAAGGGAAGTTCAACCTGAGATTTGTCCTCACCCAACCAGGTATACGTATCGTGTATAGAAAATGAAACACACTTTGAAAACAAAAAAATATGGTGGAAATAGGAATGGGGTGGGGGAGTACAGGAGATAAGCATGTTTTTGACTTTTTTCTTTAAATCTATAGCATGAAACACAGTATTGAAAGAAGGGCAAGGCTCAATGCATAGGTAGTGGGTGTTATCTACCATAAATTTCCCCACCATCCTTCCTCCCAGCATTCTGTTTGTCTAGAGTCTGCTCTCACTCTCATCCTTATTACCTACAATTCAATTCACACAAATGACTGGACACTCTCTGGGTTCCCGCCTTTGCTTAGATAAAGAACCTATTCCCTCCCAAGGCCACCATCTCATCCAAAACTCTCACTGGACACGTAGGGAAAGAAAGCCTCAAAGACTAGATGAGACAGACTAGTCTAAGGTCACACAAACACCACCAAGTAGATGATCTAGGAACACAGTTCAGGTCCCAGTGGAGTTGGAACTTCAGGTAGACATGGAGATTCCTCCGTGTGCACAAACTTACTTGTATGCGAGGCTGGGAAGTGTAGCTAAACTGTGAACCCAAAAAGGAGAAAATAAGTAGATATTTGCAAAACGGTTCTATATACCCCTCTGTCTGTCCCCAAATGTTCTTAAAGGCATGTGGTAGTCACACCATTTGTTAGACTGAAGCAGCAAGGATATGAGTACATCTTACACTGGGAATACTAATTTCCATTCCTCAGGATCTGACAATCCCAAAGCAGTTAGAAGCTGGTATGCCTGCCAGGCACAGTGGCTCACACCTGTAATCCCAGCACTTTGGGAGGCCGAGGCAGGCGGATCACAAGATCAGGAGATCGAGACCATCCTGGCTAACACGGTGAAACCCCGTCTCTACTAAAAATACAAAAAATTAGCCGGGCATGGTGGCGGGCACCTGTAGTCCCAGCTACTCGGGAGGCTGAGGCAGGAGAATGGCGTGAACCCAGGAAGTGGAGCTTGCAGTGAGCCGAGATTGTGCCACTGCACTCCAGCCTGGGCAACAGAGAGAGACTCCGTCTCAAAAAAAAAAAAAAAAAAAGAGGCTGGTATGCCTTCTCCATAATCTCTCTTTCTGTCTCTGTCTCTGTCTCTCTCTCTCTCTCTTTCTGTGTGTGTGTGTGTGTGTGTGTGTGTGTGTGTGTGTGCTTATCAACCAGTCAGATTAAGAGATCCAGTGGAAAATTCTCAAAGGCCCTAGTTACTGTGGAACCTGGATTTCTGAGTCATCACTTAGAAAACTACCAAGAGAGCCACCAGGCTCTCATCAGACATCACTATATGAAAAAAAAATACTTGTACTGTGTTAACCCACTGACATTGGGAATTGTGTATACAGAAGCTAGCATTAATTGCCTTGACTAATACAGAACCCCAACTTCTCTGAGAAACACCCAAATTGAACTTGTCAAAAGATTGAATGGGATCTTACCCATCTAATAGTGTGTGAGTTTGCTAGGACTGCTGTAACAAAGTACCACAGCCGGGTGGCTTAAACAGCAGAAATGTATTGTCTCCTAGTTCTAGAGGCCAGAAGTACAAGATCAAGGAGTCTGCAGGGTTTATTCTGTCTGAGGTCTCTGAGGGAAGGATCTGTTCCAGGCCACTCTTCGACTGGTAGATGCATTACCCCAATCTCTGCTTTTGTCTTCACATCATGTTCTCCGTGTGTGTGTGTGTGTGTGTGTGTGTGTGTGTGTGTCTAAATCTCCCCTTCTTATAAGGATACCTGTCATATTGGATTGGTGACCCACCCTACTGTAGTATGATCTTATCCTAACATAACTCATTACACCTGCAACAACTCTATTTTCAAATAAGGTCACATGCTGGGGTCCTGGGAGTTAGGACTTTTGAACATATGAATTTGGCAAAGGGACACAATTCAACCCATTAACAGGTAGTGCCATTGGCAAGGAGCTAGTTTTGTCAGCAGTTGAAAGCCCAAATGCTATTCTTCTAATGGAGAGAGTGCTGGGGAGCCCCACGTTTGGTATAGCCAGCTTCATACAGTTACATCCTTGTCACTGACCTAAAGGAATTTGTAATCATTTCTGTGTACCAGATGGTGTCCCTCCATCACCATTACACTGATGACAAGCACAGTCTCTGACTGAGCTAGATGCTGTGTCTGAAATATCTATTTAGAAGTTGTTATGGACTGAGTTGTGTCCCTCCAAAATTCCTATATTGAAGTCCTAACCCCTGTACTTCAATATGTGACTATATTTGAAGATAGGGTCTTTACAGAGATGATCAAGTTACAGTAAGGTCATTAGGGTAGGCATTAATGTAATCTGAGTAATGTCCTTATAAGAAGAGGAGATTACGACACAGACATACACAGAGAGGAGATAAAGACACAGGGAGGAGAGGATAGCCATCTCCAAGGCAAAGAGAGAGGCCTCAGGAGAAACCAACCCTGCCCACACCTTGATCTCAGATTTCTAACAATGCATTTCAGTTGTTTAAGCTATCCTGTCTGTAGCACTTTGTTACGGCAGCCTGAGCAAACCCATAGGGAGGTCCTCAAGGAGGAACAGTCCTAAACAAGAACAAGAGCGTCATTAAAATCCCTAGAGAGGCTGGGAACAGCCTTCAGATCCACCTCAATGAAGGCAGGCACTTGCATGGAGATGGAACTCTTTTTTTTTTTTTTTTTTGGTGCTGCCACTGCAGCATGTTCTCCCTCCTCTACCCTGCCAGCATGACAATCAATTTGTTACAGGCTTTTCCCATGACTTACATTTCACTAGGTCTGCAGATTCAAACAATGAGCTCTGTGTATTAGATTTCATAGGAAAATTGTGAGTGCACAAACCTATGTGACCAATAGATGCCGTATCAGACTGGGCACCAGAGCTCCTGCTGGGAGTCTTCTCCAAGTAGTGGCAAGAACTACAACTCAAGAATAAGGGCAACTAAATTAGCATCCCAGAGTTAGAAGGTCCTTTTGTTTAAACCAGTAGTTTTTAGCCCATGATCTTTTACAAGCCCTGCATGCAAACTGGCTCCTGGGTTCCTCAGTCACTGAATGTCAAATGCGGTGAGATGCTGAGGTGGTGCTGCTAAAGTTAGAATGCTCAAAGTTGCCAATTAATTCTGTGCAAAAAGGTATTTACATCATCATTCTCCACCTTAGGCCCTGCCTGATGTTCTCGAGTTTCTGTCAGTCTGGGGCCTCCTTAGAAGTAACTGCTGGCCTCAGGCTTGGAAACAAAGCAATCACTTAGAGCAAAGTTACTAGCCTATTTGTTGGACAGCAACTGGCTATATTTATCCTCTATTTTTCCCTCACCCCCTCTCACCCCGTATTAGTCTCCAATTGCTGTGTAACAAATTTCCACAAGTGTAGCAGCTATAAATAGCACACATTTATTTTCTCAGTTTCCGTGGGTTAGGAGTCTGGGTACAGCTCAGCTGGGTCCTCTGATTGGGGTCTCACAAGGCTGCAATGATGGTGTTAGTCAGGCTGCATTCTCAACTGAAGCTTAATGTCCTCTTCCAAGCCCCCATAGTTGCTGGCAGGATTCGTTTCCTTGTGTGGCATGACTGAGGGCCCTGGCTTTTGCTGGCTCTTAACTGTAAGCTTCCCTCAAGTCCTAGAGGCTTAGGCAGCTCACAATATGGCTGTTTGCTTCCTCAAGGGCAGCAGGTCTCTCCACTCTGCAAGGAAGGAACCCCAAATATTGTAACATAATCATAGAAGTGATATCCCATCATCTTTGCCATACTCCATTGCTGAGAAGCAAGTCTTGAGTACCGTCCACACTCTAGGGGAAGGGGTTATACAAAAGCATGACTCATTGCAAGTCATCTTTGAGTGTGTCTACCAGCCCCTCCTATCCCCCACTGGCTCACCTTCTACAGGGTTAGGGTTAGTCCTAGATGATAGCAAGCATAGCAGCTGCTGACAGCTTCTATTCATAATACCACCAATGGAGTTTGGGGGGAGGGGCACTCAGCATGCCCCTTGTTATCGTGTTCTCCTTTCAATGCACCTGTAATACCAGGTGCATTTCTTCATGGTCATCACTATCTTCCCAGTTAAGTCACATATGGATTATCACCTGTTTGTGCATTCAAAGCTCAGGACCAATCTCACAATATCACATGGACCAGCAGCATCAGCATCCTATGAAAACTTGTTAGAAGTGCAAATTATCTGGCTCTACACCAGACTTACTGAGTCAGAAACTCTAGGGTGGAGCCCAGCAGTCTGTGTTTTAACAAGTCCTTGAGGGCATGCTGATGCATGCTCAAGGCTGAATACCACTGAGTTCAGAAATAGGCTTTATAGAGAAAGCAGAACTCTAATAGCCAAGAAGCACATGAGAAAAGAAAATTTAGTTTCCCCTGCATATTAGTCTGGTAGTGCTGCCATAACGAAGTACCACAGACTGGGGAGCTTAAGCCACAAAAATGTATTGTCTCATAGTTCTGGAGGCCAGAAGTCTGAGATCAAGGTGGCAGCAAGGTTGGTTCCTTCTGAGGGCTCTCTCTTTGGCTTGTAGATGGCATCTTCTCCCTGTGTCTTCACATGATCTTCCTTCTATGTGTCTCTGTGCCCTAATCTTCTCTTCTTATAAGGCATCAATCAGACTGGATTAGGGCCCACCATAGTGACCTCATTTTACCTTAATTACCCCCTTTAAAGACCTCATTTCCAAATTCAGTTACATTCTGAAGTACTTGGGGGTTAAGACTTCAACTTTGAGGTGCTAATTATTTCTAGGAGTTGTTTGGGAATGCCAATAGCTCAGCACTGGGAGATCTTTGGGCATGTGAGATGTTGTCAGTCCCCTGCTAGAGGAGGAACTGCTGGTCCTATTAGAAGCTGAACTTAGAAAAAATACACCCTCTGGAGGAATGGAAGGGTTAGTTCCAACTAACTGGTTGTCCAGCAACCCCCAGAGTGAGCTCCCAAGATCACATTTAGATAATGCTGTCCATGGCACTTGCTATGGTTTGAATGTGTCTCCCAAAGTTTATGTGTTGGAAATTTGTTCCCCAGTGCATTAAGAGGTGGGACCTTTAAGAAGTAATTAAGTCATGAAAACTCTGCCCTAATCAATAGATTAATGTCATTATCTCAGGAATAGGCTTTTTATAGAAGAGAAGAGTCTCAGTCTCTCTCTCTCTCTCTTTCTCTCTCTCTCTCTCTCGCTCTCGCTCTCTCTCTCTCTCCCTCTCTCCCCCTTCTGACATGGGATGATGCAGCAAGAAGGCCCTCACAAGACGCAGCCCCTTCATCTTGGAATTGTCAGCCCCTAGAACTGTAAGACATAAATCTCTTTTCTTTATAGATTACCCAGTTTCATGTATTCTGTTACAGCAACACAAAACAGAGTAGATAGCACCACATTAGTAGGGCTCTCTGGTTTACGAAGACAAATAAAGTCACACTGACAGCAATAATTCAAATTTCACTGACATGTTTCCTGCAAAGTCCACCTCAAGCATTTTTAGGTGTCTCTTCTGTGCTCACAAACAATTTGCTCCTGCTGGAATGACTGCTGCACCCCTGGGCCATGCTGTTCCCTCCATGCTGATGCTCCAATAAGCACTCCACTCCACTGCTCTGTTAGCCACAAGAGTCCAACACTGTCTGTCACTCTTCTGCCAGAGCCCATGCTACTGCTATTAGATAATGTATATACAGCCTTCCGTCAGTATTGTGAGGGATTGGCGTCTGGACTCCCTCAGATACCCAAATCCACAGATGTTCAAGTCCCGTATGTAAAATGGTGTAGTGTTTGCACATAACCTACACACATCTTCCTGTATGCTTTAAATCATCTCTAGATTACTTACAATACTTGATACAATGTCAATGCTATGTAAATAGTTGTTATACTGCATTGCTTAGGGAATAACGACAGGAAAAACTCTGTTCATATTCAATGCAGATGCAACTATTCTTTTAAAAAATATATTTTTGATCTGCAATTGGTTTAATCCAGAGATGCAGAACCCATGGATGCAGAGGGCCAACCGCACAGCCTTGCACAGCTCTAACAGCAGACCCCATCAAGTGACAATTAGGCACTGCTCTGCTGGGTACAGAAGGTCCTACAAGTGCTACTATTTTGCTAGGAATGGTTTTCTTTTGTGCTATTCTTCTGGGTTTAGGAGGAATCCATTTGTTGCCTCTATGAGCTCTCAAAACTATAGAACTAAATGTTCGTTTTTGAAAAGTACAGAAGAATGTCTCTCTCCTCTTTGT
Source organism: Pan troglodytes (assembly GCF_028858775.2). Classification (NCBI taxonomy): domain Eukaryota; kingdom Metazoa; phylum Chordata; class Mammalia; order Primates; family Hominidae; genus Pan; species Pan troglodytes. Next base: position 150,062,961 of record NC_072421.2, read on the forward strand.
GTTGCACTCTGTTATTGAATCTCATGTTTCTTTCAGAGCCCACTGAAGAGAAGCTTTTTATCCAGTTTGAAAGATCACATATTGTGTCAAGTGTGTATGCTTAGACCAATAAGCTATGGCCAGGGGACAAAGGTCACATCAGCTCCACTCTGTGGTCACAGAGTAGAGGGGTTTGTCCTTATGTATCAAAGCCATTTCTAGGAAATTAGGGAGACATCTCAATGTCTTTTTCTTTTAATATTTGGCACGTGTTTATTCTATATTTGTAGTACAGTCATATTTTCAAATTTTTGAAAATGATATATTATCAAAAATATAATTAAATTCAGTTTAGATTTCATACATACTTTAATGTATAACATAAAATGACCATTTTAACCATTTTTAAGTATACAGTTCAGTGACATTGAGTACATTCACATTGTTGTCCAACCATCACCACCATCCAGAACTTTTTTCTCATCTTGCAAAACTGAAACTCCACTCCCATTAAACCCTAACTCCTCATTCCTCTGCCCCTTCAGCCCAAGGCAACCACCATTCATTCTGTGTATGAACTTGACTACTCTGGTATCTCATATAAGTACAATCATGCAGTATTGGTCCTTTTCAGGCTGGATCATTTTACTTACCATAATGTCCAGTTGGCTTTTACACTCTCCCATTCTACTAATAGAATTGCAAACAGATGCACATCTCTTCATCTCAGAATTTTTTTTAATGCCTCAGTTCTGTCACTCCTCCAAATACAGACTTGTCCCTCTCTTCCTTTTACTTGACAACTTGCTTTCTAAGCAATTGCACTCTAGTTTCCATGCCACTCTCCATATTCACCAATGACCTCCTAATCAATTAGTTTAATGGATTTCCCCATGAAAATTCATCTGTCTTGATGTTTCCATAGAATTGAACAGACAGTACATTGTTTATGCAAGATTGGTATAATTACTATTCAATGGAAGAACATTTCATTTCCATTTTAAAGATGGAGAAACTGAGCCTCAGAGTTTCATTTGTTTATTCACAAAACAAATATGTCTTGAGTTCCTCCTATACTAGTCCTACTACTGGGTACTGAAGAAAGAACAATGAGCTTCAAAGGTATTATGTATGCAAAATATTACATATAAGTATATAATTATGAATTGTAGTTAGTATGGATAGTTTTTTCAAATATTTTTGATCTGCAGTTGGTTGAATCCATCAGTTGAATGCACCAATAGAATAGATTGAATGCATCAATAAAATAGAAGATACAGGATTGCTGAGGGTTCACAGGAACGCCTGATTCAGATTGAAAGTGAAGTGGGTAGGAGTGGGATGAGGCAACTTTGAAGGATATTTTAGTCGTGCCTGGGCTTTTGAAAATCAAACAATATAAAGAATAATAATGCAAAGTAACATTTCCCTACATGACCCCAATCCTGCTCTCCAGAAGTACTCCTTTGAAGTCTTTTAGCTGATTCTGATTTTTATCTTCTGGAGACTCAAACCACATCTCTAAACCATCTGCTTATACTACTCTTGGGTGCTTTATCATTTTCAATGGTATTTATTGACATCTCTGGAAGACAAGGCTTTAACTCAGTAGCATCACCTCCCCACACAGTCTTTCTCCCCACTTCCCCATACAACTACAGACCATTTTTGCCTCCTTTATGTGTCGCCTTTACCTAGCTATCTGAACTCTCACTATCCAATAATTGGCTATAACCTCTTGTAAAAAATGTCTATCCAAAATTTAGTCTCTGAAGTGAGAACTTGCTCTAGTGAATCCTCATGTAATGTCAGCCAAAATGTTTAGGTTGTGAATTACTCCTGCAGGAGGTTAGAACCTTGTCTAAATATGCTAGGCATTATTTTCATCATCATCCTCACCATTACCCTAATGGTTTTGCTTTTAATGGGTCCCAGCATTTACTTCTGCCAGGTTCCTAGGAGAACTACTAAACCTGGGTCCGATTTAGATATTATTTGTAATGTGCCATTACATTGTTTATTTATATTACAGTACACGTCATTGAAGGGCACAGAGAAAATCAAGTTCAGAGCCAATACTCTACCGTGGTATTGCCTATTACTCACAAATATACTCACTAATGAATTCCCTAACTGTTAAATAATTAGGCAAATGGTGTTTACAATGTTTTGTATTATGCAGAAATCTTTGGTTGGTTGTTATATAAATGTTTCAGGGTATTTTAGTAATATCTAGAAAAATGGGTTGGGGTTTTTGAATGGGCTGCAAATGCAATGGGTTTTCTTCAGTCAAATCATGAAAAATGCTGCTGTAATCTGAATATTTGCTTTCCAATATGTTTTCAGAAATGAGCTAGATTCAGATAATGAGGAATTCCTGTACTTGCACTTCTATTTCTTATTCCTTGAGCTATAAAATCCCTTGAGTCTCCATGTAAAATGAAGATATAACACCGTTACCTATTCCCTTTGTTTCTTCTCTCCTTTGTCAAAGACTCTCTCCTTTGACCAAATCTTTAGTCAGCTGAAACTGCCTTCAGCAATAATCCTGTCAGTCAGGTTAGCCAGAAACTCCTTATCCTTGATATTTCCTCTTAGTAATTTTCTATCCACTGATGCCCCCTCCCCCACCCTGCTCCCTGATTATAAATCCCCACTTGTCCATGCTGGAGTCCGAATCCAATCTCTGTCCTCCACTGCAAGACTCCATTGCAGTGGTCCCTGTACCTATCACCACTTACTCTCTTGAATAAGATCTGCCTTACCAACTTTAACAAGTGTCATGTATAATTTTTAACACCTTCTACTCCCTACCCATTTCTGCCTCTGTACTTGTATTCTTTTGTTGTCAAGGTTGATAACATTTAGATTCTGTTCTATAAATCTAAAAGTGCTTTGTCTATAGTTGGTTCTAAAAGTTGAAAATCAATATATGGTAATTACATTACTATAACTATTCAATATTGCTTGCTGCACATCTCAGTAATGTATTATATTCTTTTCCTAATACAAAGTTTTTGCCTTCCTGGAGGCTTTATTTGCATTTCTTGTTTTCTTTGTTTGCCTCTATCATCTCCTTCTTAGGATAATCCACATTCCTAAGGATCCAGATAAATCTCCAGAATCCCCTTTACTCCTAGATGCTTCTTTCTGAGTCCTCTGTCCTCCTGCATCCATGGTGACTGGGTGTTCTTTAGGCCAGTTGCTCAACTGCCATCCCAGGACTCCCCTTCATTGATCTCCTCGGCTGAATGTTTTCTGATTCTCATGTCATTCTCTTTCTAGGTTTATACCTCATTCTTACACACATACCCAAGGAACATATTGAGAAAAGGTGCATGGGGATTGAATTTTATAAATTCCTGATGATCTAAAAATGCCTCTATTCTACCCTCACACTTAACTGATCATTTTCAAGATATGGAGTACTAGGTCAAAAACAATTTTCCCTCAGATTTTGGAGATCTTGTTCTTTTGAATGTAACCTGTTTCACCACGTCTTTGGATGCATTTAGAATCTGCTCTTTATCACTACTGTTTTGGAATTTCACGCTAATATACTTTGACAAATTTTTAATTTTCGTTTGCTGTACTGGATGCCTGGTACTCTTTCAAACTTAAGGTTGATATTTTTTTCTTCAGCCTAGGGATGTTTTATTCTATTACTACTTTGGTGATTTTCTCTCATCCACTTTTTTCTGTTATTTATTTATGGAACTCTTATTAGTCATATGGATTCAGAAATGTCACTTTGCTCTGAAATGATTATTATTGTAACTGTAAACTTCACATCCTATAATGAGGAGGAACAGATACTTTACACCCTGAGATAAACAAACAGAAACCAGGGTCACCCTACCTAGTTTTCTTTCCCCAAAAGAAGCCAATCCTTAAGCCTTTCCTGAAAGTTACTGACTCCCTAAGAAAAACAATTCTCTCTTGCCTTTTGTGATGTCAGTGTCTGCAGATATGTTGCAATCCTTTAAAAAATGATAATCATGTGAGAAAATTGTTGTTTTCCACCATAAACTAAATGTAAATTCAGTAACCTCTAGTTTTGTTAATCTTCTAATCTTCTAGTTTTTGTTTTTATTCCCCCCACTTCAAATACTTGTTACTCCTTTTACAGCCTGGACTGCCTTGCAGACCTTTTCTACAATTAAACTTCTTTGCTTACTGAAAGCTTTCATCCCTGAGGCTTGTTCTCTTGCTCAGATAATGGACTCAATCACACAAGAAGGAATAATAGAGATTACGGTATAAGTCTAGTCCTGTGTAATTTGGGGTACTCTAGTTATTTAAATTTACCATCTGCTTTTTATTAAATTTGCAATCTTCTCTAGATATGAATAATTCCCAAATAGACCTTTTGGTTAAAAGACTCGATGGGGTGGAGCCAAGATGGCCGAATAGGAACATCTCCAGTCTACAGCTCCCAGCGTGAGCGATGCAAAAGATGGGTGATTTCTGCATTTCCAACTGAGGCACCGGGTTCATCTCACGGGGGAGTGCCAGACAGTGGGTGCAGTGCACCATGCATGAGCCAAAGCAGGGCAAGGCATCGCCTCACCCGGGAAGTGCAAGGGGTCAGGGAATTCCCTTTCCTAGTGAAAGAAAGGGGTGACAGACGGCACCTGGAAAATCGGGTCACTCCCATCCTAATACTGCCCTCTTCCAATGGGCTTAACAAATGGCACACGAGGAGATTATATCCTGCACACGGCTCAGAGGGTCCTACGCCCACGGAGCCTCGCTCATTGCTAGCACAGCAGTCTGAGATCAAACTGCAAGGCAGCAGTGAGGCTGGGGAGGGGAGACTGCCATTGCTCAGGCTTGAGTAGGTAAACAAAGCAGCCTGGAAGCTCGAACTGGGTGGAGCCCACCACAGCTCAAGGAGGCCTGCCTGCCTCTGTAGGCTCCACCTGTGGGGGCAGGGCACAGACAAACAAAAGACAGCAATAACCTCTGCAGTCTTAAATGTCCCTGTCTGACAGCTTTGAAGAGAGTAGTGGTTCTCCCAGTACGCAGCTTGAGATCTGAGAACGGGCAGACTGCCTCCTCAAGTGGGTCCCTGACCCCTGAGTAGCCTAACTGGGAGGCAACCCCAGTAGGGGCGGACTGACACCACACACGGCCTGGTACTCCTCTGAGACAAAACTTCCAGAGGAATGATCAGGCAGCAACATTTGCGGTTCACCAATATCTGCTGTTCTGCAGCCACCGCTGCTGATACCCAGGCAAACAGGGTCTGGGGTGGACCTCCAGTAAACTCCAACAGACCTGCAGCTGAGAGTCCCGACTGTTAGAAGGAAAACTAACAAACAGAAAGGATATCCACACCAAAAACCCATCTGTACGTCACCATCATCAAAGACCAAAGGTAGATAAAACCACAAAGATGGGGAAAAAACAGAGCAGAAAAACCAGAAACTCTAAAAATCAGAGCGCCTCTCCTCCTCCAAAGGAACGCAGCTCCTCACCAGCAATGGAACAAAGCTGGATGGAGAATGACTTTGACGAGTTGAGAGAGGAAGGCTTCAGAAAATCAAACTACTCTGAGCTAAAGGAGGAAGTTCGAACCAATGGCAAAAAAGTTAAAAACTTTGAAAAAAAATTAGACAAATGGATAACTAGAATAACCAATGCAGAGAAGTCCTTAAAGGACCTGATGGAGCGGAAAACCAAGGCACGAGAACTACGTGATGAATGCACAAGCCTCACTAACCGATGCGATCAACTGGAAGAAAGGGTATCAGCGATGGAAGACAAAATGAATGAAATGAAGCGAGAAGAGAAGTTTAGAGATAAAAGAATAAAAAGAAATGAACAAAGCCTCCAAGAAATATGGGACTGTGTGAAAAGACCAAATCTACGTCTGATTGGTGTACATGAAAGTGATGGGGAGAATGGAACCAAGTTGGAAAACACTCTTAAGGATATTATCCAGGAGAACTTCCCCAATCTAGCAAGGCAGGTCAACACTCAAATTCAGGAAATACAGAGAATGCCACAAAGATACTCCTCGAGAAGAGCAACTCCAAGACACATAATTGTCAGATTCACCACAGTTGAAATGAAGGAGAAAGTGTTAAGGGCAGCCAGAGAGAAAGGTCGGGTTACCCACAAAGGGAAGCCCATCAGACTAACAGCTGATCTCTCGGTAGAAACTCTACAAGCCAGAAGAGAGTGGGGGCCAATATTCAACATTCTAAAAGAAAAGAATTCTCAACCCAGGATTTCGTATCCAGCCAAACTAAGCTTCAAAACTGAAGGAGAAATAAAATCCTTTACAGACAAGCAAATGCTGAGAGATTTTGTCACCACCAGGCCTGCCCTAAAAGAGCTCCTGAAGGAAGCAGTAAACATGGAAAGGAACAACTGGTACCAGCCACTGCAAAAACATGCCAAATTGTAAAGACCATCAAGGCTAGGAAGAAACTGCATCAACTAACGAGCAAAATAACCAGCTAACATCACGATGACAGGATCAAATTCACACATAACAATACTAACCTTAAGTGTAAATGGGCTAAATGCTCCAATTAAAAGACACAGACTGGCAAATTGAATAAAGAGTCAAGACCCATCAGTGAGCTGTATTCAGGAAACCCATCTCATGTGCAGAGACACATATAGGCTCAAAATAAAGGGATGGAGGAAAATCTACCAAGCAAATGGAAAACAAAAAAAGGTAGGGTTTGCAATCCTAGTCTTGGATAAAACAGACTTCAAACCAACAAAGATCAAAAGAGACAAAGAAGGCCATTACATAATGGTAAAGGGATCAATTCAACAAGAAGAACTAACTATCCTAAATATATATGCACCCAATACAGGAGCACTCAGATTCATAAAGCAAGTCCTTAGTGACCTACAAAGAGACTCAGACTCCCACACAATAATAACAGGAGACTTTAACACCTCACTGTCAACATTAGGCAGCTCAACAAGACAGAAAGTTAACAAGGATATCCAGGAATTGAACTCAGCTCTGCGCCAAGTGGACCTAACAGACATCTACAGAACTCTCCACCCCAAATCAACAGAATATACATTCTTTTCAGCACCACACCACACCTATTCCAAAATTGACCACATAGTTGGAAGTAAAAGAGTCCTCAGCAAATGTAAAAGAACAGAAATGATAACAAACTGTCTCTCAGACCACAGTGCAATCAAACTAGAACTCAGGATTAAGAAACTCACTCAAAACCGCTCAATTACATGGAAACTGAACAACCTGCTCCTGAATGACTACTGGGTACATAACGAAATGAAGGCAGAAATAAAGATGTTCTTTGAAACCAACAAGAACAAAGACACAACATACCAGAATCTCTGGGACACATTCAAAGCAGTGTGTAGAGGGAAATTTATAGCACTAAAGGCCCACAAGAGAAAGCAGGAAAGATCTAAAATTGACACCCTAACATCACAATTAAAAGAACTAGAGAAGCAAGAGCAAGCACATTCAAAAGCTAGCAGAAGGCAAGAAATAACTAAGAACAGAGCAGAACTGAAGGAAATAAGACACAAAAAACCGTTCAAAAAATCAGTGAATCCAGGAGCTGGTTTTTTGAAAAGATCAACAAAATTGGCAGACTGCTAGCAAGACTAATAAAGAAGAAAAGAGAGAAGAATCAAATAGACGCAATAAAAAACGACAAAGGGGATATCACCACCGATCCCACAGAAATACAAACTACCGTCAGAGAATACTACAAACACCTCTATGCAAATAAACTAGAAAATCTAGAAGAAATGGATAAATTCCTGGACACATACACTCTCCCAAGACTAAACCAGGAAGAAGTTGAATCTCTGAATAGACCAATAACAGGCGCTGCAATTGAGGCAATAATTAATTGCTTACCAACCAAAAAAAGTCCAGGACAAGTTGGATTCACAGCCGAATTCTGCCAGAGGTACAAGGCGGAGCTGGTACCATTCCTTCTGAAACTATTCCAATCAATATACAAAGAGGGAATCCTCCCTAACTCATTTTATGAGGCCACCATCATCCTGATACCAAAGCCTGGCAGAGACACAACAAAAACAGAGAATTTTAGACCAATATCATTGATGAACATTGATGCAAACATCCTCAATAAAGTACTGGCAAACCGAATCCAGCAACACATCAAAAAGCTTATCCACCATGATCAAGGGGGCTTCATCTCTGTGATGCAAGGCTGCCCTTCAACATACGAAAATCAATAAACGTAATCCAGCATATAAACAGAACCAAAGACAAAAACCACATGATTATCTCAATAGATGCAGAAAAGGCTTTTGACAAAATTCAACAGCCCTTCGTGCTAAAAACTCTCAATAAATTAGGTATTGATGGGACATATCTCAAAATAATAAGAGCTATCTATGACAAACTCACAGCCAATATCATACTGAATGGGCAAAAACTGGAAGCATTCCCTTTGAAAACTGGCACAAGACAGGGATGCCCTCTCTCACCACTCCTATTCAACATAGTGTTGGAAGTTCTGGCCAGGGCAATCAGGCAGGAGAAGGAAATAAAGGGCATTCAATTAGGAAAAGAGGAAGTCAAATTGTCCCTGTTTGCAGATGACATGATTGTATATCTAGAAAACCCCATTGTCTCAGCCCAAAATCTCCTTAAGCTGATAGGCAAATTCAGCAAAGTCTCAGGATACAAAATCAATGTGCAAAAATCACAAGCATTCTTATACACCAGTAAGAGACAAACAGAGAGCCAAATCATGAGCGAACTCCCATTCACAATTGCTTCAAAGAGAATAAAATACCTAGGAATCCAACTTACAAGAGATGTGAAGGACCTCTTCAAGGAGAACTACAAACCACTGCTCAAGGAAATAAAAGAGGATACAAACAAATGGAAGAACATTCCATGCTCATGGGTAGGAAGAATCAATATCGTGAAAATGGCCATACTGCCCAAGGTAATTTATAGATTCAATGTCGTCTCCATCAAGCTACCAATGACTTTCTTCACAGAATTGGAAACAACTACTTTAAAGTTCATATGGAACCAAAAAAGAGCCCGTGTTGCCAAGTCAATCCTAAACCAAAAGAACAAAGCTGGAGGCATCACACTACCTGACTTCAAACTATACTACAAGGCTACAGTAACCAAAACAGCATGGTACTGGTACCAAAACAGAGATACAGACCAATGGAACAGAACAGAGCTCTCAGAAATAATGCCACATATATACAGCTATCTGATCTTTGACAAATCTGACAAAAACGAGCAATGGGGAAAGGATTCCCTATTTAATAAATGTTGCTGGAAAAACTGGCTAGCCATATGTAGAAAGCTGAAACTGGATCCCTTCCTTACACCTTATACAAAAATTAATTCAAGATGGATTAAAGACTTACGTGTTAGACCTAAAACCATAAAAACCCTAGAAGAAGACCTAGGCAATACCATTCAGCACATAGGCATGGGTAAGGACTTCATGTCTAAAACACCAAAAGCAATGGCAACAAAAGCCGAAATTTACAAATGGGATCTAATTAAACTAAAGAGCTTCTGCACAGCAAAAGAAACCACCATCAGAGTGAACAGGCAACCTACAGAATGGGAGAAAATTCTTGCAATCTATCCATCTGACAAAGGGCTAATATCCAGAATCTACAATGAACTCAAACAAATTTACAAGAAAAAAAACAAACAATCCCATCAAAAAGTGGGCGAAGGATATGAACAGACACTTCTCAAAAGAAGACACTTATGCAGCCAAAAACACATGAAAAAATGCTCAGCATCACTGGCCATCAGAGAAATGCAAATCATAACCGCAATGAGATACCATCTCACACCAGTTAGAATGGCAATCATTAAAAAGTCAGGAAACAACAGGTGCTGGAGAGGATGTGGAGAAACAGGAACACTTTTACACTGTTGGTGGGACTGTAAACTAGTTCAACCATTGTGGAAGTCGGTGTGGCAATTCCTCAAGGATCTAGAACTAGAAATACCATTGGACCCAGCAATCCCATTACTGGGTATATACCCAAAGGATTATAAATCATGCTGCTATGAAGACACATGCACACATATGTTTATTGCGACACTATTCACAATAGCAAGGACTTGGAACCAAGCCAAATGTCCAACAATGATAGACTGGAATAAGAAAATGTGGCACATATACACCATGGAATACTCTACAGCCATAAAAAGGATGAGTTCATGTCCTTTGTAGGGACATGGATGAAGCTGGAAACCATCATTCTCAGCAAACTATCGCAAGGACAAAAAACCAAGCACCACGTGTTCTCACTCATAGGTGGGAATTGAACAATGAGAACACATGGACACAGGAAGGGGAACATCACACACCGGGGACTGTTGTGGGGTTGGGGGAGTGGGGAGGGATAGCATTAGGAGATATACCTAATGCTAGGTGACGGGTTGGTGGGTGCAGTGCACCAACATGGCACATGTATACACGTGTAGCGGGCCTGCACATTGTGCACGTGTATCCTGGAACTTGAAGTATAATAATAAAAAATAAAAATAAAAAAAAATAAAAGACTCATGGCCTAAGATTTAAAGGGAAAAATTTATCAGGGTTACTAAATTTACAGTTTAGTTGTTTGTGATAGAAAAAAAAAACTAATTTTCTAACATGACAGTTCACATATATTCAGAAAGCTCCACAGGTAATATATCAGAGCTCCAGACCCTCAGTGGAAAGTTAGCGGACCAGTCTGTAGGATGTACAAGGGAACTGCTTTGTCATATATTTATACAAGATGTTTAAACAAGATGGATCAGCAGCTGTTACATGTTAAAAAGGAGCTGACTGAAGAAAAGAAAGCCCTACCATTTTACTTTGGAGGTAACAATACCAGCATAGCAGGAATTCCTGACAACCACTGGTTGCAGAGAAAGTAGTTTGTTTACTGGAATCTGATGAAAAAGTAACCAAACTGGCATGCCTTCAGTTTGAGAGTATTTCTTACATACAACTGCTGTCACTCTATTCCAGGGGAGATTCCAATTGCATTGCTTCACTGCTACATTTGTAGATCTGAGGTTTAAAAAGAAATGTTTTTCAAGTAATTATGTAAAGCAGTAAATGCTTGCAAAAATATTATAAATATATATGTATGCTACACTCTTTAAACTGATTTTGAAAATAATCAGAAAGCACCTTCTTTAAGCACTACACAAAGCTACTAGGTATTAATAATTATTGCAAAACCCTAGTAATAAAAGGAGTGTAGTAGCAGAGCAGTAACTCAAAAGTAATCCAATGGAACAAAATAGTCCAGAAACACATCTGTATATTTATGGGATCTTAGTATATGATAGAGGTATATCATATAGAGTATATGATAGAGGTATCATAAATTAATGTGGGGAAGAGAAATCACTTAGTAAATAGCATGGGTAAAATTGGCTCATTGTATGGAGAAATAGAAATTTGTTTATCTATTTACACTATGTACAAAAATAAACTTTTCATGGATTAAAGATATAAAGGTGAAAAGTGAATCTATAAAGATAATAAAAGCAAGCTGAGAATTTGGAGACCTGACAACACGAAAAGAATTCTTAAATAAACCTCCAAAAGCACAAACAGTAAGGTGAAAAGACAATGGATTTGACTATACCAAAATTAAAGTCTTCTTTTCAACAATGGACACCATAGACAAAGTTAACAGGAGGGTGAGAAAGATATTTGCAATGTCTAAAGCTAGCAAAAAAGTAATATCTAGGATGAGCAAGAAATTTCTTCTAAATCACAAGTATAAGACAGACATTCCAGTAGGAAAATGGGCAAAAGATAAGAAAGACAGCCTCACATGTATACATATGTAACTAACCTGCAGAATGTGCACATGTACCCTAAAACTTAAAGTATAATAAAAAAATAAATAAAAAATAAAAATAAAAATAAAGATTAAAAAAAAAAAAAAGAAAGGCAGCCTCATGCCTGGGATTATATCCCAAGAGAAGCTTACTGAAATACAAAAGGAGATACATAAAAGAATGTTTACTGAAGTGATGCTGTGGGGAGCAAGGAGTGGAGTATCTACAATGTCCATCATTAGGTACGTGAAGTAGTACACAACAGTCAGAAATAAGGAATTAATTTTACATGCAGCAAAAGGTAGCTCTCATAAACATAATGTTGCATAAAAGGGGCAAGAAAGATATGCATTTAAAACATTATGCAATTTTTAAATTAAACACGTGCAATACTCTGATTTTTCAAAGACACACATGCCTCTAAATATTCACATATTAGTAGGATTGAACGGACACTCCCTAAATATTCATGGGTGAGCCCAAGAAAAGGAAGTGTAGAAGGAACGGGAAATGAAATGGAAAACAATAAAAGAAAATAAAGCAAAAAGAGGTCTTCCACCATTCAATGATGTTGGTGTGCCTTGAACAGTGGAGTCTGATCAATTTAGTTTTGTGCATCTGAGGCCCTAAAGGAGAAAATAAGGCCACGCAGAATCTGAAAATCAAGTATAGTCAAACTACCCTTGAAAATCCTTAAACTACAATCCATTCATTCATTTACCAAATGTTTATGGAGCACCTGCTTTGTGCTGAGCACTGTCCTAGATGCTTGAGATGCAGGAGGGAACAAAACAAAGGTCACTGCCCTGTGGGAACTTTCCTCCCAGAAGGAGAAGACAGACAATAAATGAGAAATATTATAATTCAATTCTTTAGCATGTTTAAAGGTAATATATGCCATGAAAACAATAACAGAAAGCAGAATAAGCAGGATTAGGAGTGTTTGTGGGGGCGGGGGATCCATAACTTTGAGTCAAGGTAAGTCTCATTGAGAAGCTGACATTGGAAAAGAAACTTGAAGGAGGTGAGGGAGTTTGCACTGACTCCTCCTTCATTGTCTGGCAGAGGAATGATCAAGGTAGAGGAACCAGCCAATGTCAAAGCTCTGAGACAGGAGCATGCCTGGCACGTTCAGGGAATGGCAAGGAAGCCAGCATGGCTGGAGCTGAGTGAGCCAAGGGGAGCACAGTAGGAGGTGAGGACACAGGTGATGGGGTGCCAGATTGAGTAGGGCCTTATAAGACCACCTGTTCTGTTGCATTTAGCCCAAATCAGTGCTGTAAGAAATAACACATAGTCTATAGCCTGGAAGTGCCTAAGGACAGAGCTGACTTGCTCCTGGAAGCATTTTCTCCAGCAATGAGCATAGCGACTGGCACATAGTAGGCATTCGTGATGACTTTTAATGAAAGAATGAATGGAATGAATGAATAGCCAGATAAAACAAGGCATTATGCCTGGCAATATAATTGACCAAAAAAAGAAAAAAAAAAGGTTCCGTGGAAAGAGCACTGAATGTGGAGTCAGAATTCCTAGGTTTTAATCCTGATTTATGAACTTCATGTATGACTTTCTGCAAGTCCCTTCCCTCCTCTTTCTCACACATATCTAGAAAACAAAGAGGTGATGGTGAGAAGAGTGATGGACTAGGTGATTTCTAAGGGTTCTTATTGCCCTGATGGTCTATGACAAGAGTGGTCACAACTTGATAAATGGTGTTTGATCAAATCCAGATAGTTGGGATATAGGAGTGGGGCATGCCACCATGGGATCCAAGTTTTAGCCTCTGTCAAAGAATGTGAAGGAGACAAGATGCCTCAGAACCCGAAAGCCTCAGGAGGAAAGGCAACAGTTCTTGTCATTGTTAAAGCCTTGTCTTTGCCATGCAGGGCAATGGTACACACCAAGACTAGAAGCCATTAGCTGGAGAAATATATAACCCTGATGCAGGGCCTTGGCAAATGAGGGAAACACCAAAGACCTGGAGAAGGCGACATAAAATCAAGAGCTTCCTAGTACAGAGAACCCTAGGAAGTTGGAAATGAAAGGGCTGTTAAGCATCCTTCTAATCCAATCTCTTAATTTGAAGATACAGTGAAACAGGCCAAAAGATAAGAAGGCAGCTTGACTAATGTCACACACATAGTATGTGGCAGAATCAGAAGCAGACACAAGGCTGCCAATTTCAAGTCCAGTGCCCCAGCTGTGTCTTCAAATAGGAAGCCCATGTCCTACCCTACGTTCAGAAAAGGGTAAGTCTATAAATCATTTGGAACTGGAAGACAGAGAATGACCTGTGCACAGATTACAAAGAAAGTAAACAAAGAATTGAAAAGTTTGAACCTTCTCTCCAGAAAAAATCTTCATATATGTGCAATTTTGCCTGTATTTTCAAGAGATGATTTTACTCTAGGTTGAGAACCCATATAGTATATCATAGAATCCTCATGACTCAGAGAAGGAAAGGACTCTGTCATTGAGTCCACTCTTACTGAGCATCTCTGACAGCTCTGATGTTCATCTATTTTCTCTATTGGAACCTTTTCCTAATATTCTGATCACATGAACACTGTATTGCTTTTGGCCAAAGGCCACTATAGTACTTAAAGCAGAGTAGATATGTTGTGAGCTTTAAAATAAGTTAGTAGGATTAAAATAGACCAAATGAAAGTGAGTTTCTAAGAGTAAAAACAGGTCTTATTTTAAGATTGTGTTCATAAAAGGAGTCATCCAGTTTATACATCTCTGGTCATTTTATCTGCAGCATTAAACCAGTTTTCACTTGGAGTTCTGATATTATCATTTCAAAACAAAAATGCTACAGTTTATGCCTACATCCATCCTGTACAGTAATTTACTTCATTCTTTTTCTAATGTTGTTTTACAGGTAAATTAAATATCGCTGCCAGAAACTTATTAAAGGATTATAGATTCAGAGAAACAGAGAAAAAAGTAAATATAGAAGGCCCTACAGAAGCAGAATTGCTGGGGTGGATTTATAGAAGGTCACACGCATTTGGAAAACTAAGATAAATGGATGACTACTCCAAATTTTAAGTTTGTGATTCAGGTAGCCAGTCTGTGTCTTCAAACAAGACACAGACTATTTCATGTTTTTTAATGTTTATATTTTTTAATCAACTTCTTTCAGAAGCTGAGGTATAATTGACATACAAATAAGTGAACACAATTAAAGTATACAATTTAAGTTTTGTACATATTTGTGAAACCATCACCCTAAAGAAGATAGTGAACATATTCATCACCCCAGAACATTTCCTCATTCCCTTGCAACCATTATTTCCCATCCCTTCCCAATCTCCAACTCCCAGACAAAAATTGATCTGCACTGTCACTATAGACTACTTCGCATTTTATAGAATTTTATATAAATTGAATCATACAGTGTGTACTTTTCTTTGTTTAGCTTCTTTCAGTCAGCATAATTATTTTGAGATTCATCCATGATATAATATGTATCACTAGTTCATTTTTATTGCTGAATAATATTGTGTGTATGTACCACTATTTGTTTATTAATTCACCTGTTGATGAACATTTGGGTTTTTTTCCAGTTGGGGGCTATTTCAAATAAAGTAACTCTTAACATTTGTTACAAATTTTGTTACAAGAAACTGTCAAAGTATTCTCCAAAGTGGTTGCACCATTTTACATTTCCAACATCAGTGTGTAATGTTCCAGTTTCTGTACATCATTGCCAATACTTGTAATAGTTGGTGTCTTTAATTTTAGCCATTCTAGTGATGGGGTAGTTGTATCTTATTGAGGTTCTAATTTGCTTTTCATTAATAAATAATGATATTGAGCGTCTTTTCATGTGCTTATTTGCCATCAATATATCTTCTCTGGTGAAGTGTCTGTTCAAATCCTCTGCCCATTTTATGTATTGGGTTGTCTTCTTATCATTGAATTAGAAAATTACTTTACATATGCTGGATACTAGTCCCTTATCAGATATGTAATTGGCAAAAATTTTTTCTAAGCCTATGGCTTGTTTTTTCTTCTCTTAGCACTGTTTTTCAAACTGTAAAAGTTTTCAATTTTGATTATGTCTAATTTATCAAATTTTTCTTTTATGGATCTTGCTTTTTTCTGCCCTCTCAAAGAAATCTTTGCTTAATCCAAGGTCTCAAGATTTTCTCCGATTTTTTTCTAGAAATTATATAGTTTTCATTTCTATGTTTAGGTCTATGATCCACTTTTACAGAATTTTTATATGTGCAAGATATGGATCAAAGTTTTGTTTGTTTGGTTGATTTTGGGTTTTGTTTATTGATATTGTTGCTATTGTTTTTGCATATAACTATCCAAATTGTTTTAGCATTGTTAGGTTAAAAAGATCATATTTTCTCCACTGACTTGACTTTGCACTTTTGTCAAAAATCAATTGACCACACACATAGGCATCTATTTCTGGACTCTCTGTTCTGTTCTATTTGTCTATCTTTATGCCAATACTATGGCTATATAGTACCTCTTTAAATAAGCTAGAGTAAGTCTTCCAAATTTGTTGTTTTTGAAAGTTCTTTTGGTTATTCTGGGTCATCTGCATTTCCATGGGAACTTTAAAATTAGTTTGTCGATGTCTACAAAAAATGCCTGCTAGAACTTTGATTGAGATTGTACTGAATCTACAGATCAATCTGGGGAGAGCTGACATCTTAATATTGAGTTCAGTCCATGAACAAGACATATATCTACATTTATTTAAATCTTCTTTAATTTCCATCAGTGATGTTTATTAGTTTTAATTGCATAGATCATCCATATTCTTTGATAGATTGATTCCTCAATATTTCATATTTTATGATATTGTGACTGAGAATATTTCCTTTCAATTTCCAATTGCTCATTGCTAGTATATAGAAATTTAATCGATTTTTGTATATTGATCTTGTATCCTGCAATGTTGCCAAACTCACTTATTAGTTCTACTGTTTGTTATAGAAATCACAGGATTTCCTACATAGATGAGCATGTTATCTGCAAAAAAATGACAGTTTTATCCCTTCCTTTCTAATATGGATGCTTTTTATTTCTCCGTTTTTTTGAATTGATTGCACTGACTAGAATCTTTGGTGCAACATTGAATGGGAAAGGTGAGAGCAGTCTTGTTCTTGATCTGAGGGGAAAAGCATTCAGTATTTCACTATTAAGTATGATGTTAGCTTTAAGTTTTTTTCATCAATTCCCTTTATCAAGTTGTAACCAATGCTTTTAATTTTAAAAGTAATACAGTGGAATATTCCTGTCAGTGTGGTGGAGTGAGTATTCTGAAATGCTTTCTTGCTCCACAAACTATGAAGCTAGACAAATTACAGCAAATTTCCTTATGAATGCATAGCTGACCTTGCAAGAAATTTTTAAAAAGTTTATCTCCAGGAGCTAAAATCAGAGTGGCAAGGGACCACAGAAGGCAGAAGCTTGGGGTCATTTTCCAATTCCAGAAACCTTATAGCCTTTGATTTTAAAAGTTAACAGCCTCTTTGGCTGGTGCAGCTCAGTCTCCTTCAGAACCTCTCTTCCTTAAACATTAGTACTTGTCAATGCTCTCTCCTGGCCTCTCTTATTTTGTCACTCCCTGGTTGATCTCATATATTACTATTCCAAGTATCACTTCTGTGCTGATGACATGCAAATCCATATCAACAATACTTTCCTGAACCCCCATCTCTCCTATTCAACCTCCTAAAGGAGGTTTTGACCATTTTGACTTCGATATACTACATGTTCTTCAAACTCGTGTCCAAACTGTATTCATCTTTCCCCTGCCCGTGTCTGTTTCTCCTTCTACTTCAAGTATTTGGCACCATCATTTCAGTGTTGTTCATGACTCTCTACCACTCTCACCCTTCCATATTTATGTGATTCTTTTTAGTTCGACCTTCTATGTATCATTTGGGCCCATTTCCTCATTTCCATATTCATTCCCACTACCTTTGTTCAAGTCATCATTTTTTCACCTGAACTACTGCAATAGCCTCCCACCCAGTTCTCTGCAACAAATTCAGCTTTCCCTGGTCTATCCTTCATACTGCTACCAGAGTCATAAGTTACAAACTGCTGTTGCTATCTATTGGACACATAATAAAGTTTAATCCCCTCAAGCTGACATATAATGTGCTGTGTTATTTGGGCCTTCACTACTTCTTCACTACTTCTCAAGCTTCATCTTTCCATTCCATACTATATATATAAATTCAAGTCATCTTGAATTTCCTGAACCTTCTACGCCTTCTCCTGCTTTTGTGCATTTACACTTGCTCCTGTCCCTGCTCACCACCCTCTTGTTTTACCTGGTAACCAAATTCTACATATTCTTCAAGACTCAGATCAAATATTACCTGTAAGAAACATTCCCTGACACTATTTACCTAGTTAGATTCTGTGCCTACGTCCTCCCAGCATATTGCAATATGTCCTCTTACAATATTGCAATAGCTTGTCTATTTGACTTTTGTTACTCCCTATATACTTCGTCAGAGCAGAATCTTTAGCATAGTAACGATCCAAAAATGAATATTTTAAATTAATTAATTAATGAAAGTTGACTTCTTGACCACTTCAGAGACAGAAATACTGTTGCAAAGCAGGAGTGGGATATTAATTCAACAATACTTTGTTGAAGATTTACTTCTGACTTAGACGTTGGCAACATGGAGATGAATAAGATACAGGCTTTGCCCTCAAGGAGCTCATCATCCAGTAGAAAATGAGAAGAAGAATGGGGCTATGACAGGGAAAAGTCCAGGCTCAGTGAGAGAAGCACAAAGTGTTTAACAAGTACTAATGATTCTTAAATAGAGCAAATGAGAATAGAACACTGTTGGGACTGGGTTTTTTTTTTCCCAACCTCTAATCTACTCTTCTAAAAATGTTTCCTGACTACACATACTTGGAAAGAAAAATGTCCCCTAAAAGCAAGCACTACCAGGAAGCCAAAAGCAATTTGGAATGCAATGTATTAACTACTCTGAGATTCATTACCAGAAAGCGAAGGATTGAAGTAGGGAAGGCTGGAGAAAAGGAAAAGAAGGAGAAAGACAAAGAGTGGAAGAAAAAGATATTCATTAAGAAGTCGACAGAATCTGTTATTTGGTATCATTTTCCCCCAAAACACAAGACCCAGGTTTTTTATCTGATTTTTCTGATAGTTATGTTCATCAAGTCCAAGTTAGACAGAGAACAACTAGGGAGGCTAGATTTAGTTTTATTTTCTGGGAAGAATATGGTTTGAGGGATGTTGTTTCTCCACATGTATCTAAATTCTTGCTCCAAGTTAAACAGCACTTAACTTGCGCTTTCCCATTCAAATTATGTTTTGCAGCAAATTTTATTTCTCACAAAAATGTTTTTCTCTCTGATTTCTGCTTAAAGCCTTTGTTTTCTTAAAATTGCATTCGGAGAAATTTCATTTTTCTACTTGACTCTATTACTCAACTTCTTAAACTTGTTAGTCCGATTTTAGTAAACTTAAAATTGCAATTTTTTTTTTAGGTTTTTTTTTTTTTTTCTTCAAGATGGAGTCTCACTCTGTCGCCCAGGCTGGAGTGCAGTGGCATGATCTTGGCTCACTGCAACCTCTACCTCCTGGGTTCAAGCGATTCTCCTGCCTCAGCCTCCCAAGTAGCTGGGATTGCAGGCGCCTGCCACCACACCCAGCTAATTTTTGTATTTTTAGTAGAGACAGGGTTTTGCCATGTTAGCCAGGTTGGTCTCGAACTCCTGAGCTCAAGTGATCTGCCCACCTCAGCCTCCCAAAATGCTAGGATTACAGGCGTGAGCCACTGCGCCCGGCCAAAATTGTAACTTTTAAATACTTCTTGTGAAGGATTAATTCACTGAAAACCAAGACCAGTATTGACAGTGGTATGGCAGCTAAGTTTCTGAGTAATTTAAAATTTAATGGTACTGTAATTGCTTATTTTTTCTGCATAATATGACTAAAATCATAGCAGATATATGTAAAACATGAATAAACTGCAAGTAGCATTGAGAATCTCACAACTTCTGGGCATGAGAGAATACTGGTTCCTCTTTTCATATTCAGGGATGGGAATTGCCAGCGGGCTTCTCACGTTCTAACTACAATTCACAACTACTAGCATCAGAAAGCTTGATACAAAAGGCAGAATTCAAGCAGAGCCCAAAAAACTTCCATCATATATCAGCATGTGACCTATGTACTGGTGTGGGTTGCTTGTGGACTCTGACTTTCTGGTATCTGAATTCTACCTGCCAAAACAGCTTGGACATATAGTGCCTGGTTGCATTTCCTTACTTTTCTTAACTCCCCTAGACTTGACTCTTGGCTTGGCTAGAACTGGGATTCTACCATAGTTTTATGTATAACAAGGCTCCCAGGACCCCTGTCACACTGCTGATTATTGTCTACATGACATTATTTCTAGCCATAAGGGAGTAAAATGACCTGAAATGCTAGATTGTACCTTGTAGCAAGTGTCCTTGTTGGTTAAGGTATACAACTTCCTGGGCAATCCTTTACCTGTACCTACTCCCACCATGCCATTCTCTGACTAGTTTGCCTGGCTGCCACTGCCACCTCCATTTCTATGGATACCCAACTATCTTTATACCTGGGTAGAATCAGAATTGAGCTTCTAAGTCTAATGACTTTCATCTGAATTATCTTCTCTTTGTCCTTTACTATTTCCTGCATTTTCTAAGATGGAGACACAGTCCATATAGCTGAGATGACATACAGACTCTGCATCAGAGGAGGCAGCCTGTGTCACAGTGTAGTGATTAAGACCATGGATTCTGGAGCCAGACTTCCTGGGCTTGAATCTCAGCTCCCCCTCTTACTTAATGATATTAATTAGGGCAAGTTATTTAATCTCTCATGTCTCTAGTTTCTCATAAGTAAAACAAGGATAATAAATTATGCATACCATATTTGTTGGTATTTAAGGAATAAATGAGAAAAATCATGTAAGTCCCTTAACACAGTAACTGGCAAATAAGTGCCCAATAATTATTAGGTATCATCAATAATATTAGCCCAAAGTTTACTCCCACTCTTCATACACCAAGTAGAATGAGTCGATCAAATTCTTCTATGCCAGGCTAGCAGTCAATTCGACTATGAAAAATGACCTGCACAAATGACTGTACCCTAGAAATAGATGAACTTAAGTGATGCTAGATATATTAAGTTGCAGGTAGAAGGTAGGCATAGGCCCTGGAAGGGCCTTTGCTTCAAATATATGCAATAGAGTCTGGTAACCCTGAAACAAAATAAGCAAAAGCAAAGCCTCTCAGAGGTTGAGAGATGGCCTTCTAAGGAACCAGGTTATTAGGAAAATTTTTCTCTGAGCATTCCTAGAGCCCCAAGGCCCTAGTGTGTCGTGGGATAGATGGTTAGGATGAAAGCTTCCGTGGAAACACTTAGATTCACTGTGGATTTGAATACTTAAAAAGAAATTATCTCTATTGGCTTTGAGTGTCCCTGAGGCTCCAGCCAATTTTGTGGATGGCAGGTTTATAGAACAAACATCATTCTGTGACCCAAGTCACACTTCTGCCACTAAACTCAGCAGATCATTGTGGCAACCATTGAGGTCTACCATTAGAGTCTCCCTTTAAGCAAGAACTTCCAGTTCAGCTGCAAAGAGTGCAGTGAGATCACAGCCTCCAGCTTCACTTTTAGGATCTATCTCACTTTCTAAAATGAGACCACACTCTTCTTGGACAGGCCAGAGCGAAGGACTCGCAAAGGCCTAGCCATTTCTGCCCAGCTCAGAATTCTTCTAATGGGAAATTTTTACTCCAGAGCTCTCTGTTACATTGGGTGAGACTTTGTCAGATAAGCATTGAGATACGAGGCTCTCCTAGCCCAATCATGCTTCATCTCCCTTTTATTTTTCACAGATGCTCCCCAGTAAACCTTTTGTGTTCCTACATCTCTGACCCAGTGTCTGATTTCTGAAGGACCCAAATGACTCAATCATCTACTTGTGACGTAAGCAATTTCACAGGGAACTGATGTACTCATTCAACCTGCTCCTACCCCAACCCCTGCCCCTACACAAACACATATATCACCAGCTGGGGTGTTTGTACAAATAGAAATAATGGGGAAAAAATCCTTCCATACTGATTACTATCCTTAACCAATTAATGGTAAGAGATGGGTAAGTGCTTCCTCTCATTCCAGAATTATTCAGACATTTTTGGTAAGCCAGATGGTTCACAAAGTGAAACCACCAGGGAGCCTATAATCAAGTCTGGGTGCACAAAGGCAATAAATGAAAGAAAACATCCTTCCTGAGACATGGACTCTCTGCATACAATGCCATACTGTTTTGGTTCTGTAATTCCCCGCCCTTCTCAGCAAAATCCCAAGGGACTTCAGTATCCAGCTCATCATTGTCCATCAGGAGGATATCTTAGTCTAGGTGAACATGACTAGCAGCTGCAAGCTCTACTCTAGTATCTTTAGAATGACCAGTAAGATTTGAAAACAGAAAAAGGGAAAGTGAAAATATGCAATTGACCTGGAAAAGTGGGATCTCTAAGTCTTATCATTGTGTCTGATGGGTTATAAAGGACTTCCCAAATGGTGTCCTTAATTACAAATGGGACCCTTTCACACATATGAAGAGTCCAGAAAATTCTTTGTCCACCCTGTTTGTTTGTTTCTACTGTTCTTCACTCACAGTCTTATTTAAAAAAGACTCCTAGTTCAGAAAAAAAAGCAGGGGAGCTTCTACGACTAAATTATCCTGGATCTTCAATCCATCTACAGCCAGTATAAAGTGGTTGTGACAACATAAGGTGTTGGGACATTCAGCTGCACATTTTACTCTTCTATGCTTTACTCCTTTTACCTGAGACCCTCCCTCCCACCACCCCCAAGCCAAGATGCTAGACGTGAGTAACCCATGGCTTTGGGGGAAGTTGTCAGAATGTAACCAGAAAACAAAGGTTCCAAAATCTTTGCTCTTGAGTTTTCAAAAGCCAGAGGTTCAGGTGTAAGACAGAGAAGATTTGGAAGCATTTGTAACCTAGTTTTCTTCTCCTGCCGCAGATTCCGCAGACTGAGGAGGAAAGAAGGGAGAAGCCACAGAGAAAGAAATGGAGTCAGAAGGGAGGGAACATTGAACTTCGCTGGAGAAAACTCCATCAGCGGCCAGCAACAGAGAGCCATGTGCCAAGGAGCCCATTGATCAAATATCTAGCAGAAACAATGCCTGGCTACAACCATTCAGCAGTCCAGGCCCCTCTTAAACTCCTGGACACCTGGGCAACATGAGATGAGAAGGAACTGTCTTGAGATCTCCCGTGGAGGTCTCAACAAGAAGAAGTTGGTAGCTATATGGAGAGTGCTGCCAGATAGGATCTGCTCCTCAGTAGAGGTGCACAACAAATTCCTGGAAGGAAGTGGGTCAGGGGAATACATTCTCTGTCCTCACTCTCCTCCTACTCTTCCCTTTGATTTCCTATCAGTACCTTCCACTGGCTGAACCCAACTAGAAGCCAGAGGGCAAGGGAGTCCATTGAAGCAACCTATGCAGGTCAGAGCAGGGTAAGTGGGAGATGCAGAGGGTGGGGATAACAATGCAAAATATTCAGCATAGACAACTTGATAAGAACTTCCTGGAAAACATTACTCCCTTTGAGAATTTGATAAAAACTATAAACCCTTACAACAAAAAAATGCAAGTAAGCATAAACATTCGATTTTGCATGACATTTCAAGAATTTTGCAGCCCCTGTGCCCTCTCCATAGTGTACCTAGGAGTTTCATGATACCAAGTTAAGAACCCCGTGCTCTGGAGAGCTGTTTGTGGAAACGAATGTCATCTTGTTATGGTTGTTATTTCCTTAGCTTTTTTTTTTTCCTTCTCTGTTTCCAGCAACTTAGATATCTCAGAGGAAAGGTGACACCTTAGGCCAACTATAAGTGAACCAATGGGCCTATTCTTTACTCAGACCTGCCCAGTCTGAGTGTAATACAGAGTCAGATAGCAGAGCTCAGAAGGAGAAGCAGGCAGAAAATGTGGGGCTGGCCATGTGATGCTGCGTTGCCTAGCAACACTGGCTGAGAGGCTCTCCTTCCTGAGCCTCTCACCAGAGCAGCAGAAAGAATTGGTTTAAAATGAATGCGAGTGTGTGTGAGAGAGAGGGAGACAGAGAGACAGAGAGAGAAGGGAGATTAGAAACAGAGAAAGGGAGGGGGGCAGAGAGAGAGACAGTGAAATTGAGAGACAGACAATGGCAAGCAAAGGAGAGAGTTTAGTAAGCAAGAAAAAAGTGGAGAATAAAAACATTTCAGTAAAATGGAAAAAAATTGAGAGGTTCAGAGGGTGGACTGTGAGATGAACTCAGTTAATGGAAAAATGAAGAGGAACAAAGAATAAATAGAGAGATGTCCAAAGGAGGGAGTGAGTGGGTGGTGGAGTCAGTAGGGGATCGGGGGTGATAGAGCCAGCAGCAGTGGTCCCTCCTCACTGATGGCTCCCAGGTCCCCTCACTGATGGCTCTTGTGTTACCTTCACTTCACAGTGAAAGTTACCCAGTTTCTTTTTCTAATTGTATTGTCTTATAAGTCAAATCCTCAAATGCTGCAGCAGCACCAGGAATTCTTTCTTAAGCACTACAGGGTCCACAGCATTGCTCAGCTCAGTAAAGATCCTCTTGTATAATAACCACAGTGATGACTCAGCCCTGGAGCACAGCTCTTTACAGTTTACCAAGTGCTTTCACAGCTGCCACCTCATGGGACCCTTACTGCAGCTCTGTGAGGTAGACAATTCAGGGATGGCCATGACTTTCACTCCACACATGGAGAAACTGAGGCTCTGAGAAGTGGAATGACAGGACCCCATTTAGCAAAGTTAGATTCAGGATGTGTGCCCGGGGTCCTGAACCCACGTTTCAGGGATAGGTCTGGGGTGCCGATCTGCCTGGACTTTCCAAATAAACCTGCTGGCAAGAAAGGCACTTGCTCTCCACCACCCGCTGAGGTGAGAGCTGAAGAGCTACTGCAAAGTCTCAAGCCAGCAGGGGGTGCTCTTTCATCTTCTTTCCCCATGAAGTGTAAACGTGTCCATCTGTGCGTCCCAGAGAAGAGCTTGATTGGCCCAGTGTGCAGCCAGCTTCTAACAACCCTTTGAGATATCCCTGGGCACCCATATTCTCAGGAAAATCTTGCCTCTTTCATTTTCAGAACAATCACCAATGATTGCAAAACACCTTTTGGACAGGGGTAGGAATATTTGAGAGAAGGTAGCAATCAGTCTCTAGGGCCAGAGGGGCTGAAGGATTAGGCAGAGAAAAGCTGGCAACTGAGTCCCATGGAGCAGCTGAATGGTTTCTGTTTCTTCTCAATTCTCTCCAATGCCTGAAGGCTAAGACATAGCAGAAATGAACTCGAGTCCTCTGTTTGGCCCCAAGCTTCTCCCCTGCCAAAGTCTCCCCCTTGTCCATTCCATCCTGTACTTGCTGACAGATAAGTTTCCAAAAAAATGACATTCACCTGCTCAGCAACCTTCAATGATTTCTTCACTCCTTATGGTATTAATTTTATCACACTGGCATTGAAAAGTCACTTAATATTGCCCAAAATTTTCAGTTTCATATCTGCATATTTCCTACATAAACCCAAGTGTCTAACAAACTGGTCTACTACACAGGGGAAAGGTTAAGATGTTTTGATGTTCTCCAAATTCATGGCTCAATCTTGTGAAGCGATTTAGCAACCAACTTGCCTTGTATTCCTCTGCCTGGAGGGTGACCATTGGGAGAATAAAGAGGAGGTAGAGTGATTGCCAGAGTTAGAAATAACTTTCTGTAGAGTTGAGAATGTACAGTTGGGAATGCTAAATCCTAACAATGCTAAAGTTAGAGAAAATGAATCACTAAGCCCCCTATTTTCAGATGTTTATGACTTCAAGGAATATAAATGAGTACACATTTTAGAAGTCTAACAGGGCAGAATTCTCAGACAATAGAGTTTTGTTTTCATTGTGCAGCACATGTAGTCAAGTCCCATGACTCACATCTTGTAGTGAGATCAATTTTGAGGTGTGAATTTTAGATTTTTCAGAAGCCTAAACAACGGATCATGTTTGTTTATTGAGAAGATAAAAAGCCATTGATCTCATTTCCAAGTCTACAAATAAAACAAGCTTAAAATTATTCCTGCATCCACTCAAGAGGCAGTTAAAGGTTGTTTGTTCTGTCTCTCTCACTTAACATCTACTTAGTTATTGATTCTAGTCAATAGTCTAGTGTCCTCCACTCCTCCTGCCTTATTTTAGACCCCATCATTTTCTTAAAATAAAATATTTCATATATATGTAAGGAATACATTATAGTAAAATGAAAACCTGCATACCCATCACCAAATATGGGAGCTAAAATATGATCGAAGCCTCTGAAACCCACTTATGCTCTCCCTGAGGTCCCAGAGGTAACCACTATCTTGAATTTCGTTAATCATTCACTTGTTTTTCTTTATATGTTCATTTCATAGGTATTTTCCTTTAAGCAATATGTTATTTCATTTTGTCTCTTTTGGGAACTAATACAAATGCAGTCACACTATATGTCTTATATTTTGGCTTCTTCCTTTTTGCTCCCAACTTGGTTTATGAGATTTGTCTATGTTGATGTGTGTAGCTGCAGTAATTATTTTTCACTGCAAAATAGTTATCCATGATATGAAAATTCCACACTTTATTAATTCACTTGTTGATAAACATGTGGGTTGTTTCCAGTTTTATGCTTTTGCAAAGGATGCTGCTATGAACATTCTCATGCATATCTCTTAATACCCATGTACAAGAGTTTTTCTAGGGCAGTGGTTCTCAACTCCATGTAATTTTGCCCACCTCCAGAGAACATTTGTCAATGTCTGGAGACATCTTTTGTTATTATGACTTAGAGTGGGGGTGCTACTAGCATCTAGTGGGATAGAGGTCAGGGATGCTGTTAAACATCCTACAATGCTTAGAACGCAATCCACAAATGTCTTAATTTGTTTTGTGCAGCTATAACGGAATACTCAAAACTGGGTTAATTATAAAGACCAGAAATTTATTGACTCATGGTATTGAGACTGGTAAGTCCAAGATCAAGGGGCCACATCTGGTGAGGGCCTCCTTGCTGTGTCATATGGGGGCAGAAGGCATCACGTGGCAAGAGAGAGACGGTGAGGGAGGAAGGGAGAGAGAGAGAGAGAGAATAGAAGAGGGGCAATCTCATCCTTTTATCAGGGATCCACTCCTGTAATAACTGCAGTCATCCATTCATGAGGGCAGAGCTCTCATGACCTAATCACCTCTTTAAAATCCTACTTCTCCACACTGCTGCATTGGGGATCAAGTTTACAACACATAAATTTTAAGGGACACATTTAAACCGCAGCAACAGCAAAGAATTATCTCCCTCTAAATATTAATAATCCCAAGGTTGAACAACTGATCTAGAGCATATGCCTAGATGTGAAATTTCTAGGTCATTGATTGAGTTTTCTTAAGTTCAACTTTACTAGTTAATGTCAGTTTACTTGCAAAGTGGTTGTACTAATTACACTCGCAATGACAGAGGATAAAAGCTCTACTTGTTCCATATTCTCACCAACTCAATATTGTTACCTTTATTACTTCTTTTTTTTTGGTAAGAATAGTCTTTATTAAGTAATAACCATCACAATGGAGAAGAGAGTCCAGTGTAAACTCAGCTCAACTTCCATTTTTGCAGAGGTGACTGGGTGTTTTTTTTTTATTTTGTTTTTGCTGTTTTTATAATTTCAAGTTTTATTTTAGATATAGGGGTACATGTGCAGTTTTCTTACATGGATTTATTACGTGATGCTGAGGTTTGTGGTAGAAATCCCATCACCCAGGCATAGCGCCCAATAGGTAGTTTTTCAGCCCACACCCACTCTCTGCCTTCCCTCTCTAGTAGTCCCAAGTGTCTATTGTTCCCATGTTTACGTCCATATGCACTCAATGTTTAGCTCCTACTTATAAATGAGAATGTGTTATTTAGTTTTCTGTTCCTGCATTAATTTACTTAGGATAATGGCCTCCAGCTGCATGGATGTTGCTTCAAGCAACATTATTTTATTCTTTTAATGGCTGCATAGTATCCCATGGTGTATATGTTCCACATTTTCTTTATTTAATTCTCCATTGATGGACACCTAGGTTGATTCTATGTCTTTGCTACTGTGAATAGCACTGTGATGAACTTGCAGCTGCATGTGTCTTTTTGGTAGAACCACTTATTTTCTTTGGGATATATACCCA
Organism: Pan troglodytes; assembly: GCF_028858775.2. Classification (NCBI taxonomy): domain Eukaryota; kingdom Metazoa; phylum Chordata; class Mammalia; order Primates; family Hominidae; genus Pan; species Pan troglodytes. The sequence continues at coordinate 150,091,068 of NC_072421.2, forward strand.
GTAATGGGATTGCAGAGTCAAATTGTAGCTCTGTTTTAAGATCTTTTAGAAATCTCCAAACTGATTTCTACAGTGACTGAACTAATTTACATTCTGATCAACAGTGTATAAGCATTCACTTTTCTCTGCAGCTTCGCCAACATCCGTTATTATTCAACCTTTTTTTATTTTTTTTGTTATACTTTAAGTTCTAGAGTACATGTGCACAACGTGCAGGTTTGATACATAGGTATATACATGTGCCATGTTGGTTTGCTGCACCCATCAACTCATCATTTACTTTAGGTATTTCTCCTAATGCTATCCCTCCCCCAGCCCCTCACCCCCTCAGGCCCAGGTGTGTGATGTTCCCTGCCCTGTGTCCAAGTGATCTCATTGTTCAATTCTGACCTATGAGTGAGAACATGTGGTGTTTGGTTTTCTCTCCTTGTAATAGTTTGCTGGGAATGATGTTTTCCAGCTTCATCCATGTCCCTGCAAAGGACATGAACTCATCCTTTTTTATGGCTGCATAGTATTCCATGGTGTATATATGCCACATTTTCTTAATCCAGTCTATCATCGATGGACATTTGGGTTGGTTCCAAGTCTTTGCTATTGTGAATAGTGCCACAATAAACATATGTGTCCATGTGTCTTTATAGTAGCATGATTTATAATCCTTTGGGTATATACCCAGTAATGGGATGGCTGGGTCAAATGGTATTTCTAGTTCTAGATCCCGGAGGAATCACCACACTGTCTTCCACAATGGTTGAACTAATTTACACTCCCACCAACAGTGTAAAAGCGTTCCTATTTCTCCACACCCTCTCCAGCATCTGTTGTTTCCTGACTTTTTAATGACTGCCATTCTAACTGGCGTGAGATGGTATCTCATTGTGGTTATCTCATTGTGGTTTTGATTTGCATTTCTCTGATGACCAGTGATGATGAGCATTTTTTCATGTGTCTGCTGGCTGCATAAATGTCTTGAGAAATGCCTGTTCATATCCTTTGCCCACTTTTGAAGGGGTTGTTTTTTTTCTTGTAAATTTGTTTAAGTTATTTGTAGATTCTGGATATTAGCCCTTTGTCAGACAGATAGATTGCAAAAATTTTCTCCCATTCTCTAGGTTGCCTGTTCACTCTGATGGTAGTTTCTTTTGCCATGCAGAAGCTCTTTAGTTTAATTAGATCCCATTTGTCTATTTTGGCTTTCATTGCCATTACTTTTGGTGTTTTAGACAGGAAGTCCTTGCCCATGCCTATGTCCTGAATGGTATTTCCTAGGTTTTCTTCTAGGGTTTTTATGGTTTTAAGTCTAACATTTAAGTCTTTAATCCATCTTGAATTAATTTTTTGTATAAGGTGTAAGGAAGGGATCCAGTTTCAGCTTTCTACATATAGCTAGCCAGTTTTCCCAGCACCATTTATTAAATAGGAAATCCTTTCCCCATTTTTTGTTTTTGTCAGGTTTGTCAAAGATCAGATGGTTGTAGATGTGTGGTGTTCTTTCCGAGGCCTGTGTCCTGTTACGTTGGTCTATATATCTGTTTTGGCACCACTACCATGCTGTTTTGATTACTGTAGCCTTGTAGTATAGTTTGAAGTCAGGTAGCATGATGTCTCCAGCTTTGCTGTTTTTGCTTAGGATTGTCCTGGCAATGCGGGCTCTTTTTTGGTCCCATATGAACTTTAAAGTAGTTTTTCCAATTCTATGAATAAAGTCAGTGGTAGCTTGATGGGGTGGCATTGAATCTATAAATTACTTTGGGCAGTATGGCCATTTTCACAATATTGATTCTTCCTATCCATGAGCATGGAATGTTCTTAAATTTGTTTGTGTCCTCTTTTATTTCGTTGAGCAGTGGTTTGTAGTTCTCCTTGAAGAGGTCCTTCACATCCCTTGTAAGTTGGATTCCCAGGATTTTTATTCCCTTGGTAGCAACTGTGAATGGGAGTTCACTCATGATTTGTCTCTCTGCTTGTCTGTTAACAATGCAGAGGAATGCTTGTGATTTTTGCACACAGATTTTGTATCCTGAGACTTTGCTGAAGTTGCTTATCAGATTAAAGAGATTTTGGGCTGAGACGATGGGGTTTTCTAAATATACAATCATATCATCTGCAAACAGGGACAATTTGACTTCCTCATTTCCTAACTGAACACCCTTTATTTCTTTCTCTTGCCTGATTGCCCTGGCCAGAACTTCCAACACTATCTTGAATAGGAGTGGTGAGAGAGGGCATCCTTGTCCTGTGCCAGTTTTCAAAGGGAATGCTTCCAGTTTTTGCCCATTCAGTATGATATTGGCTGTGGGTTTTCATAAGTAGCTCTTATTATTTTGAGATGCATTCCATCAATACCTAGTTTATTGAGAGCTTTTAGCACGAAGGGCTGTTGAATTTTGTTGAAAGCCTTTTCTGCATCTATTGAGATAATCATGTGGTTTTTGTCATTGGTTCTGTTTATATGCTGGATTACATTTATTGATTTGCATATTTTTTTATTATACTTTAAGTTTTCGGGTACATGTGCACAATGTGCAGGTTTGTTACATATGTATACATGTGCCATGCTGGTGTGCTGCACCCAGTAACTCTTCATTTAACATTAGGTATATCTCCTAATGCTATCCCTCCCCCCTTCCCCCACCCCACAACAGTCCCCTGAGTGTGATGTTCCCCTTCCTGTGTCCATGTGTTCTCATTGTTCACTTCCCACCTATGAGTGAGAACATGCGGTGTTTGGTTTTTTGTCCTTGCCATAGTTTGCTGAGAATGATGGTTTCCAGCTTCATCCATGTCCCTACAAAGGACATAAACTCATCAGTTTTTATGGCTGCATAGTATTCCATGGTGTATATGTGCCACATTTTCTTAATTTAGTCTATCATTGTTGGACATTTCGGTTGGTTCCAAGTCTTTGCTATTGTGAATAGTGCCGCAATAAACATACCTGTGCATGTGTCTTTATAGCAGCATGATTTATAATCCTTTGGGTATATACCGAGTAATGGGATGGCTGGGTCAAATGTTATTTCTAGTTCTAGATCCCTGAGGAATCGCCACACTGACTTCCACAATGGTTGAACTAGTTTACAGTCCCACCAACAGTGTAAAAGTGTTCCTATTTCTCCACATCCTCTCCAGCACCTGTTGTTTCCTGACTTTTTAAAGATTGCCATTCTAACAGGTGTGAGATGGTATCTCGTTGTGGTTTGCGTATGTTAAACCAGCCTTGCATCCCAGGGATGAAGCCGACTTGATCGTGGTGGATAAGCTTTTTGATGTGCTGCTGAATTCGGTTTGCCAGTATTTTATTGAGGATTTTTGCATCGATGTTCATCAGGGATATTGGTCTAAATTTCTCTTTTTTTTGTTGTGTCTCTGCCAGGCTTTGCTATCAGAATAATGTTGGCCTCATAGAATGAGTTAGGGAGGATTCCCTTTTTTTCTATTGATTGGAATAGTTTCAGAAGGAATGGTACCAGCTCCTCTTTGTACCTGTGGTAGAATTCAGCTGTGAATCCATCTGGTCCTGGACTTTTTTTTGGTTAGTAAGCTATTAATTATTGCCTCAATTTCAGCGCCTGTTATTGGTCTATTAAGAGATTCAACTTCTTCCTGGTTTAATCTTGGGAGGGTGTATGTGTCCAGGAATTTATCCTTTTCTTCTAGATTTCCTGGTTTATTTGCTTAGGGGTGTTTACAGTATTCTCTGATGGTAGTTTGTATTTCTGTGGGATCAGTGGTGATATCTCCTTTATCATTTTTTGTTTTGTCTATTTGATTCTTCTCTCTTTTCTTCTTTATTTGTCTTGCTAGTGGTCTATCAATTTTATTGATCTTTTCAAAAAACCAGCTCCTGGATTCATTGATTTTTGAAGGGTTTTTTGTTTCTCTATCTCCTTTAGTTGTGCTCTGATCTTAGTTATTTCTTGCATTCTGCTAGCTTTTGAATTTGTTTGCTCTTGTTTCTCTAATTCTTTTAATTGTGATGTTAGGGTGTCGATTTTAGATCTTTCCTGCTTTCTCTTGTGGGCATTTAGTGCTATAAATTTCCCTCTACACTGCTTTAAATGTGTCCCAGAGATTCTGTTACGTTGTGTCTTTGTTCTCACTGGTGTCAAAGAACATCTTTATTTCTGCCTTCATTTCATTATTTACCCAGTAGTCATTCAGGAGCAAGTTGTTCAGTTTCCATGTACTTGTGTGGTTTTCAGTGAGTTTCTTAATCCTGAGTTCTAATTTGATTACACTGTGGTCTGAGAGACAGTTTGTTGTGATTTCTGTTCTTTCACATGTGCTGAGTGCTTTACTTCCAATTATATGGTCAATTTTAGAATGAGTGCGATGTGGTGCTGAGAAGAATGCATATTCTGTTGATTTGGAGTGGAGAGTTCTGTAGATGTCTATTGGGTCCACTTGGTGCAGAGCTGCGTTCAAGTCCTGGACATCCTTGTTAACCTTCTGTCTCGTTGATCTGTCTAATATTGACAGTGGGGTGTTAAAGTCTCCAATTATTATTGTGTGGCAGTCTAAGTCTCTTTGTAGGTCTCTGAGGACTTGCTTTATGAATCTGGGTACTCCTATATTGGGTGCATATATATTTAGGATAGTTAGCTCTTCTTGTTGAATGGATCCCTTTACCTTTATGTAATGGCCTTATTTGTCTCTTTTGATCTTTGTTGGTTTAACGTCTGTTTTATCCGAGACTAGGATTGCAACCCCGCTTTTTTTTTTTTTTTTTTTTTTTGCTTTCCATTTGCTTGGTAGATCTTCCTCCATCCCTTTATTTTAGCCTATATGTGTCTCTGCCCGTGAGATGGGTCTCCTGAATACAGCTCACTGATGGGTCTTGACTCTTTATACAATTTGCCAGTCTGTATCTTTTAATTGGGGCATTTAGCCCATTTACACTTAAGGTTAACATTGTTATGTGTGAATTTGATCCTGTCATTATGATGTTCACTGATTATTTTGCCCATTAATTGATGCAGTTTCTTCATAGCATGCATGGTCTTTACAATTTGGCATGCTTTTGCAGTGGCTGGTTCCGGTTGTTTCTTTCCATGTTTAGTGCTTCCTTCAGGAGCTCTTGCAAGGCAGGCCTGGTGGTGACAAAATCTCTCAGCATTTGCTTGTCTGTAAAGGATATTATTCACTTATGAAGCTTAGTTTGGCTGGATATGAAATTCTGGGTTGAAAATTCTTTTCTTTAAGAATGTTGAATATTGGCCTCCACCCTCTTCTGGCTTGCAGAGTTTCTGCCAAGAGATCCGCTGTTAGTCTGATGGGCTTCCCTTTATGGGTAACCCGACCTTTCTCTCTGGCTGCCCTTAACACTTTTTCCTTCATTTCAACCTTGGTGAGTCTGACAATTATGTGTCTTGGGGTTGCTCTTCTCGAGGAGTATCTTTGTGGTGTTCTCTGTATTTCCTGAATTTGAATGTTGACCTGTCTTGCTAGGTTGGGGAAGTTCTCCTGGATAATATCCTGAAGAGTGTTTTCCAACTTGGCTCCATTCTCCCCATCACTTTCAGGTACACCAATCAGATGTAGATTTGGTCTTTTCACATAGTCCCATATTACTTGGAGGCTTTGTTCATTTCTTTTTACTCTTTTATCTCTAACCTTGTCTTCTCGCTTCATTTCATTAATTTGATCTTCAATCACTGGTACCCTTTCTTCCACTTGATCAAATCGGCTGTTGAAGCTTGTGCATGTGTCACGAAGTTCTCAGGCCATGGTTTTCAGCTCCATCAGGTCATTTAAGGTCTTCTCTACACTGTTTATTCTAGTTAGTCATTCATCTAATCTTTTTTCAAGGTTTTTATCTTCCTTGTGGTGGGTTCGAACATCCTCCTTTAGCTCAGAAAAGTTTGTTATTACCGACCTTCTGAAGCCTACTTCTGTCAACTCGTCAAAGTCATTCTCCATCCAGCTTTGTTCCACTGCTGGTGAAGAGCTGCGATCCTTTGGAGGAGAAGAGGCACTCTGGTTTTTAGAATTTTCAGCTTTTCTGCTCTGGTTTGTCCCCATCTTTGTGGTTTTATCTACCTTTGATCTTTGATGTTGGTGACCTACAGATGGGGTTTTGGTGTAGATGACCTATTTGTTAATGTTGATGCTATTCCTTTCTGTTTGTTAGTTTTCCTTCTAACAGTCAGGTCCCTCAGCTGCAGGTCTGTTGGAGTTTTCTGGAGGTCCACACCAGACCCTGTTTGCCTGGGTATCACCGGCGGAGGTTGCAGAACAGCAAATATTACAGAACAGCAAATATTCCTGTCTGATCCTACCTCTGGAAGCTTTGTCCCAGAGAGGCAGCCACCTATATGAGGTGTCTGTTGGCCCCTACTGGGAGATGTCTCCCAGTTAGGCTACACAGGGGTCAGGGACCCACTAGAGGAGGCAGTCTGTCTGTTCTCAGAGCTCAAACGCCATGCTGGGAGAACCACTGCTCTCTTAAGAGCTGTCTGACAGTGACTTTTAAGTCTGCAGAATTTGTCTGCTGCCTTTTGTTCAGCTATGCCCTGCCTACAGAGGTGGAGTCTAGAGGCAGTAGGCCTTGTTGAGCTGTGGTGGGCTACACCCAGTTTGAGCTTCCCAACTGCTTTGTTTACCTACTCAAGCCTCAGCAATGGCAGACGCCCCTCCCCCAGCCAGGCTGTGGCCTCGCAGTTTGATCTCAGACTGCTTTGCTAGCAGTGAGCAAGGCTCTGTGGGCATGGGACCCGCCGAGCCAGGCACAGGTGAGAATCTCCTTGTCTGTCGGTTGCTAAGACCTTGGGAAAAGCACAATATTTGGAGAGAAGTTTCTCATTTTTCCTGGTAGTCTGTCACGGCTTCCCTTGGCTAGGAAAGGGAAATCCCCTGACCCCTTGCACTTCCCGGGTGAGGCGACACCCCACCCTGCTTCAGCTCACCCTCCAAGGGCTGCACCCACTGTCCAACCAGTCCCAGTGAGATGAACCAGGTACCTCATTTGGAAATGGAGAAATCACCCGTTTTCTGCATCGATCATGCTGGGAGCTGCAGACCGGAGGCTGTTCCTATTCAGCCATCTTGGCTTTTTTTTTTTTTTTTTTTTTTAAGATGGAGCCTCGCTCTGTCGCCCAGGCTGGAGTGCAGTGGCACAATCTCCACTCACTGCAAGCTCTGCCTTCCAGGTTCACGCCATTCTCCTGCCTCAGCCTCCTGAGTAGCTGGGGCTACAGGTGCCCGCCACCACACCTGGCTAATTTTTTGTATTTTTAGTAGAGACGGGGTTTCACCGTGTTAGCCAGGATGGTCTCGATCTCCTGACCTCGTGATCCGCCCACCTCGGCCTCCCAATATTATTCAACTTTTTATGTAATAGTCATTCTTACTGGTGCCTTTACTATTTCTTGCCTGAACTTTTGTTCCTGCATAGCATCCTAACTTTTCTGTTATTTTCATATCTTTTCCCACAGATATATTCTTCATAATATTGCCAAACTGAACCCCCTAAAACCTAACTCTGATCATGTCAAATTCCTATGAGGAAGCTTTTATGGATTCTACTATATACAAAATAAACCTGGCATTGAAGATTTACACAAAGGCTTCACTAACTCTGCAAAACTAGTAATACCAACTTATTTGATGGCACTTAAACAAGCTCTGTGCTCTGTATAATTTTTGTTGTTGAAGTTTTGCCCTTTTTTACAGTCGTTTGTTCATTCAGTCAGTCAGTTAATAATCATTTACTTTACTGAGCACCTAATATGTGCCAAGCTTGATTCTAAATTCTGGAAATGTAGCAATCAACAAGACAGCCAATATAGCTCTCGGCCTGCTCCTCTCTTGGCTTCCCCCACCCTCAAACCCTCTAAGCTAAGAATCACCTCCCAAGATTAATCCCAGGAAGTTTCCAGAGCCTGGAGACTAGTGTTTTCCATGGTCCAACCAATCCTTGTTCCTCATCTATCAGTATTTATCTTTTAATCAATATTTGTGATGTGGGCATCCAAAGGGGCTGGAGGAGAGAAGAGCTCCAGAAGAGTGAGAAAAGGAAAGCTCAGCTCTTTCTTGCCTGTCCTGCTAGAGTTGGCCTTGGCAGGCTCTCTAGGGGTCTTTCTTGAGTGCTTTCAGTCCCTCCTCTTGCGTTCTGCCTTGTGTTCTTGATGACTATCAGGCAGACCTGGAAAAGGTTATGGTGAGGGAACAGGATAGGAGTGTCATGGCTTTCCTTGTTCCTGGGCCCAGTGGAGCTGTGTGGAGCCCTGGGCTCTAAGTAGGGAGTTTCTAGCCTGATCTAGGTCCAAACTGAGAGAGGAAGGCATAAAGAGGCTTCCCATTGTTGTGTCTCATTTCAAACACTCCTTTGCACCCCACAAGAAGAAAACTGCCACCTTTAACTCCATGGTTTGGTGGGGGAAGTGAAAGAAAATTTGAAAAATAGGCCCCATGGAAAGGCTGCCAACTTTTGCATTATATTTTCCCTGCTCCAGGCCTGTTTTTCTGTACAACAAGAGTAATGACAAGTAGAGACTACACTTCTTTAAAACTCTTTTTTGTTTCCTGACTTTTAGTTTTAGAGACTACTTTGCAAGTCTCCTCACAGCTGCACTAGAACTAACAACTTTGTCTTTCAGTTAATGTGGGCTTCAGGGTTCCTCAGTGTGGCTGAGAAAAGTCAGTGACATTGATGCTACTTTTTACATTACTTAGTGTACCCTAAACCATGTGGAAGTTGGCCTGCTTGGGCCCCAAACTGTATAGGCCTACTTGAAATCAGTCTCCGTTACGTATCCCGACTACTCAGACTTCCAAGAGTTATGCACATGTTAAATTCAAATTTGTTTCTTCCTCTCTTAAAATTCATTGATAAATTCAAGGATTCCTTTTGGGGTGGTCTCTTGCCAAGCTATATCTACAAGACAGGTCTCTGTGAGGCCTTTACAGCAACCTAGTTGACTCACACCCAATTTTAGATAAAAAATAAGAGGATTTTACTGTTTTTTTTTTTTTTAGCTCTACGTTTAGCTCTGTATTTTGCTAAACAAGTTTTCAAAATCCTGGAAAACAATTTTATTACTTTTTCCAAGGCATCATTATGACCACATTGAAGTCCAAGAGAGATGGGAAACACTCATTTCTTCACTCAATCAATAAAAATTTATTAAAAGACCACCTATCATGTACCTGGCCTTGATCTTGCAATCAGAGGCTCAAAAAACAAGGCATCGTCTCTGACCCAAGATTTGCTCAAAGTCTGTTGTATAGCACAAGCTCTAATGGCTAGCTCAATGTATCTTGGCTAACAGAGTAATGACCAGAGTTCATTTGGATAAGTGCCCTATACTGCAAAGTGAGCACATAGGAGAATGAGGTAAGCTACATTTTGAAAGATGAGGAGTTACTTAGAGAGAGAAGTAATGACAGGCAAGAGGACCTCCAAGCAAAGGGGACAGCAATTTCAAAGACAGTCATAGAGACATGAAAGGCTATTATGCACTTGGAGTGTTGCCAGTGTTTGAGTGTGACTGCAGTGAAAAGATTTTGTAAGGTGGAATGACGGAAAATGAGGGTAAAGAGGCAGGCAGGGATTTTGGATGCCAAAGTCAGTAGTTTGGAGTTATCCTTAAGGCTAGAAGAAGCCATCAGAAAACTTTAATTAGGGAAGTAATATGTATTTTAGAAATATCATTCTGAAAATACTGTGGAGGAAAGATCAGAGAGGGGCAGCAATGCAGTGCAGAAACTTATGTGAGAGATGCTGAACTGCTGATCTAAGATAGTTGGTGAAGGCACATAGAGAAGAACATAGAATTTAGAATCAACAATTGGATGTGGTTCATTACTGAATGTGGGAATGAAAGGAGATGTTGAAAATATAGGAAAATAAGTGGTAGGCGATGTATTTACAACTTAGTAAGTCTGCATAGAAACAGAAAAATGCAAGTAGAGAGGAGAGTTTCACCAAACCAAATTAATAAGGAGATGAGGGGGAAAAAGAAGAGAGGACAGATGGGCAAGAAATAGAGAGGTCAAGGGATGGAGATCTCAATAAGATCAAAGAACAGGTGTAGAGGGAGTAGGAGAATGAGAGAGCAGGATGGCTAGGAGGTTGTAATCCAAAATTGATGTTTTAACTTATGCTGTCAGAGGTAGAGTAGTTTCAGGTGAAGAATAAACCCAAACTGTATGTGTAGATGAGTGTGGCTACTACAGGGTAGAGAAGTTCACTAGAAATGAAAAGGTCAAACTGCTGGGTGGTTGATGTGGATACTGAAGTCCTCTGAAAGATGGTAGGATGGAGCAGAGAGAAAGACCATGAGCCAGAGCATAAGTCAGAACACCAAGCCCATGCTAAGTCAGAATAACTAGGAGGTCAGTGGATGCTAGCATGAAGGAGGCATAGAAGATGACATAGTGGAATGGCTTAAACCTCAAATGGGCAGGTATTTTTTGGCCTCGAAGCAACAGAGGATTGAGGAAAACCCACCTCTTTTCTGGCCCTAAGGTATTTGGCATATGAGAGAACAGAGTCTCCACTAGAGAGGACTTCAGGGTAAGCTATGTCTTCAGTGAATAATGAGGTTGCAGTTAAGGCCTGAAAATTAAGGGATCATTCAGAGAAGATGGTGGAGTGGAGGTGTTTCTGGGTTTTCTATTCTGTTCCATTGATGTATTTAACTATCTTGGGCTAGGACTTCACTGTCTTAATTGCTATAGCCCTAAACTGATATTTGGCAGAGCAAATTTCCTCACCACTTTCTTTAGGAGTATCTTGATTGTTCTTGGACCTTTGCTTCTCTGTATAAATTTTCAAATTATATTGAAAAATTCTACAAGATAGAACCTGTTAGAATTTTTATTGTAATTACATGGAATTATCAATAAAATGAAGGAATGTTGACATATTTATAATATTGAGCCTTTCAATCTATGAATATAGTATCTGTATTGAGTTCAGTCTTGTTTGCTGTCTCCCAATATGATTCTGTCATATTCTCTATGAAAGTCTTACACATTTTAATTAGAGTTTTTTGTTGGTACTTCATATTTTTAATACCACTGTAAATGTTAGTTTTTAATTTCATTTTCTAACTGTTGTTTGAGTTAGTGTTGCTGTCCTTTTTCTAACTTCTTGGAAAAAATAGTTAGCTCATTAATTTTAAGGCTTTCTTCCTTTTCCTTTGATTCTTACTTTAACTGCATCCCACAAATTTTGTTACTTGGTATTTTCATTGTTTTTCAGTTCAAATTATTTTCAAGTACCCATTATTATTTATTCTTTTTATCTGTAATTTATTTTAAATTTACTATTTTCAAACATGTAGAGATTTTTCTAGTTGGCTATTTGTTATTGATTTCTAGCTGAATTCCACTCTGATTAGTGTACACGCTCTGTATGGTTTCAATCCTTTGCAATTTGTTAAGATTTTCTTTCTGGACATAATGTGATCATTTAAAAAAATGTTATACATGTGCTGAAAAAAGCTGTACTTTTCAATTGTTTGGCAGATGTAGACATGGATGTACAGATAGATATAGATAATATAGGCAGAGATAGGTAGATGTAGAGGTAGAGGTAGCATATATATATATATATATATATATATCTTTATCAGGTCAAGTTTGTTAATCACTTTTTTTTTCAAATCTTCCATGTACTTAACTGATTTTTGTTCTGCTTGTTCTATCAATTACTCAGAGAAATGTGTTAAAATACCCAACTGTGATTGCTTATTTCTCCCTATAGTTATGTCAATTTTTGCTCTTGTATTTTTACACCATGTCATTAGGTGACCAAGTTTTAAGACTGTCAGGAGAAATACACACATTACTAATCACAGCTAGTGATTTTAACCCACCACTTTCAGAAACTGAGAGTTCAAACAACAGAAATAAGCAGCGATATCAAAGACATAGTAATAAATCTGAGTGATTAGACAATATAAAACTCTATACCCAACAAAAAATATATACATTACTTAGAGGCACACTGCTGATTTACAGAAGTAGAATATGAATTTAGGAAAAGAGAAAAAAGCCTCAATAAACTCCAAACGATCAATATCATACAAAATAGGCTCTCTGATCATAATGCTAATAAAGAAGTTAATAACATAAAGACAGCATTTAAAAACCAAAATGTACATTTCATTATCCTCAGTAAACTAACACAGGAACAGAAAACCAAACACTGCATGCTCTCACTTATAAGTGGGAGCTGAATAACGAGAACACATAGACACATGAGAGGGAACAACACACACTGGGGACTGTCGAGAGGGCGGGGAAAGGGAGAGCATCGGTAAGAACAGCGAATGGGTGCTGGGCCTAATACCTGGGTGATGGGTTAATCTGTGCAGCAAACCACCATGGCATACATTTGCCTATGTAAAAAACCTGCGCGTGTACCCCAGAAATCAAATAAAAGCTGATAAAAAATAAATAAATAAAAACCAAGAAGTCTGGAAATGAAATAGCATATTACTAACTTTTGGATGGAAGGAATTAATACGTATTTAGATATTAATAGAAACACTCTGTTAGTACCCAAAAAAGTTTAAAATATGTTTACCCTAAGACCCAGCAATACTACAGCTAGGCACTTAGACTCGAGAATCCCATGCACACATGCCTTGGGAGACACAGCCCAGAAGGCTCAGAGCTGCATTGCTTGTAATTGTCCCAAACTGGACACAATCCAAATTCCAAAGCTAGTTGAATGGGTATACAACATGTGGCATATCCATCAATGGGATACCACACAGGAAAGTACATGAACAAAGTTGGCTACATGCAACAAATTGGATGAATCTTGCAAGCATAACACTGAGTCAAAGAATCCAGACACAAGAATATATACTACATGAGGTGTGCATATAAAAAAAAAACCATACACATTAACTGGGGGGCTGGTGTTGGGAAAGACCATGAAGGACTTGTGGGAGACTGGTCATGCTTTTTTTTTTTTTTTGATGTGGATAGTGGTTACACGAATGCCCACCTCATAATTATTCTTTATGCCATATAGTTACATTCTATGCATTTTTCTGTAGACGTGTTTTCTTTCACAAAGAAAGTCTTGAATATCATACAGTACTGTGATAATTCCCACAGTTGAACCCCTTTTTAGCACTGAGGTTGAGGGCTAACATGTTCTCCACGCATTAGAGCAGGCTCTGGGTGTGTATGTGTGTTTTGATGGCTATGGGAGTATTTAAATTTGTCTGAAAAAAAGATGGTCTAAGAGGATTTCTATGGTTTGTGATTTACCCTATCTTTTAAATAACTACAGCTACAGTATAGGCAGGTCCACCTTCATTTGTGACAGAAGGCCCATTCCAGAACTTTTTCATTGGACAAATTAGTTATGGTCAATATCAGTGGTTCTCAAAACTTAGTGTACAAAGAAATTACTTTATGGAAAAATTATTTTCAACAAGCACATGTAGAGATTCTAATACAGAGGATTCAGGAACATGGGGAATCAACATTGCAGCATCTGATATTTCATTCCATTATGGCTGCATGAATAAAAATGTCTGATCGATTCAGCCCCAAACTAGATTTGGTCATGTGGACAAAAATACCAAGACAGTGGAACATTCCATTGTTAGATGGGTTCAGCCAAACCTTATCAGTGACCCCAGCAGTAGTCTCTGTGTGCAGACTCTGCCTGGAGGACAAGAGGCTGGAGACCAACACAAGGTTTGATGACAGAAAACTGAGGAAATTCCCATTCGGATTGCAGTTCTCTGTTTTCTCCATGAAGTAGGAGAGTAAGGTAATCTGCTATGGGAAAAGGTTCTTAAGGACCATGTACAAGATAAACTATAATTGTGGAGAAAGGATGAGATAGCTAGCTAGGAAACAAAGTAGGAATGCTAAGCAGTGTGGAGGGTCTGGATAAGATTTGTGATTATGAATACACAGTGCCACAGAGACTGTAACAGTGTCTGGCAGCAATGAGAAAATAACTTAAGCCGCCTGAGGCCCAGGCAAGGGTGGGAGACAGGGCATTGGCAGTTGTCCTGGGTAGTTCAGTTGATGCCTACGGTCTGTGGCCTGGGAGCTGTTGGTAGTTGGGGCTGGAAGGCTGGATGTTGAATTCTACCCTAGTTTCAAAGCACTTCAGAGTCTCCTGTTCACTGATGCTGTGGTTTCTGATTCTCTGTCTTCGTGGCCTCTTCCCTCTCCAGAGCATCCACATCATCTGATTCCTACAGGATAGTTCTTTCCTAGTCAGCTGCCTGACCCTTATTGGACAGTATCTCATCTACCCACCTTCTTTGTAGATAGGATCTGTGACTTTTCCCTTCCCTACATTCACCCCAGAATGCCCAGTACAGGGTTGAATACACAAGAGAGGTTCGCAAATGATTTTTTGCAATGATAAGAACCCAAATGCCCTGTTTTATTACTTCCCAAATGACCAGACAAGACCAAGTAGATGCTTTTTTGGAAGAAAATGCTAAATGAGCCACAGAGCAGGTCATGAACGAGCCTTCTAATTGGATGCCAATGATGTAATGGCACTCACTGCAGACACAGTTCTGGCTGTTATTCACACTGCTTGCACATATAATTTTTGTTTCACAATTGCAAGAATATTCTTCGGAAAATGCCACCTTTATCAGGTGATTTGTGTTTTCAGTCTTTGGCACTTTGCCATCTAACACTCCTTAAACATCCTAGTAGTGCTCAAAAATGTCTAGCCTTTTCTATTTCTTCTTCCTCCTTCTGAATTCCTAGCTATATTTGCAATGTGTGTGGGAACTGTTTTTCCCTAGAATCCACTGAAAAGATCAGACATGGCCTCTTCCTTCATGAAACTTGTATTCCAGATGATACACAAAAAAATCAAGTAAACAAAATGATCCCAGAAAGTGATGCATGCTCTGCAGAAAATCAAGACAGTAATGTCAAAGAGAGTGAAACTGGGCTACCGTGGGTTAAAAAAAGATGACTGGCATGAAGTAGAAAGTTGAGCCACACACTTATCAAGAGGAAGAGTATTCCAGGTACAGAGAAATAGCAAATGCAAGACCCTGAGATGGGGGTGTTATTGGTGTGTTTCAGGAACAGCTAGTAGACAAGTAGGGCTTCCATGAAGCGAGCCAGGGAAGAATGAAAGGAAATTAAGAGTTTGATTTGTATTGCAAGTGGCACAGAAAGCCATTGGAGGGTTTTGAGCAAAGAAGTTAGGATATATTTTGTTTTAACATTTCCTTTAGCTTTTGTGTAGAGAGCAAAGTGCAGAGTTCTGTTACGGAAAACAGAAACCATGTTAGCCCATTTAAGTAGAAAGGGGGAATTTGGTGCTTCCAAAATTGTTGAAAGAATCAAAAGAACAGACTCTAGGTTGAATTTCCAAACCTGTTTCCCAGAATAACACCATATATAATTGGCACCACTGGGAGAATCAGGAAGCCACTGCCTTAGTAATTGGCCCCAGGACCTCACCACCTCTGCTAAGTTCATCACAAGTCTTGGCTCTAAGACCATGCTACCTCATTCTCCATCTACATAAGCGAGGTGGACACCCCATGACCTGCCTTTTGATGTCCACAAAACTAGGAACATTACCTTGGGATCTCTGTGACTGCTGATGCAGAAGAATCAAAAGCTTCCAGCACCATGCTCCCTAACAGAAAACAGAAATCACAGAAGCAGAAGTATGGACTCTGCTTCACTCCCCCTTCCAAATCACATACAAGTTCGTCTACTTGGCAGAGGTTACATCATCTGTGGAATCCAGGCTGTTATGGGGCATGGGAAATATAGTCTTTAGCTTTCCAACCTCTATCATTTAGTAAGGTCTACTACAATTGGGGTTGGAATAGAGTGAAATGAGCTAATCTATGATATTTGCCACAGGAGACAAGATCAGAAGTAGGGGAGCCAGTTAGAAGCTACTATAGTTGTCCATCCACCTGAGAAATAATGATAACTGGACCAGAGTGAAAAGGTGAAGGTATAGAAAAGTGGTTGGATTTAACATTTTACTCTTAAGTAGGACTTGTTTATAAATTGAGGCAGGGTTGATGTTAAAAAGGTGTGAAAGAATAAAAATTAAAACTTCCAATCACCTCTACCCCAGCCACGCAATTTTCTTCCTGAGCCCTCAAGCCTGATTCAGAGGCCCCTCTAATGTATATCACAACATCACATTGTATTGGAATCCCTTGTTTCACTGTGTATATTTCTACTAAAATTTCACTTCCTCAGAAGCAGAACATGTGACTGGTAGTGCAGGGCACAGTGCCTGAACATGGTACAATGTCAATAAATATTTTTCCAAGAATGGTTGAAGGAGATGAGTGAAGTAGTGCCTAGAAACATACAAACTACCAAAACTGACTGAAGAGTAAATACAAAATCTGAATAAACTGTAGCAAGTAAAGAGACTGACTCAGTAATCAAAACATTCCAACAAAGAAAAGCCCAGGACCAACTGGCATGACTGGATAATTCTACAAATTATCTAAAATATTAATACCAATCTTTCTCAAACTCTTCCAAAAAATAGAAAAGTATGGAGAGCCTTCTAACTCATTCATAAGGTCAGCATTACTCTGATATCAAAGCCAGACAAGAAAAGAAAAATACAGGCCAATATCTGTTATGAATATAAATGCAAAAATCTTGAACAACATACTAGCAAACTGAATCCAGCAGCATTTTAAGAGGAGTATACATCATGACCATGTGGAATTTATCTCAAGAAGCCAAAAGTACTGCAATATATGAAAATCAATCAATGCAATAGAGTGCACTGATAGAATGAAGGTGGGAATAAACAGGTGATCATCTCAATTTATGCAAAAAATGAATTTTACAAAAGCCAACACCCTGTCATGATAAAAAAAAAACACTCAACATACCTGGAAATAGAAGGGAAGAAATTCCTCACAAAATAAGAGACATTTATGAAAATCTCACAACTAACATCATATAAATGGTGAAAGCTGAAAGGTTTCTCCCTAAGGTTAAGACAATGATGCTGTCTTTTGCCATTTATACTCAGCATCATACTGCAAGTTCTAGCCAGACAAATTAGATATGAAAGAAAGAAAAAGGCATCCAAGTAGGAAGGGAAAAAGTAAAACGCTCTATTCAGAGCTGGAATGATCCTATATAGAGAATATCTCAAAGGATTCCCCAAAAAATATTTAATTGAATTGGGCAAATTTTCAGGATACAAGATAAACACAAAAAAATTAGTTATATTTCTGTATACATTCATGCGCCACATAACAACATTTCAGTCAACAACAGACCGCATATAAAACCACAGTCCCGTAAGATTATAATGGGAGCTAAAAAATTCCTATGGCCTAGTGAAGTCATAGCCATCATAGCATTACTCACGTGTTTGTGGTGATGCTAGTGTAAACAAACCTACTGCACTGTAAATCATATAAAAGTCTAGCACATACAATTACATACAGTACATAATACTTGATAATGACAATAAACAACTGTGTTACTGGTTTATGTATTTACTAAACTATATTTTTATCAGTAATTTAGAGTGAAGTCCTTCTACCTATTAAAGAAGTTAACTATAAAACAGCCTCAGGTAGGTCCTTCAGTGGGTATTCTGGAAGAAGGCATTGTTATCATAGAAGATGGCAGCTCCATGTGTGTTATTGCCCCTGGAGACCTTCCAGTGGGACAAAATGTGGAGGTAAAAGACAGTGATATTGATGATCCTGACTCTGTGTAGGCCTAGAGTAATGTGTGTTCTTGTGTCTTAGTTTTTAACAAAGAAGGTTAAAAAGCAAAAACAAAAAAAATTGAAAGAGAGAAAAGCTTTAAAATGTGGATATAAAGAAAGAAAACATTTTTGTACATTTATACAATGTATTTGTATTTTGAGCTAAGTGTTATTACAAAACAGTGAAAAAGTTTAAAAGTTTATAAAGTACAAAAAGTTACAGTAAGCTAAGGTTAATTTATTATTGAAGAAAGAATTTTTATAAATTTAGTGTAGCACAAATGTATAGTGTTTATAAAGTCTACAGTAGTGTGCAATAATGTCCTATGCACACTACTGTATAGGACACAATCACTCTCCTTCACAATCACGCACCACTCACTCACTGACTCACCCAGAGTAAATGCCAATTCTGCAAGGTCCATTCATGGTAAATGACCTATACAGATATACCATCTTTGCCTTTTATACTATATTTTTACTGTATTTTTTCTATGTTTAGACATGTTGATATACACAAATATCTATCATTGTGTTGCAATTGCCTACAGGATTCAGTACTGTAAGAAGCCATGCAGGTTTGTCTATGTTGTGTGAGTATGCTTTGATATTTGTGCAATGACTAAGTCGCCTAATGATACGTTTCTCAGAATGGATCCCCATAATTAAGTGACGTCTGAAGGTACTAGCAATGAACAATCCTAAAAGCAAGTTAAGAAAACAATTCCATTTACAATATCATCAAAAAGAATATAATACTTGGGAATAAACTTAACCAGTGTAGAGAAAGGCTTTTATACTGAAAACTATGCATTGATGAAAGAAATTAAAGAAGAAACTGATCTATGGAAAAACGTCCTGTGTTCCTGGATTGGAAGATTCAATATTGTTAAAATGTACATATTACCCAAAGTCATCTGCAGATTCAATGCTATTCACATCAAAATCCCAATGGCTTTCCCCCCGACAAAAAAAAAAATCCTAAAATTCATATGGAACTAAAAAAGATCCAGAATAGCCAAAGCAGTCTTGAGAAGGAAAACAAAGCCAGAGACATCACACTTCTTGATTTAAAAATAAATTACAAAGCTAGGTAATCAAAACACCATGATACGTGCACTTAAAAATTTGTTAAAAGGGTAGATGTCACAGTAAGTGTTCTTACAACAAAAAACAAACAGAACAGAACAAAAAAGAGGCATAAGGAAACTTTTGGAGATGATGGGTGTATCTATTGCTTTGATTGTGGTGACGGTTTCAAGGGTATGTGCATATGTATAAGCTCATCAAATTGTACTTATTAAATATGTATGGGTTTTGGAGATCACTTAGACTTCAATAAAGCTGTTCTTAAAAATACACAATGAGATACTACTTTACTCACTAAGATAGCTATAATTTTAAAAAATTGTAAATGTTAAGTGTTGGTAAAGATATGAAGAAATTGGACCTTTATATATTACCGATGAGAATTTTAAATGGTATAGTCTCTATGGGAAACACTCTGGTAGTTCTTCTACAAGTTAAGCACAGAATTACCATTTGACCTAGCAATTCTACTCCTAGGTATATACCCAAGATAATTGAAAACAGATGTTATCACACGGTGTGTACACAATGAAGACATATACTTGAGTTTTCATGGTAACACTTTTCACAATATCCACAAGGTGGAAACTACAGAAATGTCCATCTACCGATGAATACATAAAACAAGATGGGGCATAGCTATACAATGGAATATCATTCAGCCTTAAAAAGAAATGCAGTACTGATACATGCTACAATATGGATGAATATGGAAAACATTAAACTAAGTATATGAAGCTAGTCACGAAAGGCTACATATTGCATGATTCCATTTATATGAAATATCCAGAATAGACAAACTCATAGAGATTGAAAGTAGTTTAGTGATTGACAGGGCTGGGGGGAAGGGGGTATGAGAAGTGACTGCTTAATGTGTAAAGGGTCTCCTTTGGGAGTGGTGAAAATGTTTTGAAGCTAAATGGAGGTGACAGTTGCACAACTCTGTGAAAACACTAAAATACATTGAATTGTACGCTTTAATACAGTGAGTTGTATGGTATGTCAATTATATCTTAATAAAGATGGTATTTTTAAGAGAAGAAAGAAAAAATGGATGGAGGGGTACTATATCACCTGCTAAATAGTCCACCTATTTAGCAGCCTGGTGAATCTATACTAAGGGGCTCTTCTCACTCATTGCCAGTGTCGCTGGATGTGAAACCCTTTGGGTAGTCAGAAACTGAAATCCAACTCCAAGTGAGGGGCATGATATCTAACCTTACTCAAGCCAAGAAACACTTTGCTGGGCTGTATTTCTCCTTTTCTCTCTGGCAGGGTGGGGTGGTGTTTGGTCTCTTTAAGCACACTATACCTCACTATACCAAACTGGAAATGTAAAGAAATCCTGTATCTTGCCCTGTGCTCCATTGTGAACCAGCACCGTGTCCACATTGATATCCGAGATGAAGTTGCTGACAGCAGGGTATAAACGCTGAAGCTGCTGCTGTAGAAATTTCCCTGACAGTGTGACTAGAAAGTAAAGGGAGTCATCATTTAGTTCAACATGGACTGAGAGCCTTGAATGAAACTCTGTTTGAGATATTTAAATTGTACAGTACCAATAAAACACAAAGCCAAGTCAAATCATTAGAAATTCCAAGATAACATGACAAGGTGGTCCCACCTTGTTAGGGTTTTTGATGCCTCTACATATAAGCCAATAACTGTGCTCCATGTCCCCCAAAGAAAATCTATGCCAAGTGGTCCGTTGCTTTGTAAATTGCCACATCTAAATTAAGAAGGTGAATTAATTGTTTAAAAATGAATTGTGGTTCGTTGAACTTAGTAGTTTGCATATTACTTGGGGTTCTCAACTCTTCTTATAGTCTAGTCTGTGTAGAAAAAGGCCTCTATTCATCTCCCAGGCTTTAGGAGCTTCAGGCTGGGGCAGACACATTTGGGACACATCCCAGGCACTGACTCCCTCTGGCCTGCATTCTGCAACCTTTCTATACATGTGCCTCTGCCCCAACCAGAATCACATAGCTTATCCCAGTAACTACGGGTAAGTCCGGCCTACTCCAATGACCCACATTTTTGTTCTCTTCATCCCATTTGTCTTACTGATTGGCCAGAAAACAGCCACCTAACTCCAGAAGATTTCCCATTACTTGAGCATTGACCATGTGCTCAGCAATTGTTTTAGGTATTTTCCATGTATTAATTCATTTTACACCATAAGGAATTCCTATTACTATACCCCTTTGAGGTGAAGAAACTGAGGCACAGAGAAGTTAGGTAATTTGCTTAAGATCACACAGAAAGTGAGCGTCAGAGCTGGGATTCAAATCCAGACAGTTGGGCTTCAGAGCTCAAGCTCTGACCTCCATCATGTCTTCTCCACTCCTGACTGGAAAATGGAAGGATAATAGTACCCAGATTACAGCACTATTGTGGTGATTAAATTATTATTATTGGTTTCTGGAGTAGGCTGGCCATTTTCTCAGCAGTGGGCTGGAATAGGGAGTACATTTTGCAAGTCAGGTGTCTGGAACAAGCATTTAGTTTAATGAATCTAAGTGAATCTAAAGTGAAGTACTGTATAAGGAGAGTCCGATAATAGTGCATTTCATTAGGAAGAAGCTGTCTCACTATATTTACATCTAATGGAACACAAGAAGGGTCATTTTGACTTTATTTCTAAAGCTGACTCCCAAGTAGCACCTTCAATTCAAAATAAAGCTTTTCTGGTCATCATAACTTGTGGAACGGTGTCATGCAGTTGAATATGAGTGCACCCTGTTCTGAAAGCCCTTTGCCATACTTTAGTGGTGAAAGTGTTAGTAAATGTCGCTTTGGTGGCTGTTTGTCCACTAGCGCATGTTGGCCCTTCACGTTCCACCTCAACCCATTAGGCACCATGTGGAAGAAATGTGTCCAGGGGAACGATTCACTATATAAGCAATGCTCTTATAAACATCAGGAACATGGGAGCTGACAGAAGGACTGCAGCGAGTTCCTGTCATCTTCTTTTACAGAAATTCATGCTGCCCAAATAAATGCTCTACTCACTTCTGGTTTCTATGCTAGCCCACTCTGTAAATTCAAGGGATTAGATGAATGCAATATGCCCATATCCTGAAGAGCAAACTAGAGAATGGCTCAATTCTTAAAAGCCCCATAATCCTCAAGAACAAACCAAAGGCTTAAGGTAGTCAAGCTCAGAAGCTAAGAAATGAATCAAATAAATAGTTTAAACACCTTTCCCTTGGGTTTGGCTTTTCTAACGGAGAGAAAAGGTCATCAGGGGAGCAAATGTGGCTCCTTGTTGATTAATTAAGAGCACTTAGGCAACATTCAGCAGAATCCATCATTTGTAGCCTGAGTTTTTTTTCACTCAGACTTCTAAATTGTCAATTCGTCCCTAAAATTACTTATGTAATTTGTGCTTTTAGGATGTCAGGTGTTAAAATTACTTTTCAGTACAACCCACAGAAACCATGACTGGGTTTATTCATTTATTTCTTTAATGAGGTAGGGATTCAGGGGAGAAATCATGGTGGACAAGAAGAGTTTGTTTTCAAAATGAGGAGAGATATGGAGAGAATGTAGCTACTGATGAGAGAAATGAAGCTCCCAGACTTTTAAGGGAAATAAGATGCACACACAGGACTCCAATAAAAGGCACCATGTGATCAGGACACAAATAGAGCCACCCAGTCAAAACCCTCACAGCTAGCTTTGGGGAAAAGGGTATCCGGTCTTGGGTTTAAAAGATAGATTTAATTTCGGCAGATGAAGGAGACAAACTGAATAACTGCCAAGTGGGGGTCCCTCAGAGAAAGGCCAGTAGCCCCTCTGCACTGGAGCTGGGTGGGAATGACAGGAAGGAGGAGGAGGAAGGAGCTAAAAGTGTAAGTTAGAATCAGAGTGGATTACAGATAGGGTGAACACCAAATGGGCAAACTAATTAAAAGGCTATTACAAGAGTGCAAGACAGGGATGAAGGCCTGAACTGGGGGTAGGAGCAGGGTGTGAGGAGGATGCAGTGGGGAGAAGCATCACAGAGATAGTCTCAAAGGTCAAATTGAAAAGTCGGTGGTGATGCCACACAGTGAAGCCAAGATAAGCAGCAAGCATTCTCACTGTACCACCTCCTGAAGCCTTCTCCCCAAACGGGAGTCAATTATGATTATACTGCAAAGGAGTAAATGAGAGATTAGTATGGGAGGCCCCAGCTGACTGAGTCAAAGAGTAAAATGAACATGCAGTCACTTCAGGGGCCTATTTGACTATGGAAGGGACATGTAGTGCTGAGGCAGTGTGCCAGGTGTGGCAGCAGCAGGCAGCACAGCTGGCAGTGTGCTCTCAAATCAGCAACAGCACTGCTGCCCACACAACATTGCCACACAGACAATGCTGCCACGCACACACAAGCCTTTGGAAAAAAACCCATTGGCACATGAGTGCTCCACTATGAGTAGAGTGGTTTCAGTAGCAACATTTGTATCTGCATTTCTATTCCTTGGGATTCTTAGAATTATAAAACTCAAGGCTAGACTGGACCTCAATTTTCGACTGGTCCAACCATTAGAATCCTTTCTATAATGTTCCCACAAAATGGTAATGCAGTCTGTCCTTGAATATCTCCAGGAATGGGGAACGCTAGCCCCATCTTTGGCTAGCCCTGCTATTGCTTCTCTTTTGTCCACTCTTCCCTAGCAATTACTGTGTCAGTGACTATTGAAGGCGCTTTGCCAACTTGATTGCACTTAATCCCCACAACGTCAAATTTTACAGATGAGGAAACTGAGGATCAAGGAGAGAAAGTGACTTGTCACACAGCTGATGAGTGGCAGAGCTGGGATTTGAGCTGCTAAATTTGTCTGACTCTGGTGCTTCCTCCATTAGAAGTAAATCTAAGCCAATCTGTCTCCTTATAAATCCTACCCACTACTATAGTTACAGCATTTCTTCCAGGGAAGAGGATGCCCTCTTTGAAGTGCAATTAGAGACACAAATCTTGATCCCTTTCATCGCCTAACCACTTGAGAAACACTGACAAAACTATCAAAATGAAAGGCAAAAAAGGCCACATAGCAACACTTTCAGAAGGGTGTCCTATTCCTGACTCCTCAGTGTGGCTCTCAGGCTTCTGCTGTCCCAGGGGTCACTGATGAGCCTTCTAACCAATAAATATGATGGCCATTTCCAAGTCTTCATTTTTCATGAGCTCCAGCTTATGGAAAATTTATTTTCATTTCTGGGATGCTTCATTCAACAAATATCTTTTGAGTGCCTACCATAACCCAGACTCTGGACTGTGTTCTAGGCAGGCACAAGATGAACCAGAAATAGTCCCTGGACTAAAGGAGTGCCCAGTCAGTCTGTCGTGGAAGACAGCTGAAAGGCAGTAATGACAATACGGGAGTCAAATGCTGTTCCACAGGACTGTCGAAGGCTCCCTTGTAGCATGAAGGAAGAGGTCACTATCTTTGCTTGGCCAGTTGGGAGAAAAGCTTCATCACAGCTGAGCTGGGCCTTAAAGGATGAGTAGAAATGTGCTGGGCAGGGAAAGTGGTGATCATATATACAAATTCCTGTGTAACATCGTCACTTAGACACCTAACATCAAAGCAAACTGAAAATGTTCAAAATAAAATTATTGGCTATTCATGCACTTTAACTTCTTCCTCCCAGAGTCTTGCCCAACTCAATAAATGGCAAATCAGTTACCCCACCTAGTCAGGCCAAAACTCTGGGAATCCTTTGTAACTTGTCTCTTTCTTTCATATTCTCTGTCTGATCTGTCAGAAAATCCTTTCAACTCTGCCTTGAAAAGATATCCAGAATCTGACCACATCTCACATCTTCCTCTGCTACCACCCTGGTCTGCTGAGCCCATCATCTGTCACCTGGGTTATTGCAGCAGCTTCCCAACTGCTCTCTGTGCTTCTGCCCTACCCCCACCCCAGGAACCTATTCTCCAATAGGCAAAAAGCATGATCCCACTGTCATGATATAAATATGCTCATGTCATTCCTATGTCCAAATCCTCCATCAGCTTCCTATCTCACTCTGTGTAAAAGTCAAAGTTCTTATCATGGTTTACAAGTCACTACACGATCTAGCCCCCGTTTATACTTTGGCCTCACCTTCTATTTCTCTTCTTCTTCACTCACTGTGTTCCAGCCTCACTGGCCTCCTTATTATTCTTTGCATACACCAAAAAACTTCAGGCATTTCCCCTTGTTGTCCACTCTCCTGGAATCATTTTCCCGTAAATGTCTATACGGCTTTACACCCTCTCTTCTTTAAGGTCTCTGCTCAAATGTCTGCCTTCACAATGAGTCCTTCCTTGACCACCTTATTTAAAATAATATCTTTGCCCTCCAATCATTACCACCTCATTTGCCCAGCATTCTCTACCCCCTTCCCTGATTTGCTTTTCTTTGTTGCACTTATCATCATCTAATAAACCAGATACTTTATTCATTTCAATTCTGTGTAATCTGCCTCCTGTTCCTATGTAATATAAGCTCCACTATATCAAGGATTTCTTTCACTGTTTTTTTTCTACTTTTATATCCCTGTTCTCAGAGTAGTACCTGGCACATAAAAGGTACTCAGTGAACAGCTAATCAATGAATGAGTGATGACTTTCTGAATATGGGGGTGGGGAGATAGAAGGAAATGCTATAGATGTCTTATAGGTCCCAACCAGGTCCCAACTGAATATCAGTCCACAGAGACTGAGAACACACCAAAAGGAGCATATTTGCAGAGTACTAGGAGAAGACTGAGATATTTTGGATTCAAGCTACCTGTAAAACATGCAGAAAGAGTTGTACATGGGACTTTAGACTAATGGTACAGGCACTGAGATGAGTGCCAGAGTCTATTTATCAAGTTAGGCTAAGCTTTGCTGAAATGATAACTAAGTCCCTAAATCTTAGCAACTTAGCATATCAAAGCTTGATTTCCAGGTCACACATGGTCAGATGCAGGTCACATCCTCTATCGGAAGACTCAGGGTCTAGGTTCTCTCCATATTTGATATTCCCACTTCAACATACGGCTTTCAGGGTCGACAGGGCAAAGAAAGAGAGCTTAAGGATAGTAAACTGACTCTCAAATGCTTCATCCTGGAAATAGTCTGTGCCACTTATGTTTGCATTTCATTGTCTAAAACCAGTTACATGGCCCCAACTAACTGAAAGGGGCCTGCAGATGGAAGTGAGTGCTACTGAATCTGTCTCAGAGATCGTGCAGAAAAGCACGGTTTTGAGCAATTTGGAGAAGTACAAGGGACTAGAGTTGCTGAAAGATTCAATGCCTTATTATGAATTATCGCTGTTACCACAAATGTAGAGTATACTGATGTCAAAAGACTATCTAAAAGAAAATCCTCTGGTCAGGTAGAACTTAACCTGAGGGAGGAGCAGAGAGCACACGGCTAAAGATACAAGAGTACATTAATTAGGGGCTAAGGGGGGTTGTGTAACCCAAAATGATTTGAGGACAGGTGCAAGACTAGCAGGGTGTATTAGTCGGCTCTCACACTGTTAATACATACCCGAGACTGGGTAATTTATAGAGGAAAGAGGTTTGTTTAATTGACTCACAGTTCAGCATGGCTGGGGAGGCCTCGAGAAACTTACAGTGATAGCTGAAGGGGAAGCAAGCACATCCTTCTTCACATGGCGACAGCAAGGAGAAGTGCCAAACAAAAGAGGGAAAAGCCCCTTATAAAGCCATCTGATCTCATGAGAACTCATTCACTATCACGAGAACAGCATGAGGGTAACCGCCCCCATGATTCAATTACCTCCTACCAGGTTCCTCCCATGACACGTGGGGATTATGGGAACTACAATTCAAGATGAGATTTGGGTGGGGACACAGCCAAACTATATCACAGGGGTAAGGGAGTCACGTAAGAAAGCAGCCTTTCTCACCAGGTGTACCACATGTGGCCACTCTGGCTGTGCCCTCCACAGCTCCAGGAGATATCCGTTCATGATTTGTACAGGATCAATGTTTCTCACCCCTTGGGAACAGGGGCAGGGATGCACAGAAGTTAGCCATCACCATCCTCACTGAGGGGCAGAGTAGCTGATGGCAGCAACTACCCCAGTGTAGAAATAAAGGTCTATCCATTTGCGCACTAAAACTTCCTCCTTCAAAAAGGTCTCTGCTCCCTATGCTTATCCCCCTCTGTTTCAGTGAGCTTCTGCATAAGGTGTTTTGCTGCTGTTGTTGGATTCGGAGAAACAATTATTTAATAGATAAATGGAAAGGTTTGTTTCACAATTAGACCAGGGGAGCTGAGGCCCTCTAGTGGCTCTATCTGGTAGTGACCGCAGCCTTTTCAGATGGAGAAAGGAGAAATCTGACTGGATAAGGGA
Source organism: Pan troglodytes (assembly GCF_028858775.2). NCBI lineage: Eukaryota > Metazoa > Chordata > Mammalia > Primates > Hominidae > Pan > Pan troglodytes. The sequence goes on from NC_072421.2 coordinate 150,118,191, forward strand.
GGTGAGGTCCCAAAGCTAGAAGTTGTGATGGAAAGGGAGTCCTTTTTGTCTGGATTCTCCCATTAACAAGTAGGCATTATTACCACCCCCATATTCCAGATGATAGAGCTGAGCTTCAGAGGCTGAGACACATGCCTAGGTATAATAGCTGGTGACAGAGCTCCAATCTAGATCTTCAAGTTCATAATCTAATGCCCCTTTAATACACTACGATACAACCTGTCCTTGGGAGAAAAACTCTAGAGTTAGTGGAGTATTCTCACCGCTCCTGCTCTTTCATAGTTAGGGAGGGAGATGCTTTTAGAAGATGCTATACCTAATACAGTGCCCGTTTCTGCAGGCTTGGGGGAGAGAGGGAGCTGTGACCTACATAAAATGTGAATTCCGAGAAAAAGTGAAGAGAAAATATGGAACCTCAGAATCAAAAATTCAGCACCCCCTCCCTTTGTGACAGTTAGTCAAAATTGTGGGTCACATACTGCATGCTATAAGTGAAGGTAGGTCTGTGTCTTCACTGTCAGACAGCATTCTGATTGATTTGAGGTTAGGCAATAGAGAAGGCTTTCCTGCCCTCCCACTCTCCTCTCTTGGAAAAAGGGATTTCTGTGGTAATGGTGGTGGTGGTGGCGGTGGTGGTGGAAGAGTCCTTAAGGGTACATAAAAATGCTTGTCCCTCAAGTAGAATAAATGCATGAAGGATTTTGAGCCAAACACAGGAGCTCTGATACCACTTCCCACATGGAGCAGAATTTCCTCTATTCTACCCATGACAGGAGGCCATTCATTCAGTCTTTGTATAAACAGCTCTAGTAACAAATAAGGAGCCCACACTCTCAAAAGACAGCCTATTTTATTTGTAGCTCAGTGTATTATAATATAAACCCCTGCAGGAATGTTACTGTGCTCCAGCATGAGATAGCCCAAGGAGCAATTGCATATAGTGAAGCCCAAGTGTAGGAAGACACCCTGAGAACCACAGAACTGTTCATTTTGTATGTTTTTCCTTAGAAATAGTGAATGATGAGGGCAGGGTAAGCAGAAGGGAACTCTTCTACAAAGATTCACTTTTATTCTGGTTTCTCTTAGGAAGCCATATATAAGCACATTTCTCCAGCCTTATACCTCAGCAGCAACTAGCATTTCACACCCATGGAAAATATTCGCCTCTTTGATGGCCCATGAGATGACGGACACACACCGATAGAACAATGGCCTTCCAAGCATGACACCTAGGGAGGGCTCATAGGTGTCAGGTTGTTCTAACAAGTGCCTTTTTCAGCATGGAAAAAAATGAGTAAAAGCATTCTAAAGTCCAGGGTCTAACTTCCATCCCCTAGTCTCAGTCTCTCCTGTTCTTGCTCTAGGTCAGGAACTCATTATTTTTAATTGGACCAGTAATATAGCCTTCTTTGCTTCTGGCTTTCTTTACTTTCACTACAACGTGTCTAGGAGTAGATTTCTTTTAATTTATCTTGCCTATGACTTATTGGGCTCTTTGAATCTGTGAATTCAAATTTACAGCCGTCATCTTCAACTGGGACTTCAATTAAATATATGGCAGACCTTCTCACTCTACTAATTGAGTCTCTCATCCTCCCTTTTTTATTTCTCCAAATAATTTGTTTCTCCAGACAGAACTCTGGGCAATTTCTTATAACCTATCTTCCAATTCAATAATTCTCTTTTTAGTTGTGTTTAGCCTTCTCTTAAACCCATCCATTAAATTCTCAAGTTTCATTGTTATAGTCTTTAGTATAACTACACTAGTTATAGTTTAGTTTTTCACCTTGATTTTTTTCAAAATAGTTCTATTAGTCTTTATGATTTTCTGTTCCTTACAGATATTTTCAAACTTATTTTTAATTTTTTGGAATAAAGTGAACCATAGTTATTGTAGTCTTTGTCACGTAACTCTGATACGTGAAGTCTTTGAGAGTTTGTTTTTGTTGTCTACTGGCTGTCATGGTCTATGTGTTTCCTTTTATGCCAAGTTATCTTTGACTATACGCTGACATATTTTTGAAAAATTATTGTACAAATGGTTCTAGGCCCAATATGATAATACCTTCCAGCAGAGTCTTTTCATTTGCTGGGGTATTTTCAAATGCCTGAGGATACTACTTGTCCAAGGCCACTTTAATCCAAATACAATTTTTTATTTTAAAAAATTAGGACCCAGATTCTTTCTCTTGCCTCATTCATTACACAAGAATTTATTGTACACTGAGTGTGTGTTGCTTACAAAGTCAGGTTCTGCCTAATCTCTCACCTCTTACCTATCTCACCTGTTGTCTTACCTCCAAACTTACTCTACCCTTCAGCCAAACTGGAATATTCACTGTCGTGTGCAGAGCTGGGTCAGAACACAGATGGGCTAACTTCCAGATGAGTGTTCTTTGCCCTACACCATTATCCCATATTCAGGTTTAAGCTTATTCAATCTAGATCTTTATGGATATTATAATAAATTAACTAGACAAACGCTCAATAAGTACAAATTATAATGGCATTTTTGTATTTCTTGTTGTATTTTGGCTATCCTTTTCTTGTGAGTCAGAAATTTCAATGAAGCATTACCTCTAGGGAGACCCGAAGTAGGGGAGGGCCTTCTGGGATGTAAGTTCTGGAAGAGAATTCATCGTTGCCATCAACTTTTTGTCAATCTTCATAGTCACAAGGGTACCTAAGAACAAAATTTCAGGCTTCAGGCTTGTTTCCCCTGACAAATGAGCGACCAGACCAATTGCCTGTGGAATTTGATTCCTCAGTGCTGGGAACATCCCACATTCAAACAAATCTGCTCCCACCTGCTGGTGGTTGCTAGAACTTCCAGTCAAAGCTGACAGACTGAAAACGCACTCTTCTGGAAGTAAGCAGACCTGGAAATATGGCTTTTAGTTTTGGCCTCTGCTACTGTGTGACCTTGGGCCAATCCCTTTTTCTTCTCTGGGCTTCAGTTTCCCTACATTACAACCGAGGTGGCTGGACAAAATGCCCCGGAATGGCTCTAACATTTTTGGCAAACAAGGATTTTCTCTACAAGGACGTCTGTGTGACCAGAGGTGATGGGACAGGACTGGTAGCAGTAGAGGTGGGTTTAATCTGCTCTCATATGTGATCCTGACAAATGGGTCCCATCATCCTTTTTTCTTACTGCAATGGCCAGGGAAAGAGGGGAGATGGGAAAGAAAGGTGTGAGGGTGTTCTGCTCATTAAAAGAAGGCAGGAAACTATGAGAGACATTTTTCATAAAAGTATGGTTCTAAAATGATTTTAAAGGGGGAGTGGTAAAAGAGTTAAACCCTCAGCTGTGCAAAACTGCTTGGCCTACCAGGTAAGTCATGCTTTGCTGGGCACGAGCAATCTCAACTCATTTCATCAAATACTGAGGGGAAAAAAAGGGGGAGATGTTGTGTTTCTCAGTGAATGTTCTAGGTAACCAAAAGTAAACCTGAAATCCGTTTTGATTTCAACTCTTCTCAATGGTGTGATGTGGGAGGTGGCATGCCGGTGAACATGGCAGCTCTGTTTGTTGATTACCCATTTGCCCTATGGGCTCTGGTGAGGCCACTTTCTAAGCTTTCTGAACTTGCTTTATCATGGGATAGGAAGGACATAGGAAATTGGGTGGAGGCATTTCTTATCCTCCACGATTTTTCTGTCCCATAGGGGCAGTGTCTGAGGTAGTGGAAAGAATAAGAGCCCTCTAGTCAAGATGTCAGGCTTTTCCATATGATGGGGTCAGAACCCAGGAACATTGGCATACCCTGGTCTCCAGTGCCTAACTCCCTTGAACACCCCAAACACTGACCTTGGCCTTTTTTTCCCCTTCTATGGTGTCAGCCATGAACCTTCATTCTGCATCCCCTGGCTGATGAGACACAACCACATCTCAGAGAGACCCCAGTTGGTGAGCCCTTCCAGTTCCTTGAGTCTTTTTCCTGAGTACCCAAAGTTGGGGTGAAGAGCACTCTAGGAAATTTAAGTCTTAAGCAACTCTTGGGCTCCTGTAGCCCAATGTCCATCCTGAGGGAGGAGCAGTCCTGCTGTGGCCAGAGCCCTGTAACAAAACCCATTAGGATCCTCCTTGACCTTATCCAGAGACAAGGCACGCGGGGTTACTGGAGGCTCAAGGGTACGGAGTCACCAGCCGTTGGGTACCTCCTGACGCCCAAAATTGTCCAAGTCTTTCAGAATGCAGATTCAGCCATGGCGGTCAAATTACCACACTCCCTTCACCATCAAATACAACTCTCGGGCACAGCCCCTTTCTTCCAAGAAAAACACACATTTCGCATTTTACAGAGAAGAGACAGGACCCAGTGCCCCTTGAGGCGGATTCCTGGCCCAGCCCCCAAGGAGCCAGCCCTCCTCCCCCTCCCCCAGCCCGGCCCCGCCCTGCCTGTGTCTGGAGATGGCCGGGGGATGACTGCAGAAGCCTGAAGGGGCGGGGGCCGGGCGGCGCGCAGGCTGCGGGCGGAGGCAGGAGCGCGCGCCTTTTTGTGCGGCTCCTGGCAGCTGTCCGATTGGCTGGGCCTGCGATGCCGTCGGAGTGGGCGGAGCCAGCAGCGAGCTGGGATCTGTGCCCAGTCGCAGCCAGGAGCGGCCGCAGACGGAGCGCACCTCGCAGCTGCCGGGCGGGCCCTGGGGGGAGCTGCGTCCAGCAGAGCTGCTGGGTGGTTGCTCCTCCCGGGCTCTCATCTCCGGTATCCGGGCCGACCCCCGCACCCCCTACTTCCCTTGCCCTCGCTACTCTCTCCTTAGAGGCGACTCTTTGGGGAAAGGCCAGCAATCCCGCCTTCCCCGGCCCCAGTAGTGACCCACTCTCCCACCCCACCTCTGTTCCTTTTCGCGGCCCCGTCTCCCGCGCCCTCAGGCGCCCAGAACGCCCCGGCCATGGGCATCCGAGGCATGCTGCGAGCCGCAGTGATCCTGCTGCTCATCAGGACCTGGCTCGCGGAGGGCAACTACCCCAGTCCCATCCCGAAATTCCACTTCGAGTTCTCCTCTGCTGTGCCCGAAGTCGTCCTGAACCTCTTCAACTGGTAAGCGGGCACCGCCAGGCTAGGCACGGCGGGGACGGGAATGGAGACGGGCAGACGACCTCTGGCCTCTTGGACGGAGCGGGCTGGGGGCGACTCCGGCTGGGGGGTACTCGGACCCGGGCTCGCTGAGCCCTGGCGCCCGGGCCCTGCCTGTTGGCCCCTAGAAGGGGTAAGATGTGAGTGGGGTGTTGAAATGGAGCCCTGTGCTTCCGCCCACCTGTTACTGCGGAGCTTGACTGAGCCCTGCGTGTGCCTAAACCGCAGCCCGAGGGGTGGGGGCGGGGGTCGCCCTCGTCCCAGGATCTGTCCATCCATCCCCAAGGATTTAAGGTTCCCGGCAGCTTTCCCCAGCTTTGGCACCTGTGGGATTGGGGAGGAGGGTACAGGATGACGGGCAATTCACAAAACATAGACAGGAGAGACACCTGTTTGAGTCTACATTTTAGTCCATTTCCTGAGGCGCGCGCGCGTGCATGCATGTGTTGAGGGGATGAGGGACTCTTTCCAATGCGGCAGATAGAAATGATTAACTCAAACCCATCGGAGCCCAGACAGTGCGATCGTGTCTGAATAACCACGAACCGTGTGGTCTGGGATGGGTGTGCTTTTGTACTTAGTCGTGTGAAAATATTTGAAGACTCCGGTTTTTTTCTCTTTTTGATTTCAAGTTTGTTTGGGTGTGCGAATATCTGAAGCCTTTACATGTAAATCACACAGAAATGTGTATTTGGGGTGGCCACAGATCCTGAGCGTTGGCACATGGGTAATGTATGCTTGGAAACAGGTGGGAATGCATTGCTTTAATTTGGGAATAATTCATGTGCACATTTTGGGATGCTGCAAAATGAAATTTTTGATTAAAGATGATTAGGAATAATTTTTAACAATGTTTAAATGGCAAGCCAGAAATTAACATGTACTCATAAAGGGGGGGGGGTGTTAGTTTGGCAAGGTTCCAGCAGACAGCCCTGCAGTGCCCTCAACCCAACATACCATACTGCGCCACTGAACATGCACACATGCGCGTGCGCACACACGCGCGCGCGCACACACACACACACACACACATTTGCAGGGGCTGACGTTCCCTGGGCAATGCGTCAAAGATTTGAAGAGTCACAGTGATGCCGGGGCCTGTTCTGATTCACAAGCCCTGTTGGGGAAGGAGCCCTGTTGAAGGTCTAAGTGAATTGGGTGAGCATGTCAGAGATCTCTGGAAAGGCCAGCTCTCCACAGAGCTGGGCTGAGTCCACTTACCTATGCTCACCCAAGACACCTCCAGGGTGGAAGCACATGCTCAGCAAGAGATATACCTGCTCCCAGAATAGATGTCTTTCCGAGGAGAGCTCTGAGCCCCAAGAATCTGAAATGGTTTGGTTGGATGAGGGTCGTAAATCTCAGCTACACCAGCAAGGCTCTCTCTGTGTGTCTTATGCCATATGCCAAGTCTGGAAAACAGAGGTGTGCAGAAACAAGGTTGACATAAAAGTGACTAAAAAATGCCCAGCCCTAGCCCAGGTAAGGGGAAATGAAACTTTGAGCGCATCTTATGAGGGCACTGAGAGCAAAAGATGACTTTTCCTGGGGCAATCAGGTGCCCCTGGAAGGAGGACCCCCACCAACCTAGAAAACAGCGTCGAGGCTGATTGCAAGATGGGGCTCTTGAAGGGGCTGAAGTAATGCATTTTTCTGAGGGCTTTCATCTGCCCACTCTTCTTCGTCTCCCCTTCTACCGCCTACTCTCGTCAACCCCTACAAGTCCTGCCTGGTAACAGGGATCCAGTCTCTGAGCCCCACCCTCTGGATTAAAGCTGGGAAGGTGGAGGTGGGGAGGAAAGAGGAGTCTGCGTCACCGCTGCGCTTCTGGCTGACTCACCATGGGGAGGGAGGGGAGCAGGGAGAGAGAGTGTGTACACGTATGACTGGACACGTCTGCGTATGTGCTGGAGAAGAGAAGGCCCTAGCAAGGCAACCACTGGCAAGCGGGCCCCAAGTCAACCGGCATTTACTTATGACTTCTCTGTTTCAGCAAAAATTGTGCAAATGAAGCTGTGGTTCAAAAGATTTTGGACAGGGTGCTGTCAAGATACGATGTCCGCCTGAGACCGAATTTTGGAGGTAAGGCATATCCAGACACTAGAGAACTTGGGTTAGGTGTCCTAGAGCTGAGACACAGCAAGCCAGCCCTGCCCCGTAAGCTGACCAGTGGTATCCTGCGGGCTCTACACCTGTGCCTCTCCAGATCCCACCTTCCTGACTCTGCAGAGACCAGCAAGGAAGCACCCCCAGGCCTTCTGCACCCTGTAATATCTCTCACTTCTCTGCCTTCAGATGCACGAGAGCCTTCTCCCTCCTCCACACTCCCCTTACAATGGTGTGGCTGGCAAAGAGCTAAGCACAGAAATGGGTGTACAGGATGCAGCGCGCTGTGTTTCTCAGGCTAGAGTTTTCTGCTCTAGCTCCTGGGAGGACACATATTCTTCTACTTGAGCACATTCTTCACACCCTGGGCACTTGTCCCATTCAGCTAGTTCAAAACTGAGAGCACGGTCTTTTCTGTCTAGTGTACTTAACCCACCCAGGTCCTGGGCACTTCCACCTCAGCTCCCTCATTCTCAGTTTATATAAGACACCGCAGTCAGTGTGGTCTTTCTAAACCCAGCCGGATCACCTCAGGAACTTTTAATGGTTTTATCTAACTGCCAAATAAAATCCAAACTCCTCAGCCTAGTACTCAGATCTCTGGTGCTGAGATTAGAAACGACAAAGAAGCTGACACACAAACCCCCAGGAAAATCATACATCAGTTCCTCCCCCATTTTTGTAATTAGCCTCCCATTTAAAAAGGGCGACTAGCCTGGACCACACAGCTTTAAGTGACAGGCAACCTACCCTGACCCGGCGTAGCAAACGCAGCATTCTCTAGCCCAGGGGACACCTAGGAAACCTAGATCAAGGGCAAACAAAAGAAACAGTCCATTAAAAAAGAGGTTAGTTACATTCCAGCTCAAAGGAAGCTCCCACTCCAAAGGGTTAATGAAAGCTAATGATCTGCATTTATGCATATGAATAGAGGTCTTCCAAATACACTCTGGCTCCACCCCAAGAAAACACAGCTGAGAGGATTCGGCCCTTGCGGTAGACCAGTTTGGCCTGGGGAGCGCCACCTTGAAAAGCAAGGTGGTAGCCCTGGGCCCTAAGCTTTGGAGGTGGGACCCTGAACTGGTGCTTCCCCTTAGCTCCCTTGCTCCCTCCGAAGTGTGAGAGCAGAAGGCACAGCCCAAGGGATTAAAGCTGAGAGCATACTGGGAAGCCAGGGTAGACAGGCCAGAAGGCAGGCTCTTTCATTGCAAAACAGCAGCGTGTCTTCTGGGTGGATCCCCAAGGGATAAAGGTCTGGCCATATGGGAATCCAGGTGTTAGAGTACAGGCAGCACGTCCTTGTATGGCAGCGACTTTGGAATCTTTTGGATCAGTTGCACCAAGCACCAATGGGTGACGTGGGAGTAGCTACTTCGTTTTTTTGTCTTGCCTTTCTCACGTTTCTCAGCAGAGACTGACCAACAACCATTTGAGTACACCAATCACCTTCTCCCCACTGTTTCAGGGCCAGGTTGACATCTCTGCAGGCATCCAGGACCGGGGGAGGGAGCAGGGGCAAGAATCAATCTCTGGGGAGGGTTACCCTAAGCTTTGTGGACGTGCACACCTGCAGCGTGTGAGAAAAGCTGGATCCCTGGCTTGATTTAGCCAAACCGATGAAGGTAGGAGGGCAAGGACAACTCAGGACCTTCTAGCATTTAAACAGAAGGGGGCACCACAGGCTCTAGGTCTGAGGCTGTTGCATGGTGCGTGTGGGAAGAGAGACCAGTTGATGGGATAGCTGGGCCAAGGCAGTCAGCGCCTGGGGACTCCAGGACTCCCCCACTAGACACAGCGTCAAATTCCCCTCTGTGTGAGAGGTGGAGTAGAGTTTCAGGGCATACTTCCCCTCACTTCCCCACACATCCTCCACATGCAGAGGCCTCACTTAACTGTGGCCCAGTTCAAACAGGAGCCTTATTCCTTCCTTGCATATGGGGGACAGTGAGAAGAGGAGGAGGATGAAAAGGAGGAGCAGGATCCAGAGAAAATTAACAAAGCCAATTCCTTCTAGGCAAGAGAACTGGGACTCTGCATTGTGGCAAAAGGCCGCCCTTGAGGGCCTCACCTAGCTTAGCACCTGGCATGATTTAGGCACCCGATATTGTGAAGGAATGAAGGAGATATTTTCATTCCTTCATTCATCTGCTAGATAGGAAGTACAGTTGAGGCAGGAAAGGTTCCAGGAGAAAGGGAGGTGATTACCCCTACCACTTTGCCTGCCTTCCTGAGGGGGCAGGGTGGGACAGTGATGGGCTGGGGCCACCATCCTAGACATGGTATTTGGACTCCTTATCAGGACGTTTCTCATCCCCTCCCCACCCCCGTTATCTGTTTAGGGATATGGGATTCCTCATCTAAATTCTCATCCTGACAACTACTAGCACAAAAGGTTCCCCTTTAAGGGGATAAATGAGAAGAATGTCCCCTTCCTCTGAGCTGCACCCCTGTGCCAGGACTCATGGCTTGGTGAGGGGAATGTGAACTGCATTTCAGCTCCCACTTTCCCTTCAACTAGGAGTCCTTGGACAGGTTTCTGGCCTAGCCCTTCGGGGTCGCCAGCATTCCACCATAAGGAAAGGAGTTGCCTGAATCATGCGGAATGGTCTAGAGAAGTCTAACACTGAGGTGTAGCTGGCTGGCCCCTCTGGAGCTTGTTGCCTGCCTAACACAGCTTCCCTTCTCTAAAGGCATGTGGGGAGCCCGAAAGGCGGCCATCGAGAACTGTGTTTCTTGGAACTCCTGTCACCACATAACACTTTTCTGGGGCTTGTTCACAACAGGCCTGGATGCTGGAGTCTGGGCTGTACCCCAACACAGAGGCTCATTTACTTCACGGCTGCCATTCAGATGCTTATTCCCAATAGAGCTTTCCTTTGTGAAGCTTTGGGCTTGGAATAACACATTTCTCTCTGCAGCTCAGCTTCTGGGCAATCAGCCTGCAGTAAAACCAGCAGGCTGAATTGCAGGCGTCATGCATGTTTCCCTAGCAGCAGTGTGATGTAATACATGGAGACTAAGGGCTTTGCTGTGGGACTGGCTGTAGAAAGCTTTGAGATGAGGAGCGAACAATAAAAACGGATTTGCCCACAGTGCCTTACAGTGTAGTGTACTACACATTTTCGCATCCATGAACACATTTGAGTACTGCAAGTGGACAGTGCTAACACCTGGGTGTGAACAAAAGCTAGGAGGCAGAAGTACACTAACACAAACATTCACACACTGTCACACTCACACATTAACACACACAATTACCCTCTTCTGTGCACTCACCCCCTCACATGAACACGCTCACAAATTCATTCTCACACATAGACACACCCACTGAGCATGATCACACATTCACTTTGTCTCACACATTAGCATGCTCACATACACCAAACACACTCACAAGTCCACATCCACACATGCACATATGCACGCGTTCACTCAAACTCAAACGTGCTCACACACACATGCAAATTTATTCACATTAACACACATGCACATTCACTCACACAAACATGCTCACACATCCAAACACCTTCACGAATTTATTCACACACTTTAACATGCTGACACATGCAAACATGCTCACACATGCAAACATGCTCACACATTTACTACACACGTTATATACGAGACCACGCTCAAATTCACTCACACATTAACACACATACCCACAAACACGCTCCCACATCTACATACACATATGAATATACTCACATTCACCCACACACAAATATGCCCACATACACAAACACACTCACAAATTCACTCAAAAACATGACACATATTAACATCCTCACACACAAACACATGCTCACACATACACACATAAACATAACCACACTTTCACTTATGCATGGGCGTGCTCACATACATGAAAGCACTCGCATATTCACTCACACACATGAACGTGTTCACAATATACTCACAGATTCACTCACCTGCTGAAAATATGCACATCTACATTGATAGGTACATGGACATTAACATGCTTACACACATACTCTTGCATTCACCCACACATGAGCATTCTCACATACACGAACATGCTAATACAGTCTTCCATATACATGAGTAGTATGCCAGTGCAGGTGGACACATCACACAATACACAAACACGCTCATGTACACTTACGTCAACACAGCTAGTTCACAGACATGAACATGCGCAGGTGTTCACTCACACATGGACATACTCACAAATCCACTAACACATGAACAGGCTCACATACTGTAATACACGCACACACTCACACATTCACACCTCCTCACGAACACACTCATACTTATGGACATGCTCATATGTTCAGTCCCACAAAACCACACTCACATATTCCCACACAGACATCCTCACATAAACTCATATGTATATGTTCACACATTCACTCACACACAGACAAGCTCACAAACATACACGGTCATACCCTCACTTGCACACAAACACAATCATACACTCCCACACAACACACCTACACACATTCACATGCTCACAGATTTACTTCTGTACAACACACTCAAGCACACAAACATGCTCACACATTCACTTATACACAAACATGATTACACACACTGGCACATTCACCTGAACATGAACACACAAATTCACTCACATGCATGAACATGCTCACATACACTCATATACACAGCTCACACAATCACTTACACACAGACACATGTGCTCCCACAAACACACACATTCACTCACACACACAAACATGTGCACACACGGCCATGAATCTTGGCTCCTGCTTTGGGGCTCGTTGCTTTTCAGGTTTTATCAGGAAAATGTTTAGAAGGAGTGCTTCATCCCTTGACGTTCTCTTTATTTTGCCCTGACCCCTTCCTTTGCACACATCGTGGGCGAGGCCTTGCTCTAACTATGAGATCAGTGCTATCACTATCCCCATTTTACCCATGAGGAGATTAAGACTCAGCAGGGTTAGGTGACTTACTCAGGATCACACAACTAACAAGTTTCAAAGAGGGTTCAAACCCAGGCAGCCTGGCTCCCAAGTTTATGCTCTTAACCTTTATTCTACCTTTCGTGTAACTGTGTCTTTCTGTCTTCTAGGTGCCCCTGTGCCTGTGAGAATATCTATTTATGTCACGAGCATTGAACAGATCTCAGAAATGAATATGGTAAGTGAGTTAGTTCCAGCCATGGGGTTGGGAACAGAGGACATGGAACAAGCAGCAGGCTTATAATCCAAGTCCAGTTGTTCTGACCTGTGACAGAACTCACATAAAGGAACAAGGTAGGTTTGGGACACTGCAGCCATTCAGAATAAAAACTACATTAATTCAACCCCTACACCACACCACATCCAGAAACTCGGCTCCAGATGGATTATAGACTTAAAAGTGAAAGGCTTATTAAGCTTTTAAAAGATAGTGTAGAACACTGGCTTTATGTCTTGCAGTAGGATTTCTTTAAAAAGACACAGAAAACACAGACCACACAAAAGAAATCTGGTACCTTCAACTATATTGAAATTCTGTGTAACCAAATTTATAGAACTCCTGTTTTACAAAACAAAACCATTATAACAAGTGTGAAAGGATCAATCACAGTGGACTAAGATGCTTGCAGCATGAAGGACGTATTCAAAATATGCATCATTTTGTGAATTAATAAGAATATTTTGAAACCGATAGAAAAATTATCAGAAAATATGAACAAGAATATCACTTCTGTAAGAAAATTAAACAGCAGGTAAATATATGAAACATATGAAAAGACGGTTAGCCTTGTTAGTAGTGCAAAATAAAACCAGAATGAGAACCCATTACATACCAAATTAGCAAAAGTCAAAAGTCAGACAATACCAATGTTGGTGAAGCAGAAGCACTGGGAACCCTCTGCAGCTTTTTGGCGCTTGGCTTTCGGCAGGGATATAAAGTGGAACTTCTACTTCATCATTTTTATTTCATCATGGTTTTGGTATGCATGTTCATATGATAATCTGCGTGGTATATTCGTATATTATCCAGAAAAGCAAGTGAACAAATTATAATTACACATGTCCACCTGAGTGAATCTCACAAAGATAATGTTGAGTGAAAGAAGCAAATTATGAATACATACACTATTATTTCATTCAGATAAAATTTTAAAAACAGGTCCAACTAAGCAATATGTTTTCCAGCAATACATAGACAGTAAAACTCTAACACAAAGCAAGGGAATTATCATAAAAACTCAGATAATGGTTACTGCTGGGGGTGTGAGGGAAATATATTCTGGAAGACATACATTGGGGTTTGAAAGTTATTGGTAATATTCTGTTTCTTAACCTGGATTCTAATTACACAAGATTCATTTTATTCTTTCTTTAAACCTCCGTATGTTTCACGCACTTGTATATAGTTATGATATACTTCATACACTTGCATACACAAGTGCATGCACACATACACACACACCCTACACACACCAAGGATGGAGCGCTGGACAACCAAACTTACAACTGGGATTTACATTTGTCTTCCCAGGACTACACGATCACGATGTTTTTTCATCAGACTTGGAAAGATTCACGCTTAGCATACTATGAGACCACCCTGAACTTGACCCTGGACTATCGGATGCATGAGAAGTTGTGGGTCCCTGACTGCTACTTTCTGAACAGCAAGGATGCTTTCGTGCATGATGTGACTGTGGAGAATCGCGTGTTTCAGCTTCACCCAGATGGAACGGTGCGGTACGGCATCCGGTGAGTCCCCTAGGGGTCTGGGGATGTCCCAGCAGACTTCCTTCTTCCTACTGAATATTCTACAAACACACTCTAAGGGACACACAAAGGCACCCACTGCTTTCCAAACCCGTCTTGAACTTCCCCCTTCACTCGTTCTACCCAGTAGCCAAAGTGGAAATTTCACAGTTTCCCACAGACACCCTTAGCTGTTCTGTCCCCACACCTTGGTTTCTGCTGTTCCTTCTGTCTGGATTGGTCAGTCCTTTCCCCCTTTCCATGAGCTGAAACCTTGCCCACCCTGAAATCCCTAACTCAAATGCCCCCTTGGTCAAGAAGTCCTCCTTGATTCCCTCAACTGAAAGACCTCTCCCTCCACCCTAGTGTTGCATGCATTCTGTTCTTTATCTTTGTCTTTTCTCTCTGTGCAGTGAGGGAGGGAGAAGATGAATGCTGAAGTCCATGCAGTGAACGAGGGGGCCTGCTTTCTGCCTTCAGTCATATTTGCATCATGCAGGGCCTCCAGGAGTGCGGAGGGGCAGGGTGTGTGTGGCATGGGTCTCTGGTCTATGGCTCTCCACACACACGGAACAATTGCAAGCTGAACCTCCTCACTAGTCTAGTTATAGCATAGGAGACAGTCACCAAGTTTCTCCTCACAGCGGCATCTCTTACAAACTGTCTCCAAAGACGTGTGTAAGAGATCAGTTTAGCTCAGAAAATGTGTCTGAGAAGTAGCTACCAGGGTTTGGCTCTTACGGTTTTTACAGATCTAATCTCTGGGTTTCTCTTTCTCCGTGGAGCTCTTGCTCCATTCCTTCCTTTTTCCATCCACCTTCCCACAGACCCAGGCTCTGAAATCGGGAAATAACAAGACTCACAGGGAACAGGTCACTGGTCACACTTGTTCTACTTAAAGGGAGAATTAGCTGAATAATGCTGCATGGAGGATTCATAGAAGGGAGAAAAACACACATGCACTCACACGTGCACGCGCACACCATATCCAGTGTACAAAATGGAAATTATTTCAAGGAAGCAATTGAAAGGGACTCAGCTGGGGTTAGCAGATAAGAAGGGCAGAATAAGGGATGGAGCAGAGCCTCCCAGGGGAGGCTGTAGAGAGCTTGTGTGTTATCTTCTCTCCCACTGGACACTTCGCCCACTTTCTCAGCACCTCTGAGACCCCTCAGATTCTTCTTTTTTTTATTTTTATTTTTATTTTTTGAGATGGAGTCTCACTCTGTTGCCCAGGCTGGAGTGCAGTAAGTGGCACAATGTCGGCTCACTGCAACCTCCGCCTCCCGGGTTCAAGCAATTCTCCTGCCTCAGCCTCCCCAGTAGCTGGGAATACAGGTGAGTGCCGCCACACCCAGCTAATTTTTTGTATTTTTAGTAGAGACAGGGCTTCACTGTGTTAGCCAGGATGGTCTCCATCTCCTGACCTGATCCGCCTGCCTCGGCCTCCCAAAGTGCTGGGATGACAGGCGTGAGCCACCGCGCCCGGCCGGATTCTTCTTATGGATGCACTCACCACATTGCAACTTAAAGCTCCTGCCCACTGTGTGTACTGTCAACAGTGCCATGGCCCACCACAGATATGTTTATCCCTTCTGTCCATTTCGCACCCAATGACATTTTCCTAGTCCCCAATACCCACATAGGCCTGCACCTCTGGCTTGTGTACAGATGTGGCCAGAGGCAGGCCTGGATGGAGGCTCCCAGCTGTACATGCACACTTGACACCAGCACTCCACATTGCATCTGGAGTCTCAGCTGATTTGGCGTAGCACACAGTTTTCTCTTGCTAGCCTCACTCCTTCTGTAGGAAGCACCCCTTTCCGTCTCTGCATTCAGTTTCCTCCGGGGCCCTTCCCATCTGACACCCTGCAGTTTTCTGACGTGCCATACGTGTGTTCTCTGTTTATGTGCTGCCAGGTCTCTTGGTTACTTTGTCACAAACAAATTTCCTCTCTCCTCTCTACACATGGGTCAGTCCTTGGGATAACTCTTCCCTCCCCACCCCTGCAGTTTCCTCAGCAATGGTTGTTTGCCTAGGCTTCACTCACTTTCTCCTTCCTTTTTGTTTTCCTTTGCAGACTCACCACTACAGCAGCTTGTTCCCTGGATCTGCATAAATTCCCTATGGACAAGCAGGCCTGCAACCTGGTGGTAGAGAGCTGTACGTATGTCTCCTATGGCCCCCTCTTCCGTACTTGGGGCTGTGGTGATCAGGGAAGGGGAGGCTGAATTGACAGTAAAAGGGCCAGTGTATCTCCTGTGCTCCCTCCCTCACCCCATTCTCTCTCCCAAAATAAATAGACGATAGAGGATAGACAGATGATAGAAATAAAGAGAGAAAGATGGTGGAGAGATAGATAGGTGATAGATAATTTATTGACAGATAGATGTATAAATTCAGCATCTGGGACTAGGTGGTCTTTAGAGCATAAACGGTCCTCTGGGAAAATGTCACCTTACTATTGGGAAAGTGTGTGCAAGTTAGTGGGTAGGAGCTTGTAGCATGTCTTTTTTGTGCTTTTCTTTCTTTCTAAGAATCTGAGACTACCTCTGTTTCTCTCCTTCCCAGATGGTTACACGGTTGAAGACATCATATTATTCTGGGATGACAATGGGAACGCCATCCACATGACTGAGGAGCTGCATATCCCTCAGTTCACTTTCCTGGGAAGGACGATTACTAGCAAGGAGGTGTATTTCTACACAGGTGGGTCTGACCCCTTCCTTCTCTCCTGTCTCATGTCTGCCTTGCACCTCCATAAACTCCTAGCGGCCTCTGATTTTGGCTCCTATTCTCTGGTGCCTCCTTTTCCACTTCCTACTGGTTCCAGGCCCCCTTAATAAAGCCCCAATGACTCATCCACCGCCAATGAGGAATGGCCGTGGAAGCACTTAGCCAGGTTCACAACACTCTGCAGGTGTAAAAGATTCATGCTCCTCTCAGGGCTGGCCTTTCACCCTCCATCTGTTTGTACCTTGGGAACATCTCTTGCCTCTCCCATTCCAAAACTTCACCTAACATGGAGCAAGTGAGAAAGGAAAGTGGAGAGAGCAGACTTGCTATGCTCATGCGCCTACTGAGATATGCCACTGTCACTGATCTGCTAGTGCAGTCTGCCCAAGCTGGATGCCTCTGGATGGAGTATTACAAGCTGAACTTCCCATTGCTCTCCCCTCCTTCTCCATCCAGTACCTCTCCACCCTGCAAATGCGCCTCAGCCCTGCCACCCTAATTCCAGCGTGTCTCCTTGCCAGGTTCCTACATACGCCTGATACTGAAGTTCCAGGTTCAGAGGGAAGTTAACAGCTACCTTGTGCAAGTCTACTGGCCTACTGTCCTCACCACTATTACCTCTTGGATATCGTTTTGGATGAACTATGATTCCTCTGCAGCCAGGGTGACAATTGGTAGGTTCTGTCTCTGTCCCAGGATAGAATTTGGGTCATTTGGCTCAGAAAAAAAGTTGAGAGTAAGGAAAAAGTACCCGGAACGGTGTGTGACTAACTACACAGGCAAGGAAATAAGGATTTTTCCAATAGACATTTGCACCTTTGTACAGGTGCACAGCCAATCCCCAATAGAGAGACCGATATTAGAGACAGATGTGAAAAAAAATCAAGGTTGGAATCTTGGCCCGTTGAGCCCCGAGTACCAGAATTCATTATTTCTTGAATCCATAAGTAAACCGATGAGTCATAAGTTTAGACCATAGGGGCCATTAAAAGGGGGCTAAATCACAGGGTGTCTGGGACAGGAGCTGAGGAGATGAGGAGAGCAGCACAAAGACAGCCTGGTCAGGCTTAGGAAGACCTTGTACTTTATGTCTAAGCATGGGGAGCCATGAAAAATTTTTGAGCAGTACCAAGAAGAGACCTAAGAGATCAACTCCCTGGTTTGTCTGGCCCCATCCAGCAGAATGTCAATGTGTCCCAGATCCAGGTCTGGTTTCTCCTTCACCATCTGTGGGGCAGACTCCTCAGCCTCCCTCTTTAGGAGAACGTTCTGGACTAAAGCTTTATATTTGTGTAATAGTTTAGGGCTCAGAAAACCTTCCCAAGAACTAAAGAAAGGCAAAAGGGAAAGGGGCCATCATAGGCCAAGGTGGGGCTGAAGATGTCAATTGCCATGAAGCCACGGCTGGAGGTTTGAGACTTGACGCTAAGAGCAATAAGAAGTCATTGAACCAGTGAAGCGTGGGCTGAGTTTAAAGATGGGGGAAAAGGAATAAAGAGAGAGCCGAAGGCCTTTGCTGTGGGCCCTCCTCACCCCAAATATGTTTGGCTGGGGGCCTGACAGGTTGCCAAGAACGTTAGCCATCAGAGGAGACTAAGTCTGTACTGTGTTGCTTACAGGCTTAACTTCAATGCTCATCCTGACCACCATCGACTCACATCTGCGGGATAAGCTCCCCAACATTTCCTGTATCAAGGCCATTGATATCTATATCCTCGTGTGCTTGTTCTTTGTGTTCCTGTCCTTGCTGGAGTATGTCTACATCAACTATCTTTTCTACAGTCGAGGACCTCGGCGCCAGCCTAGGCGACGCAGGAGACCCCGAAGAGTCATTGCCCACTACCGCTACCAGCAAGTGGTGGTAGGAAACGTGCAGGTTTGACTTTTTGACTGACAATCAGCTTTCCCTGAGCACCTCTTGAGCCCAGGCTTAGCGCTTTTGACCCTTTTGCATTTCTTAGCTTTTTAAATACGCGCACCCACACATGCGCGCACACGCAAAACACACACACACACAACATATAACAAAGAAGTAGTACTATTTCTCATCACTCCTTTATAGATGATCATTGTCCAAGGTCACAAGGCAAGTAAGTGGCAGAGCTAAATTTCTCCAGACCTTTGGACTGAATTTGGTCCACTTTGCATGCTTCCAGAGCAGGCAATGAAGCTGGAAGGGAAGATGGGCGCAGGGAGACTGAAAGGAAGACAGTCACTGGAGAGGCTGGCCTACCTACCCCTCCTTCCTTGGCACTTCAGACTCCCAAGGCAATGCTGAGGCTTTTGCTGTGGGCAGTATGTTAATGCCCAGCTACCTCCCTCCTTCACAGAAAGCCCGGTCCTGCCTGCCTGAGCAGGCATCCATCCACCACACAGCACTCCTGAGGGAGCAGCTGCCTCCAGCGAGACACTGGCTTGGCAGCCTCCATAGCCTTCCCTTGCATGCTAACAGCCGATTGGTCCTGTTCCTCACCCCTTGAACACCAGAGACCCCAAGAGGAGCTGGCTCTGATCTGTCAAAGAGATCAGCAGTAACATTACAAGTGCTGATGAGGGAAGTCCCTTCCCTCCTCCCTCCCCCCAGTGCATATCCATCTAGGCGATATGAAACTGATGAGCCTATCCATTATCTCCTCAAAGGATGGCCTGATTAACGTGGAAGACGGAGTCAGCTCTCTCCCCATCACCCCAGCGCAGGCCCCCCTGGCAAGCCCGGAAAGCCTCGGTTCTTTGACGTCCACCTCCGAGCAGGCCCAGCTGGCCACCTCGGAAAGCCTCAGCCCACTCACTTCTCTCTCAGGCCAGGCCCCCCTGGCCACTGGAGAAAGCCTGAGCGATCTCCCCTCCACCTCAGAGCAGGCCCGGCACAGCTATGGTGTTCGCTTTAATGGTTTCCAGGCTGATGACAGTATTATTCCTACTGAAATCCGCAACCGTGTCGAAGCCCATGGCCATGGTGTTACCCATGACCATGAAGATTCCAATGAGAGCTTGAGCTCGGATGAGCGCCATGGCCATGGCCCCAGTGGGAAGCCCATGCTTCACCATGGCGAGAAGGGTGTGCAAGAAGCAGGCTGGGACCTTGATGACAACAATGACAAGAGCGACTGCCTTGCCATTAAGGAGCAATTCAAGTGTGATACTAACAGTACCTGGGGCCTTAATGATGATGGGCTCATGGCCCATGGCCAAGAGAAGGACAGTAGCTCAGAGTCTGAGGATAGTTGCCCCCCAAGCCCTGGGTGCTCCTTCACTGAAGGGTTCTCCTTCGATCTCTTTAATCCTGACTACGTCCCGAAGGTCGACAAGTGGTCCCGGTTCCTCTTCCCTCTGGCCTTTGGGTTGTTCAACATTGTTTACTGGGTATACCATATGTATTAGTCCCCCAGTGCTCCAGAACAGCGGGAGCACTGTGCTGTGCTCCTTTCAGTTTCTTTTGGGTTTGTTTTTCCCTCTTTCCTTTGTTCCTTTTATTTTGTGGTTATTTGGGCAACCCAATGAGTTCATACTTCTCTTTATAAACATGAGGTGGGGAGTAATTGGAAAGAACATGTTCTAGCTGGAAGGGAAGGGATTGAGGAGGAGTTGGAGGTATACAGCACATGGATTTCCTTTCCTGCTAGAAGACTCTCACCTTTTCAAAGACTTGTAACAAGGAATAAGCATAGAAAAGCCCCTGGAAATGTTTAGAGGACAGAGAAGAGCCAGGTTGGGGGATGGGGCAAGGATCTGGGCCTTTTGCCCACAAACATTTCTGGGGGGCTTTTCTGTCCCCCTTGAGGTGTCAACATTTCTTTTTCATTACATGTTTTCTTCTTTGTTTGTTTCCTCCTAGGGATTATGGGTCTTGCTCACCCTCTGCTTAGGGCTTTATAGAAGAAAGTCAAGCTGGGTTGGGCTGGGGTTCATAGCTAAAGGGCTAGCCATGGCTTAGAAGTTCAGGGAACTTCCTATAGGAAACTTAGGGAGCATTTGTAAGTGCCTTTCCCCCACTGTATGGCATTTGACTGTGGTGTTTTGATGCAAGGGTGGAAGGGGAATGTGGGTGGATGGGGCTGCAGAGTGAGACATCAGGGTGAGAGAGCACATACTCAGCTTGTGGGGTTGGCAGAGGGTGGGGGGTGATGTCAGGTTGGAAATTACACAGTTGAGCTGGCCTCTTCGGAGGGATTGGAACTTGTCTTGCCTATATTTCTGCTTCAGAACGCTTGGCAATAGAGACTCAATACATCTGTCTAAGTCAGGAGTTAGCTTTCTGTCAGTTGCTGAGTTGATCACCAGTTACAGCACTTGGTGAATAAGCACTAAGGTTAGGATAATTCACACTTGCTATTTTACCATCTGATCTAGACTAGCAGATGAATATCTATCGTAAGTCTATATACTAATCCTTTCTATTTGTCTAGTGCATAGTAAGTGTCAACAAGCTCCCTGACCCATTACATCACTGGAGCCTCACAGGAGCCCTGTAAGCCAGGGAAGGCAAAGCACATTGTCCCCAGTGTTCCAAGGAAAACGAATGGAGCTTATGCCGCATGCTTGAGGACATGCAGCCAGTGAGTGGTAGATCCACCCCACTTGCTCTTTCTTGTCTTTTTCCTCCTGACTGTCCCAACTGAGGCATTTCCTTTTCTTCCCTCCCTAAAGAGGGTGCTCCAGAGGGCCCCCACCACATCCTCTAGCACCTGGGGCATCTCTGCAGGAATAGGCTGGTGACCAGCCAATGAGCGTGACATGAGCAGATGGAGAACACACTCTCTGCCCACTGAGCAGGGCCCCTAACGGAAGTAGGATTGGCCAGCATTCCAACTTGCCAAGCAGCTCCACCTCACTGATGGAGGTTGTGAGGGAGTGAACTTTGCCGAACACTCAACATATGCCACCTCTTCCTCCCTATGCAGTCTCTCCCTCAGTCCCTTACCCCTCTACCCACTCACCCTTTAACTGTGCTTCTGTGTTTGTGTTTCTGTATATACCTGGGTGTATGCATATGCAGCAGGGTGGGTGTATGTACATATACAACCATTTGAGAAGCTGCATAGTGCCGTGTCTAGTGGTGTAAATCTACATTGGTGTGTACAGAATTGTATCTACAGCATGTGGATGCATGTGTGTGTGTGCACATCCCTGTGAAAGTGTGGCTTATGTATGTGTATGCTTGTGTACACATGGGTCTATGCTGAGTGCATGTATATAAGGGCATGTCTGCGTATCTATGTTTATCTGATTTGAATGGGTGTGAAAGGAAATACCCCTGAAAGCATATGTATTCCTGTTGGTGACCCTTCTAGAACCACTAGAATTCCCTTGGCCTGCTCCCATATGGTGGAGGGGCCCTATTTGGCCGGGCTGCTTAACTGACTGTTTCTTTCCAACTTCCTGTTCCAGGGAGCAGCATCTCCCAGTTCCCTTCCACTGTTTGCCCTGTCCCTCCATCCATCTGTGCTGTCTCCTAGATAGAAGACTGGGGAAGTGAATGTAGTCCTAAGAAGTGGTGAGCTAGTGCCTTGAGGTAGGAAGTGGTTAATCCATGGAAGAAGCTGCAAGTACAGAGCATTTCACTTTGTCCTAGAGGAACATGTTTCGGGGTAACAGGCTGGGGAGTGAGGCTGAAAGAGGCATTGAGAGTAGACACTTGTACAGTCACATACACATACACACACACAAATCTTGTACGACAGTTGAAAACAAGAAAGTTACCACTGGAAGAGCTAAAATTGCCTCTTTATTTTTGGATACCCCATATAGAGATTCAGGTGGAGGGGAGAGCAGTGACTCCATGTCTGAAGCTCCCAATGTGGCTATTGAAAGGCTGGCTTCCTGGAGCCTAAGCATTGGTTGGTTGACGTGGATTTGGGTCTCCAGCACCCTGGAGGTGCTTTCAACCCTGTGGTGGCAAGCAGTTCATTTGGGATAAAGTCATAAAGGGAGATTGGAGCAGTGTGAAGAAAAGGAGGGTTTTAAGATTTGTCTGGAAGCAATGCACATGAAGGCTTCACAGCACAGAGGAAGGGCAGCGAGGCCAGTTGTAAATATCTCTATAGATCCATATAGCTAGATATAATACTATACCTTAAAAAGGATATCTTGCCCTGACGTGCTGCAATGAGAGCAGTTGAACTCTACTGCGACTCATACTCTGTAGGTTAAGTGTCAAAATGAGGTGGAGATTTGGCAGTGACACCCTTTCGGGAACGTGAACCTTTTGAGTTTGCTATGGATTTGGTCATTTTAGCCTGCACGTTGCCAGATCTCCCCTTGTTGAGTCTTGTATGTGGTCTGTCGTCTGTGTCATTTGAGTCCTCAGCTGTTCCCAACCCCTTCCCAGCCCCTCCCCAGCCTGCAGTCACCCCCTGTCCAGCAAGCTGCCTCCATCCCATCCCTCTCCTCACCTCACACCAGGTAACTCTGGAAGTGCAGAATGCTTGGTAGTTTGGAGCTTGGGCAGCATCTGGGATGCAACAACCCCTATTTTACTCTTCTACCCACCTTCCATTTCTTTCCTCCCCATCGACTTCCCCAACCCAGGATCCCTTCTTTGCCACTATCATGGGAAGGATACCCCTGTCTGTCTTTCTGAAGTATCATTTTATTGTGGGGATGTGTGACACGTTTCCTACCAAGTTCTTGCCAGTTCCATCTGCCACTGTGGGGTGCCTTTGCACAGGTCATGGACGATCTGGTGGGTCTGACTAGAGCCTGTGAAATGTATTCTTACAATTCATGTCATCTTGTTAATAGCAGGGCTTCAAAGTCTTTGCATATTTAGAGCTGAGTTTTGCTGAGACTGTGGCCATTCCTAATGAGGTTTCCTCATTCCATATATATAATAGCTAACCCTTAAAGCCATTAACTAATGAATGCATTTATTAAGCTATCCACTCGCATGGTACCCTGCCGTGGTGATGAGCAGTAACTTTCTAGCTATTCCATAGCCCAACATCAAAGGAAATCGTGACTCGTCCTACTAGAAGTGTAGTGTCTTTGTGTTTGTTGTGTAGTGTCCTGTGATCAATATAAAATCTATATTATCAGTGTTGGGTTTTCAGGGGAGGGAGGGAGAGGGTGTTAAAGTCTCTCTTTGATAAACTTAAATGATGAAATAGCCCAGTTGTTCAGGGTCACTTCTATTGACTCAATTTGTGTGAGACTTTGCACTCACTATCTCGCCGGACGGACTGCATGCCCAGGGTCAGTAGTCAGCAGAGCTAAAGGTGCCCGAATTGAGCACAACTGGCTGTGGTGCCTGACATAGGGCAGTACCGGGGGATTCTTCAGAGGTCAGCCAAGTCGGTAACATTCTGTGAAGCAGATTAAATACAGTAAAATCAAACAAATGGAGGTCTTTGGAAGTGATGCTGGGCCCAGGCAGTGAAAATCAAGAAAAGAGGAGAAAGACCAAGACCTGGATGTGCTTCAGCAGGTGACTGGGTGGCTTCTTTGTCCTCATTAAATGTACATCTTTGCATGAAAAGGACCTTGACTGGTCCGGACTTTAACAAAGTAAAATATGAAGAAACGTAAAATTATGCTTCTGAAAAATATACTGAAATAAAATTTTGTAAATAGCTGAAAGAAAAATAAATAAATATAATAACAAGTACTCTACCAGGTCATCGTGCTTCCTCTCTGTTGGATTAGAAGATATTGAGCAGGACAGCTGTCTGGGCCCAGGAAACCTCTGGCTTCCATCACTCACTTCCCATGGCCTTCCCACCGCTTTTCACATAGACCTCTTCATACCCCAGGACAGTGGAAGCCATGGTTTTCAAGCCGAGGGGAATTAGCAACAGCACAGTTTAAATTAGTTTTGATTTTTGCAGAAGCCATTCTTAATCTTCTAAAACAAAACTTTTAAAACAGAACAGGCCACTGTGGTGCCAAAATACAAGGTAGAAGTTTCGTTCAATTTTATAGGGGGAGAGCCCCGACTTGAGCCCGCAAGTCAAGGCTGCAGTAAGCCATAATCGTGCCACTGCACTCCAGCCTGGGAAACAGAGCAAGACTGTCTCAAAACAAAACAAAAGGGTTGGAGGAAAGAACTTAAAAGAAGTAATATCTTCCAAGGTAGTGTTCTCAAAGAGAAACAAAAGGGAGTAGAAATACGCCAGCTTCTTAGGAAGTCTCCCTGCAGTATCACTCTGGGTTGGGAAAGGAGGTTAAAAATTTATTGGCGATTATGGACCCCAGCTCTCCACGCACCAACTCCTCCCCACCCGCTTCTCTCAGAAGCATTCTGTGTGCCCTTGGACAAGACTTTGTTCATCTGGGAGCCTCTTCTAGTCCTGTCTCTCCCTGGCCCCTGACCAGCTAGCCAGCCCATTCTGACCCCAGGCTAGGTGCTCAAAGCTCTACCCATTAAGGGGAAGATTTTCCCTTGCCACTCTCTTTCAAGACCACTCCCAGGTGTGCCTGACATGCAGGGCCGTCCATTTTCAGCTTGTACACACAGACTGAACCAGCTCATTTATAAACCAGCTAGGGCCCTTTCCCTCCTACAGCTGGTCATAAAGGGCTCCCCCATGTGGTCACAGGTACAAAGTGGGGAAGGGGCGCTGGTACAACTGTGATAAGCAGTGTAGGGGTCAAAGCCATCTGCTCATGCAGTTACTTGTGCTCTCTGGTCCTGCACAGGCTGGGAACAGGCCAGCAATGTCATCCCTGCTCCTCTCAGCCACTGGATGGGAGCAGCCCCAGGGAAAGCATGGCCTCCACACAAGTACAGTTGTAGCTGATAAGTAACAATGCCTCCAATAGCAGATTCTCTCACTGGAGAGCTGAAAGACACACAAGTCCATGGCCACCACACAAACACACCTTTCTATTGCTACTGTTGGTCTGCCTCTTAGAGCATAACATTTTTCACCTAATCAAAAACCCTCTTGTTACTCTAGGTTGGTATAGGCCAGGCCTCGAGAAATCCCACCCTGATACACTCTCCATGGAGAAGTATGTAAATCCTTTCGTGAAGAAAGTGAAACCTCCACCTTCCTCTCCAATAAATAAAAGTGGCTGCCCCATCACACCACCAGACAATGGCTAACTACATGGAAATACCCAATTTAGTATTAGATAATGAGTCAGGAAAGGTTAGGTGCTGCTATTGTGACAATCCCAAAATTCCAGTGACTTGACCCCCCAAAAATGTTTATTTCCTTCTCACATTGCGCATCTAATGCAGGTCATCAGGGGAGCTTCTGCTCATGGTGGCAACTCAGGAACAAGCTGACAGAGATTTCATCGTGTGCTTCTACAATCTTTGTAGTAAGGGGAAGGGAAAGTAGTGGGGCTCACACTAGTAACTAAATACTGCAGCCAGAAAGGACATACCTCACTCAAACTCATGACTCATTAGGTAGAACCAATACCATAGCCTAACCCAACTATAAGGAACCAGGACATTCAGTTTGCTGTGTACCCAGGAGGGGTGATCTATATATTATTGAATTGCACTAGTGGCAACCATAGGTGTCTTCCGTTGATCTTTGAAAGGATGTTACTTTCTCATTTCCCCGCTTAAAAGTACTCATGCCCTCCCTTTGTGGTAGTCTTCTCATCTTAAGCCAGTAACATATGCAAAAGTTCTAAAATACTGCCATTCATCAGTAAGAGTGTCTACTGTAGGTAGTATTCAGAAGAAGCTCCAGGCAGACAGTCATTCTCCTCATCCTTTCCCCCCAGGGAAAGGAAAAACAGCCCCTTTGCTATTTCTGACAGGCTGCACTACCAAAATCCCAGAGGTCATGGGAGTCAGGAGCTGAAACTTGGTCCCCAACTGTCTACAGTTTTAGGAGCAGACCTTTCTTGTGTAAGCTTTCTACCTTCACCTCTGAGGTTTGCAAGCAATAGGATAGATATATATACATATACATATACATACATATATACATATGATAGGTATGAGAGGGATGAGAAGAGATTATTAGGAAAATTGGCTCACTCAATTATGGAGGCTGAGAAGTCCCACAAAATACCATCTGCAAACTGGAGAGCCAAAGAAGCCAGAAGTGTGGCTCAGTCTAAGTCCAGTGAAGGCCTCAGAACCAGAGAAGCCAATAGGTGTAACTCTCAGTCCCAGGCTGAAGTCCCAAGAACCTGGAAAGATGATGGTGCGAGTCCTAAAGTCCAAAGGCCAGAGAGCCTGGAATTGATGTCCAAAAGCAGAAGAAGATGGATGTCACAGCTCCAGAAGACAGATAGTGCAAAT
This sequence comes from Pan troglodytes, assembly GCF_028858775.2. NCBI lineage: Eukaryota > Metazoa > Chordata > Mammalia > Primates > Hominidae > Pan > Pan troglodytes. Next base: position 150,145,023 of record NC_072421.2, read on the forward strand.
TTGCCTTTCCTCTACCTTCTTGTTCAATCTGGGTCTCAGCCAATTGAATGGTGTCACCCACATTGAGTGAGGGCAGATCTTCCTTATTCAGGCCATTGATTCAAATGCCAGTCACTCCCAGAAACACCCTCATAGACACACTCAGAAATAATACTTTATCAGCTATCTGGACATTAGCCCAGTCAACTTGACACCTAAAATTAAGTATCACAGGCTGTATACCCCATTCTGGCTATAAGAAAGGCTAACTGCACCAGAGACACTAAAGCCAAAGCTGAGGAAGAAAAACTCCTCAACAGCTGAGTTGGTCCTGGGCACAGTGAATCTGGAGATGACCCAAACCTTCAGTGAACTCTCTCACAAAAACACAAGTCAACCTCTTTTGGAATCTCAGGGTTCCTGAGGTCTGATGAGGGCCCTGTCAAGAGTGAGGGCAGCTAAGAGGAAGTATGTGGAGCAGAGGTGGGGCAGGTGTTGATCCGGGTGGGCATTGATCATGGGTGGATGAGATTAACAAGAAAGCACCCTTCATCCTACATGATCCCCCCAGCAATCACCCTGGGGCTCATTTTGAATGACCCCATTCTCATACAGAGGCTGATTATCAGCCTGAAGTGTTTCCTACCAGGAGCTGCAAATCCCAGTTTGATGGTGGAAGGTCTTCATTAACGCACTGAAAGGCACCGTTAAGAAAATGAAAAGGCAAGCACAGACTGGGAGAAAATATTTGCAAAACACATGTCTGATACAGGACTTGTATCCAAACTATACAAAGTACTCATAATTCCACAATAAGAAAACAAAAAAAAATTAAAAATGGGCAAAAGATATGAAAAGATACTTAATCAAAGAAAACATACAGATGGCAAATAAGCATAAGAAAAGATAAGCATCATTTATAATTAGGGAATTACATATTTAAACAACAATGAGATATCACCACATCATATTAGGATGCCTAAAATACAAACCACTGACAATACCAATTGCTGGTTAGGATGCTGAGCAACAGAAATTCCCATTAATTGCTGGTAGTAATGCAAAATAGTACACTTGTTTGGAGGACACTTCAGCAGTTTCTTACAAAGCTAAACATAGCCTTACCATATGATGCAACAATCATAGATTTTGATATTTTATCTTATTTAGTAGAAAACTTATCTCCACACAAAACTCCATACAAATGTTATAGCAGCTTTATCCATAATTTCCCAAAGCTGGAAGCAACCAAGATGCCCCTCAATAGGTGAATGGATAAACAAACTCTGGTACATTCAAACCTCAGAATAAAAATACCATTCAGCAATAAAAATGAGCTATGAAGCCATGAAAAAAACACAGAGGAATTTTAAATGCATGTTGCTAAGTGAAAGAAGCCAGTTTGAAAAGGCCACGCACCATATGATTCCAACTATGTGACATGCTAGAGAAAGTAAAATTATTGATATAAAAAGATCAGTGCTTGCTAGGGATTCAGGGAGAAGGAGTGAGCATAAATAGGTGAAGCACAAGAAATTCATTAGGACAATGAAACTATTCCATATGGTACTGGAATGGTGGGTAAATGACATTGGACATTTTTTAAAAACCATGAAAATATACAACACAAAGTAAGCCTTAATGTAAACAATAGACTTTAGTTAATAATAATTTATCAACATTGGTTCACTAATTGTAACAAATTTACCACACTAATGCAAAAAGCTCATAATAAGGAAAATTGTATAAGAGGATGAGGCTACTGGGAACTATCAGTACTGTCCAATTTCCTATAAATTAGAACTGTTCTATAATGTCTATTAATTTAAAATATAAAACATACAACTAACACACAACCCAGATTTCATAGTTGGGCATTTATCCTGGAAAAATGAAAATGTATGATCACACTGAAAGCTGTACATGAATGTCCACAGTAGCTTTATTTATAATACCCAAATGCTGAAAACAGCCCAAATGACCTTCAATGGGGTAATGTCTAAACAAACTATGGTAGATCTGTACATAGGATACTACTTAGCAATGAAAAGGAATAAACTGTTAATATATGCAACAGCTCAAGAGAATTATGTTGTTTTCATTCAGGCTGCTATAACAAAATACCTTAAAGTGGGTAATTTATAAATATTAGAAATTTATTTCTCATAGTTCTGGAGGCTGGCAAGTCCAAAATCAAGGTGCCAGCACAGTGTCTGGTGGGGGCTCTCTGCTTTATAAACTGCACTTCTTGCAGTGTCCTCACATGGTGAAAGGGGCAAACAGCTCCCTCGAACCTCCTGAACTAATTCCATTTATGTGGGATCCACCCTCATGACTTAATCACCGTCTAAAAGGTCCCACCTCTTAATATTATCACATTGTCAATTAAGTTTCAACACATGAATTTTGTGAGGATACATTCAGATCGTAGTATATGCTAAGTGAAAAAAACTAAAAATCACAATGAGAGACTACCATCCACCTATTAGATTAGCTAATATGGAAAAGACTGACAATACCAAGTATTGGTGAGAATTTGGCAGTTTCTTAAAATGTTAAACATGCACCTATCATGTCATGCAAGTATACCACTTCTAGGTAATTATATAAAACTTCCCCAAATGTAAAAGAATCTATTGTAACAGAAGGCAGATCCATGGTTTCTTGGGAATGGAAGTTCAGGGAGGGGGCTCCTACAGGAGGAATTATGAAGGGTAGAAGAAAACTTTTGAGGGTGATGCATCTGTTCACTCTCTTTATTGTGATGATCGTTTTTCAGGGGCATACATGTGTCAAAGCTTATGAAATTTACACATAATGCAGGTTTTTTTATGTCAAATATCTTTTAATAAAGCTTTTTTTCTTATTCTTCAACTTTTATTTCAGATTCAGGGGGTGCATGTGCAGGTTTGTTAACTGGTTATATTGCCTGATGCTGAGGTTTGGGGTACAAATGATCCTGTCATCCAGGTGCTGAGCACAGAACCCAACAGTTTTTCAACCCTTGCTCCCCTCCCTCCCCAGTCCAGTAATCCCCAGTGTGTATTTGGTTTTTGGTTCCTGTGTTAATTCACTTAGGACAATGGCCTCCACCTGCGACCAGGTTGCTGCAAATTGCAGCACATGATTTTGTTCTTTCTTATGAATGCATAGTATTCCATGGTGTATATGTATGTTTTCTTTATCCAATCCACAATTTATGGGCAGCTAGGGTGATTCCATGTCTTTGCTATTGTGAATAGTGCTGCAACGAACATGCTAGTGCCTGTGCCTTTTTGGTACAATAATTGGTTTTCTTTTGGATATATGCCAAGTAATGGGATTGCTGGAACAAATGGTAGTCCTGTTTTGAGTTATTTGAGAAACCGCTGAAATACCTTCCACAGTGGCTGAACTAATTTACATTCCCACCAATAGTGTATAAGTATTCCCTTTTTTCTGCAGCCTTGCCAACATCTGTTGTTTTTGACTTTTCAAGAATAGCCATTCTTACTGGGGTGAGATGGTATCTCATTGTGGTTTTGATTTGCATTTCTCTGATGATTAGTGATGCTGAACATTTTTTCACGATGGTTGGCTGCTTGTATGCAATCTTTTGAGAAGTGTCTCTTTGTGTCTTTTGCTCAGTTTTTAAATGGGGTTGTGGGTTATTTTTCCTTGTTGAACTGTTTAAGTTCCTTATAGATTCTGGATATTAGACCTTTGTCAGATGCATACTTTTGCAAATTTTTCCCCATTCTCTCTTGATACTTACCTTGCTGTGCAGAATTTTTTTAGTTTAATTAGATCTGACTTATCAATTTTTATTTTTGCTGCAATTGCTTTTGAGGACTTTGTCATAAATTATTTCCCAGGACCCATGTCCAGAATAGTGTTTTCTGATATTTTCTTCTAGGATTCTGATATGATTTGGGTCTGTGTTCCCACCCAAATCTCATGTCGAATGTAATCCTCGGTGTTGGGAGAGGGGCCTGGTAGGAGGGAATTGTATTATGGGGGCGGATTTCTCCCTTGATGTGCTCGTAATAATGAGTGAGATCTCACAAGATCTGATTGTTTATAAAAGTGTGTAGCACTTCCCCCCTCTCTTTCTCTTCCTCCTGCTTCAGCCATGTAAGACGTGCCTCCTTCCTCTTTGCCTTCTGCCATGATTGTAAGTTTCCTGACGCCTCCCTAGCCATGCTTCCTGTACAGCCTGCCAAACTGTGAGTCAGTTGAAGCTCTTTTCCTTTTCAATTACTCAGTCTCAGGTAGATCTTTATAGCAACACGAGGACAGACTAATATGGATCTTTACAGTTTGAGGTCTTACATTTAAATCTTTATCTTGAGTTAATTTCAGCATGTGGTGGTGAAAGGGGTCCAGTTTCATTCTTTTGCATATGGTTAGCCAGCTATCCCAGCACCATTTATTAAATAGGGAGTCCTTTCCTCATTGCTTATTTTTGTTGACTTTGTCAAGGATTAGATGGCAGTAGGTGTATGGCTTTATTTCTGGGTTCTCTATTATGTTCCATTGGTCTATGTGTCTGTTTTTCTACCAGTACCATGCTGTTTCAGTTACTGTAGCTTTATACTATAGTTTGAAGTCAGGTAATGTGATGCCTCCATCTTTGTTCCTTTTGCTTATGATGCCTTTGGCAATTCAGGCTATTTTTTGCTTCTATGTGAATTTTAGAATAGTTTTTTCCAATTCTGTGAAAAAATAACATTGGTAGTTTGATAAGAATAGCATTGAATCTGTAGATTGTTTCAGGCAATACAGTCATTTTAACAATATTGATTCTTCCAATCTATGAGCATGAAATATTTTTCCATTTATTTATGTCATCTATGATTTCTTTTAGCAGGGTTTTGTAGTTCTCCTTGTAGAGATCTTTCACTTCCTTGGTTAGATATATTCCTAGCTATTCCACCTTTCTGTGGCTATTGTAAATGTGGTTGCATTCTTGATTTGGCTCTCAGCTTGAACGTTAATGATGTATAGAAATGCTACTGATTTTTGTATATTGATTTTGTATCCTGAAAGTTTGCTGAAGTTGTTTATCAGTTCCAGAAGCTTTTTGGTGGAGGCTTTAGGATTTCCTAGGTAGAGAAGCCTATTGTTTACAAGAGCTGTTTTTCAAAAATTATATTTTCTACAAGAACAAAACAACTTTTGAAAAGAATAAAAATAAAAGACTTTGGAAGGGAGAGTATTTAATGACTGGGATTATTTTAAAATCCTGGGATATGGTGTTAATTAAAAAATCAAGACTTTTTAAATGGGCTTATTACTATTTAAAAATACTCTGTATGGATTCAACTGTCTTCAGGAAGATGGAGTAGAGGTACTTTTCTCTGTTTAATGTGGTAGACATAACTAAACAGCCTGGACCTTGGCTATACTACAAGCACAAGAAGAGTCTGAATAGTGGAAAGAAGAAAGAAAACTCTCTAGTGACCTTGGGACCAAAGGAGTGGCACGGTGGGGCACTGCCTGGGTTTCCTTTTGCCTCATATATCCCAGACTTGGAGACAAAGAAGCAACAAACCCAGAAATGCCAATGGGCACAGACAAGAAAAACCCCAACAAAAACTTGCTCTCTCCAGCCAAAGGACCAGGACAGGGGTAACCCATTAAGGTAGAAAATGTTTAGACATTAACTGCTCTACTCCAGCCAGACAACACAGAAAAAAATGTGGCTCCACCCCAAACAGACAGCAAAGACCAAGTAGTGAGCCCAGATATCTAACCTTATCAGGCTATACCAAAGTATTTGAAACCCCACTCGACTGCACCCCACCAGAGATGGTAACAGAGAAGACTCAGTAGGGGCCTGGGAGTTTGATTCCTTACCAGTTGGTAAGGAGGCCTAGCAGAGACTCAGAATTTCAATATGGCATAGATACTGCAACCACGCCCAACCACCATGATGTCAGTGCTCCACATGGGGAGCAGTAATGAGGCAGTCCTGCCCCTCCAGGAAGGAGATATTCAGGGGAAGTCTAGTAGGGAGTTGGAACTGCCACCATTTCCCAACAGTAACAAAGACAACCTCCCTGGGTGTCAGTGGAGGCCAAGCTAGGAACCCATCTGGCAGTGATGAAGCAGTGGCCTCCTTCCCCTGCTAGAGCAGTGTCAGAGGAAGTTAGTTAAAATAGAAGGTTTGAACAAGATCCAGTCTTATGGCACAATACTAAAATGCCCAGGATGCAATTAAAATAAAATAAAACCTCATCATGCCAAGAATCAGGAAAATCTCAACTTAAATGAGAATAGACAATCAAGACAGGCTAACACCAAGAGGACACAGATGTTGGACTTATTTTCCAAAAAGTATTAGAAATAAATCATCATAAAAATGTTTCAACGAGTAATTACAAACACACTTAAAACACAGGAAAACAGAAAGTCTCAGCAAGAAACAGGAGATATTAAAAGAACAAATGGAAACTTTAGAACTGAAAAATACAATAACTGAAATTAAAACCTTAACTGATGTATTCAACAGCAGAATGGAGAGGACAGAAGGGAAATCAGTGAACTGAAGACAGAGTAATAAAAATGATCCAGTCTGAACAACAGAGTTAAAAATAGAAGGAAAACATAAACAAAGCTGCAGGGACCAATAGGATTGTGCCAAAAGATCTGTTATTTCTACCATCAAAGTCCCAGAAGGAGAAGAGAAAGAGACTAAGGCTGCAAATGTATTAAAATGACACCTTTTATAAGGGGATAACAATTCAAATGACAGAGGATTTATTTGTAGAAAACACAGAGGCTAGAAAAAGTGGTACAAGATCTTTCAAGTGCAGAAAACGATCTAAACATACCAATTGAAATACAGAGACTAGAATAGTGGATTCAAAAAATTACCCAATTATATGGTGTCTGTAAGAAACTCGCTCAAATATAATGATATAAGTAGGTTGAAAATAAACATGAATGTTGATAACACCTTTATTTGTAGTAGTCAAAAAATTGAAACAACTAAAATATCCTTCAATAAATGAATGGTTACACAACCTGTGATACATAACTACTCCACAATAAAAACGAGAAAACTACTGAAAGGTGCAACAACAACTTATATGGACCTCAAGGGCATTATGCTCATTGAAAAAATCCAGTATTAAAATTCCGTTTCATACTGTGTGGCTCCATGTACATAACATTCCTGATATAACAGTTATAAATATGGACAACAGACTATTGGTTTCCAGGAATTGGGGATTGTTGGGGGGGAAAGCGTGACTGTGATTATAAAGGGTAGCACAGGGAAGTTTGTGTAGATGGTATAGTTCTGTATCTTAATTGTATCATGATCTGTACCTTGACTGGGGTGGTAGTTGCAAATCTACACTTCTGATAAATTGGCAACAAATATATTGTATCAGTTTCCTGATTTTGAGGTAGTAATCCTTGGCTGAAATTGGATGGTTACTTAGAACTTCTCTACTACCATTGTAGCTTCCTTGAATCTATAATTATTTCAACATAAAACATTTTTAAAGTGTATACAGGCCTCCATTTTTGACAAAGTATTTAAAAAGATATTCTGAACAACCCCCGTTATGAAAACAACTAAAGTGCTGAGTAAATAACTCAAGTCTTTTAAAATACCTAACTGCTTGGCATTGAAATATGGAATTTACTGGAGCCATGTATGAAATGATAGTGGGAATCCTGGGAGGTGAGAGAGTATCAAAGTCAGCTTTAATCCTTGGGTTTCTGGAAAATCTTAGAAGTGTGCTTCTATTGTGATGGGTACATGAAGTACAAAGTACAGGAGATGAAGCCTACAGCCTTCCCAAGGAGGGAAGTCTAATGGGAGATTAGTAGCAGGTATAACAGAAGATCATCTGCTTGGGAACTTGCTACAGTATCAGATGGATGAGATGACAAAGGAATTCACTTGTCATGGCCTTTGTACTGGATAGAGGAAAAAACCAGCGCCCTGAAAAATTATAATACTTTTAAGTCATATATTTTATGATACACTGGTATCAAGAGTATATAAATAACTCTTATAACTCAAAAATAAAAAGACAGATATCCTAATTTTAAAATGGACAGAAGATTTCAATAGACATTTCTCCAAAGAACATATATGAATGACCAATAAGCATAATAAAAGAAGCCAGATCTTATTAGGCATTATGGAAATACAAATCAAAACCACAGTGAGATACCACTTCACATCCACTAGGATGGCTGGAATCTAAAAGACAGATAACAACAAGCATTGGTGAGGATGTGGAGAAATTGAAACCATCATACATTGCCAGGATTGTAACATGGTGCAAGCACTTTGGAAAGGTTTAGCAGTTGTTCAAAAATGTAAACATGGAGTCATCATTTGACCCAGCAATTCCACTTCTTGGTATACACCCAAGAAAAATGAAAACATATGTCCACACAAAAACCTGTACAAAAATGTTTATAGCAGCACTATTCACAATATCCCAAAGGTAGAAACAACCTACATGTCCATCAGTGGAAGAGTAGATAAACAAAATGTGGCATATTCATACAATGGAATATTATTTGGCCCTAAAAAGAATGAAGTTATACATGCTGCAACATAGATGAAGCTTGAAAACATTATGCTATGTAAAAAAAGCTATTAACAGAAGACTACATATTATATGATACTATTTATATGAAAGGCTCAGAATAGGCAAACTTACAGAGATAGGAAGTGGACTAGTGATTGCCTGGGGCTGGGGATGTGAGGCTGGAAGGAAATGAAGAAGGAATACTAATGGATACAGGGCTTCTTATTGGGAAGATAGAAATATTCTAAAATTGATTGTGGTGATGGTTGCACAATCGTGTGGACACAGTAAAAACAATGAATTGTATGTATAAATGGGTGATTTTATGGTATTTGAATTGTATCTCAATAAAGCTGTTTTTTTAAAAGCAAGTTGAAGGATAAGATGCCATTTGTGCTAACTGATGGGTGATTGAGAGTATTAGTTTAGAAACCTTTTGTCAACAGAGCTGACGTTTATATTTACTGAATCCATTACTAATTTAATCAAATAAAATTCACCCTCACTGACAGCCTCATTCTGTGAGCGAGTCTGCCTTTCCCCAAGATAGCAGAGCACACAGGGACATTGGTGTTGGCCTAACTCCCCACTTCCCCCCATTGCACAGATGGGGAAACTGAGACTCAGGGAAGAGATAGCACATGCTACTTAGTAAGTTAGCAGGAGAGCAGGGGCTGGAATGTGAATCTCCTCACCCCTGTCCCAGACTCTTACCACTGTACAACTTGTCATCCACATTCTTATTTCCTTCTCCTTTCCCTTCCTTTCCTTTCCCTCCTCTCCAAAGCAGACCCTATTTTCTCACATATTTGCTTCAGCGTTCTTTTTTTTAAAAAAATTCTTCCTTTTCTCTCTCCCTCACTTCCTCTCGCCCTTCCTTCCCTTTTCCTTCCTTTTTTTTAAAAAAAAAAAAACAGGGCTACTATTTTCCCAAAGAGTGATTTAAAGCTGGTTCTCTATAGTCGACTGTAATCAGGGTCATACTTTCCCTTCAGTCCAACATCATTCCTCAAAGTACTGGACACAGCCCCTGGGGCTTGTGTATGGGCATGCCAGGCTGTGAAGAGTGCGCATCTGATGGCAGAGGGGGAGGGAAAGGTTGTCCCACAGGAGTGGAGGTGGAAGTGGGTTGGGCAATTGCCATTCCGTGAAGGTCTGAGGCCCTAGCTGTGGTTTCTTAATCTTCTCCTTTCCTCCTCTCCTCAGTACCACTAAGTATCTTTATATTTGAGATTGGCAGTATGTATTTAAATAATTCTGTCTGGAACTTGTACCAAAAACTGCTGTTTTTCCCCCTTATTAGTCTATCTTGTATCTGCAGCCTCTGTTTCTGATTATTTAGAAGGTGACTCATGTCTAGCTGCTGGAATGAAGAAGAGAAGGGGCCTTCTAGAGCAAGCCATGTGAGTAGGGGGAGTGGATAAATTCATCCATGAGAACCTGAGTCGTGTCTAGCCACCATGTTGATAGTCCCAGGGAGGCAACTGGGGCCCTAGGGAGGGGTCTAGGGAAGATATTGTCCCAACAGTAGCATTTTGCACAGCTTGTCGGGGAGGGTGGCCCTTCAGGGAACCAGGTCTGGGCTGGTCGTCCAGTTCTGACTTTCCTGCTGACTCTCTGCTTTTCTGAGATCCTCACTTTTCCTTTCACAGTATCTCCAGAACACTAACAAATCAAATTCCTGTATTTCAAACAAAATCATAGCAGCAAATAACTCCAGGAGTTCTCTCCTATAGACAAAGTGATTACTCCTCCTTTCTATCTTTCCCCAATGTTTCTATACAGCTGGTCTATTTCTATAGTCTTGGTAGATAGCCTAGAGATTGTGTCTTCTCTTCCCTCCTCCTATCTCTTTTCACTTTTTTTCTTCCAACACTTTCACCTGGAGGATGACCAGAGTGAAGGCTATGGCTGCAGTAGGTCCAGGATGGATGGGAGTGGAATCTTCCAGGGACCTTGCCTTAGTCAAGGGCCAGGGCTGTGCCTGCCTCTCCCCACCTTTACCAACTTTCTTGGGCACCAGTCAGAGTCCAGCACGTTGACATCACTGGGCACAACTGTCCTTAGTCTCCTCTCTGATGCAAAGAACATATAAGGATTCTAATCTCTACCTTCTGGGGACTAAGGTCTCAGGCCGAGTGGGGGGCCCTGGCTGGCCAGCTCATGGCTGTTTCAGTGGGTGAGGCACTTGGCATCTGGAATAACCTATGGCAGTGGGAGTACAGCCTTGAGAAGGCATGGGTCTCATTTTGCTGGCTTGGCACCCATGTGCCTTTTCATACCCAGCAGCCTGGGAAGAAGCCGGGGAAATCCCTAAGGAAACTACAAGAACTTCAGCAAGGTTACATGGTCAACCTACAAAAATGAAGTGTTATTACATACAACTACAAGTAAAAAATGGGGAATCAAAAGTTTAAAATATCATTTTAATAGCTCCAAACACATAATATGTATGTATAAATCTAAAAAATCATGTGTAGGATCTATATGCTGAAAATAACAAAATGCTGATTAAATAAATCAAATACGACCTAAATAATTAACTAATTGATAGAGACACATATCATGTTAGTGGACTGGTAGACCCAACCTAGTGAAGATGTCAATTCTCACTCAATTGATCTATATATTCAAAGAGATATCCATCAAAATTGCAGCAGGATTTTTGTAAATATAAATAGGCTGATTCCAAAAGTTCATGGAAGGGAAAAGGAACTAGAATACCTAAAACAATCATAATATGCTGTTAAACACAGATGCAAAAGTCCCCAGCAAAATACTAGCAAACTGAATTCAACAGCATATTAACAGAATTATGCACCATGATCAAGTGGAATTTATCCTGGGGATGCAAAAGCTCCTTAATAATATTCCTGGCAATGACTTTATGACTGTGACTCCAAAAGCTCAGGCAACAAACGCAAAAATAAACACAGGGGAGTTCAATCAAACTGAAAAAGTTTCTGCACAGCAAAGGAAACAATCAATGAGATGGAAAGGGAACCTATGGAATTGGAGGAAATATTTGCAAACCACATGTCTGATAGAGAGCTAATATCCAAAATATACAAGGAACTCATATAATTCAACAGTAAAAAGAAAACAAAATAGGCAAAATATCTGAATGGACATTTCTCTGAAGAAGGCCAAGAGGTATATAAAAAAGTGATCAAAATCACTAATCATCAGGGAAATGAAAATCAAAACTACAATGAGATATCATCTTACCTCTTAGAATGGCTAATATCAAAAAGTCAAATGATAAGCATTGGTAAGGATGGGGACGAAAGAACACCCTTGTACAGTAAACTATCGCAAGAACAAAAAACCAAACACCGCATATTCTCACTCATAGGTGGGAATTGAACAATGAGAACACATGGACACAGGAAGGGGAACATCACACTCTGGGGACTGGGGTGGGGTGGGGGGAGGGGGGAGGGATAGCATTGGGAGATATACCTAATGCTAGATGACGAGTTAGTGGGTGCAGCACACCAGCATGGCACATGTATACATATGTAACTAACCTGCACAATGTGCACATGTACCCTAAAACTTAAAGTATAATAAAAAAAAAAGAACACCCTTGTATACTGGTTGCTGGGAGTGTCAACTGGCACTGACATTATGGAAAACAGTATGGAAGTTTTTCAGAAAACAAAAAATAACGCCCATGATCCACCAATCCCAGCTCTGGGTAAATATCCAAAGAAATTAAAATTGGGATCTCAGAGAGACATCTGCACTCCCATGTTCCTTGCAGCATTATTCACAGTAGCAAAGGTATGGAAACAACCTATGTGTCCATCAGTGGAAGAATGAATAAAGAAACTGTTATTATTCAGACATAAAAAACATGAAATCCTGTCATGTGCAGCAACATGGATGAAACTGGAGGACATTATACTAAGTAAAATAAATCAGGCACAAAAGAACAAATATTGCATGATCTCATTTACATGGGGAATCTAAATAAATCAACCTCATAGAAAGAGAAAGTAGAAAGGTGGTTGTCAAGGGCTGGAAGTTGGTGGAAATGGAGGAATCCTGGTCAATGTGTACAAAATTTCAGTCATAAGATGAGTAAGTCCTGGAGATCTGATATACAACATGGTTACTATAGTTAATAATAATGTATTATATATACTTGAAATTTGCTAAGAGACTAGATCTTAAGTGTATTCACCACATGTAAAAAGTAACTATATAGGCATTTTTATTTGTCAAAAAGTTATAAAAAGCATAATAAATTTGGAAGTTTAGTAGAATTATACCACCTGATTTTAAGATAAGCCTGTAGTAATCAAGACCTTGTGGTGTCAGTCAAGGCATGGACACAGATCAATGAAACTGAGTAGAGAGCCCAGAAGTACACCCACATAAGTATGGCCTGTAGAGTTTTACCAAGACCTAAAGTAATTCAATTGACAAATGTTGGTCTTTTCAATAAATGATATTGGAACAATTAGATATCCAGGTGTAAAAAATGTATCATACACCTAAATGTTAAATGAAAAAGAACAACATTTTTAAAGGAAGCATTGCAGAAAATCTCATGACCTGGACTAGGCAAAGAGGTCTTCAACATGACAACAAAAGTAGGATTCATAGAGGAAGCAAATAAATTAGAATTTCTCAAAATTAAAAACTTTCGCTCTTAGAAAGACAATAAAAAGTCAAAAAGCCAGCAACGGACAAGAAGTAAATATTTGCAAATCGTATATCCAACAAAGGATTTGTGTCTAGAATACATAATGAGCTCTCAAAATTTAACAATTAAAAAACACATGACACAGTTTTTTTTTGTTGCTGTTTGTTGTTTTTGAGACACAGTCTCACTCTTTTTTTTTTTTTTGAGACAGAGTCTTGCTCTGTCACCCAGGCTGGAGTGGCACAGTCTCGGCTCACTGCAACCTCCGCCTCCCGGGTTCAAGCGATTCTCCTGCCTCAGCCTCCTGAGTATAGGCGCGTGACACCATGCCTGACTACTTTTTGCATTTTTTAGTAGAGACGGGGTTTCACCATATTGGTCAGGCTGGTCTCGAATTCCTGACCTCATGATCCACCCGCCTCAGCATCCCAAAGTGCTGGGATTACAGGCGTGAGCCACCATACCCGGTCTAACCCAGTTTTGATAAGGGGCAAAATACCTCAATAAGTACTTCACCAAAGTGAGCATATAATAGCAAATAAGCACATAAAAATTGTTTTACATCATTAACCATCAGAAAAATGTCAATTGAAATCAAAATGAGATAACACTACACACATTGGAAAACGATTAAAATTAAAAATTGACATTACTAAGTGCTAGTAAGGATAAAGAACAACTTGAAACTCATACATTACTGTGGGAATGTAAAATGTCATAGCCATTGCAGAAGATGGTTTGGTAATTTACCAAAAACATACACTTACATGACTCAGCAATGCCAATCCTGGGAGAAATAACAACGTTTGTTCACAAAAAAGCCTACACCTGAATTTTTATAAAAGTTCTATTCATATTTGCCCAAAATCTGCAAACAACCCAAATATCCTTCCATGGGCATTGGCTAAACAAACTGTGCTGCATCTGAACAATTGTATACTATTTAGCAAAAAAAAGAAAAAAAAAGAAAGAAAAAGAAAGAAAGATACACACAACTTGGATTAAACTCAAAGGCATTTTTGCTGACAAGTGGATTCATAATAAAATAGCAAGAAGATCCTCTTGATTATTGCAGTCCTCATTTCTTTTTTTTTAAATTTTTTGTGTTTTTTTATTATACTTTAAGTTCTAGGGTACATGTGCACAACGTGCAGGTTTGTTACGTATGTATACATGCACCATGTTGGTGTGCTGCACCCATTAACTGGTCATTTACATTAGGTATATCTCCTAATGCTATCCCTCCCCCCTCCCCCCACCCCACAACAGTCCCCAGTGTATGCTGTTCCCCTTCCTGTGTCCAAGTGTTCTCATTGTTCAATTCCCACCTATGAGTGAGAACATGCGGTGTTTGGTTTTTTGTCCTTGCAATAGTTTGCTGAGAATGATGGTTTCCAGCTTCATCCATGTGCCTACAAAGGACATGAACTCATCATTTTTTATGGCTGCATAGTATTCCATGGTGTATATGTGCCACATTTTCTTAATCCAGTCTAACACTGATGGACATTTCGGTTGGTTCCAAGTCTTTGCTATTGTGAATAGTGCCACAATAAACATGTGAGTGCATGTGTCTTTATAGCAGCATGATTTATAATCCTTTGGGTATATACCCAGTAATGGGATGGCTGGGTCAAGTAATATTTCTAGTTCTAGATCCTTGAGGAATTGCCACACTGTCTTCCACAATGGTTGAACTAGTTTACAGTCCCACCAACAGTGTAAAAGTGTTCCCATTTCTCCAAATCCTGTCCAGCACCTGTTGTTTCCTGACTTTTTAATGATCACCATTCTAAAAGGTGTGAGATGGTATCTCATTGTGGTTTTGATTTGCATTTCTCTGATGGCCAGGGATGATGAGCATTTTTTCATGTGTCTCTTGGCTGCATAAATGTCTTCTTTTGAGAAGTATCTGTCCATATCCTTCGACCACTTTTTGATGGGGTTGTTTGTTTTTTTCGTGTAAATTTGTTTGAGTTCTTTGTAGATTCTGGATATTAGCCCTTTCTCAGATGAGTAGATTGCAAAAATTTTCTCCCATCCTGTAGGTTGCCTGTTCACTCTGATGGTAGTTTCTTTTGCTGTGCAGAAGCTCTTTAGTTTAATTAGATCCCATTTGTCAATTTTGGCTTTTGTTGCCATTGCTTTTGGTGTTTTAGACATGAAGTCCTTGCCCATGCCTATGTCCTGAATGGTATTGCCTAGGTTTTCTTCTAGGGTTTTTATGGTTTTAGGTCTAACATTTAAGTCTTTAATCCATCTTGAATTAATTTTTGTCTAAAGTGTAAGGAAGGGATCCAGTTTCAGCTTTCTACTTATGGCTAGCCAGTTTTCCCAGCACCATTTATTAAATAGGGAATCCTTTCCCCATTTCTTGTTTTTGTCAGGTTTGTCAAAGATCAGATGGTTGTAGATGTGTGGTTTTATTTCTGAGGGCTCTCTTCTGTTCCATTGGTCTATATCTCTGTTTTGGTACCAGTACCATGCTGTTTTGGTTACTGTAGCCTTGTAGTATAGTTTGAAGTCAGGTAGTGTGATGCCTCCAGCTTTGTTCTTTTGGCTTAGGATTGTCTTGGCAATGCAGGTTCTTTTTTGGTTCCATATGAACTTTAAAGTAGTTGTTTCCAATTCTGTGAAGAAAGTCATTGGTAGCTTGATGCGGATGGCATTGGATCTATAAATTACCTTGGGCACTATGACCATTTTCACTATATTGATTCTTCCTACCCATGAGCATGGAATGTTCTTCCATTTGTTTGTGTCCTCTTTTAATTCGTTGAGGAGTGGTTTGTAGTTCTCCTTCAAGAGGTCCTTTACATCCCTTGTAAGTTGGATTCTTAGGTATTTTATTCTCTTTGAAGCAATTCTGAATGGGAGTTCACTCATGATTTGGCTGTTTGTCTCTTACTGGTGTATAAGAATGCTTGTGATTTTTGCACATTGATTTTGTATCCTGAGACTTTGCTGAAATTGCTTATCAGCTTAAGGAGATTTTGGGCTGAGACGATGGGGTTTTCTAAATATACAATCATGTCGTCCCGAAACAGGGACAATTTGACTTCCTCTTTTCCTAATTGAATATCCTTTATTTCTTTCTCCTGCCTGATTGCCCTGGCCAGAACTTCCAACACTATGTTGAATAGGAGTGGTGAGAGAGGGCATCCCTGTCTTGTGCTGGTTTTCAAAGGGAATGCTTCCAGTTTTTGCCCATTCAGTATGATATTGGCTGTGGGCTTGTCGTAAATAACTCTTATTATTTTGAGTTATGTCCAATCAATACCTAATTTATTGAGAGTTTTTAGCATGAAGGGCTGTTGAATTTTGTCAAAGGCCTTTTCTACATCTATTGGGATAATCATGTGGTTTTTGTCTTTGGTTCTGTTTATATGATGGATTACGTTTATTGATTTGTGTATGTTGAACCAGTCTTGCATCCCTGGGATGAAGCACACTTGATGATGGTGGATAAGCTTTTTGAGGTGCTGCTGGATTCGGTTTGCCAGTATTTTATTGAGAATTGTTGCATCAATATTCATCAGGGATATTGGTCTAAAATTCTCTTTTTTTATTGTGTCTCTGCCAGGCTTTGGTATCAGGATGATGCTGGCCTCATAAAATGAGTTAGGGAGGATTCCCTCTTTTTCTATTGATTGGAATAGTTTCAGAAGAAATGGTACCAGGTCCTCCTTGTACCTCTGGTAGAATTTGGCTGTGAATCCGTCTGGTCCTGGACTTTTTTTCGTTGGTAAGCTATTAATTATTGCCTCAATTTCAGCTCCTGTTATTGGTCTATTCAGGGATTCAACTTTTTCCTGGTTTAGTCTTGGGAGGGTGTATGTGTCCAGAAATTTATCCATTTCTTCTAGATTTTCTAGTTTGTTTGCATAGAGGTGTTTATAGTATTCTCTGATGGTAGTTTGTATTTCCATGGGGTCGGTGGTGATATCCCCTTTATCATTTTTATTGCGTCCATTTTATTCTTCTCCCTTTTCTTTTTTATTAGTCTTCCTAGCCGTATATCAATTTTATTGATCTTTTCAAAAAACCAGCTCCTGGATTCATTGATTTTTTGAAGGGTTTTTTGTTTCTCTATCTCCTTCAGTTCTGCTCTGATCTTAGTTATTTCTTGCCTTCTGCTAGCTTTTGAATGTGTTTGCTCTTACTTCTCTATTTCTTTTAATTGTGATGTTAGGGTGTCAATTTTAGATCTTTCCTGCTTTCTCTTGTGGGCATTTAGTGCTATAAATTTCTCTCTACACACTGCTTTAAATGTGTCCCAGAGATTCTGGTATGTTGTGTCTTTGTTCTCATTGGTTTCAAAGAACATCTTTCTTTCTGCCTTCATTTCGTTATGTACCCAGTAGTCATTCAGGAGCAGGTTGTTCAGTTTCCATGTAGTTGTGTGGTTTTTGAGTGAGTTTCTTAATCCTGAGTTCTAGTTTGATTGCACTGTGGTCTGAGAGACAGTTTGTTATCATTTCTGTTCTTTTGCATTTGCTGAGGTGTGCTTTACTTCCAACTATGTGGTCAATTTTGGAACAAGTGTGATGTGGTGCTGAGAAGAATGTATATTCTGTTGATTTGGGGTGGAGTGTTCTGTACATGTCTTTTAGGTCCGCTTGGTGCAGAGCTGAGTTCAATTCCTGGATATCCTTGTTAACTTTCTGTCTCATTGATCTGTCTAATGTTGACAGTGGGGTGTTAAAGTCTTCCATTATTATTGTGTGGAAGTCTAAGTCTCTTTGTAGGTCTCTAAGGGCTTGCTTTATGAATCTGGGTGCTCCTGTATTGGGTGCATATATATTTAGGATAGTTAGCTCTTCTTATTGACTGGATCCCTTTACCATTATGCAATAGCCTTCTTTGTCTCTTTTGATCTTTGTTGGTTTAAAGTCCGTTTTGTCAGAGACTAGGATTGCAACCCCTACCTTTTTTTGTTTTCCATTTGTTTGGTAGATCTTCCTCCATCCCTTTATTTCGAGCCTATGTGTGTCTCTACATGTGAGATGGGTCTCCTGAATACAGCACACAGATGGGTCCTGACTCTTTATCCAATTTGCCAGTCTGTGTCTTTTCACTGGAGCATTTACCCCATTTACATTTAAGGTTAATATTGTTATGTGTGAATCTCATCCTGTCATTATGATGCTACCTGGTTATTTTGCTCGTTAGTTGATGCAGTTTCTTCCCAGCATCTGGCTGGGGAGGAGCCCCCGTGGGAAGGTGTGTGTCTTCTCCCACAGGCCACTACAATCGCAGGCACTGCAGCTCCCCAGGGAGCACCTGGCCTGGGACCCGCAGCCATTCTCTGCAAGGGGTACAGCTGGGCGAATACTCAGATGTGACAGAAACAGAGCATCCCCCACCCATCACTTCATCAAAGAGCCAGGAGCCAAGAGGAGAACCCTCCTGAGTAAGGATTGAGGGTCCACTCACCCCACATAGAGGGACCACAGAATCCAGTTCAGCCCCTCCTGTCAGCCCTGGAAGACCCTGACAATGTTGTCGCCCCGACCATATCCCTCCCTCCGCTGCCACCTCAGGGGACTCGGAGTCAGTGCTTTGGTCTGAGGGGAGCAGACACCATCCACCCAGGATGGGATCCAGGCTCTGCCAGGCATCAAGGTCAGGACCTTGAGGATGACTGAGACTGCCCACCCCCTCGACCTCGACCCCCCACCCCCACCCCCATTTCCACCCCCACTCATAGCAGAATCCGCTATGACACCAGCAGTCAACCCAAGGAAGCCCCAGGCTTGGTGGCCGGATGTGACGCCTAGGGGGTCAGAGAAGCGAGGGTCTCGGTCTGAGGGGCGGCTTGAGATTGGCAGAGGGAAGTGGACCCAGGCTCTGTGAGAAGACAAGGTGAGAGGCTGAGGGAGGACTGAGGACGCCTCCACCCCAGATAGAGGACCCCAAATAATTCAGCGTCACCCCTGCTGCCAGCCCTGGACCACCTAGGGGAGTACTTCTCAGTCTGGGCCACCCCCCCGGCGCCCTGCCAACCCCCGCCGCTTATGCCACAGGGGACTCTGGAGTCAGAGCTTGGTGTGACCAAGGCAGGGGTGGTTAGGAGAGGGCAGGGCCCAGGTTCTGCCAGGTTTCAAGGTGAGGACCCTGAGAAACGACTGAGGGCCTCCCTCACCCCCAAGCCCACCGTCACCGCCATGACCTACAGCCTCAGGATCCCCATCCCCACCCCCATCTTCACCCTCATCCTCGCCCCCACCCCTCCTCCATTCCCATTCCCATCCCCACCCCCACCCCGACAGAATCAGGTTTTGCCCCTGCTGTCAACGCAGGGAAGCCCCGGGTGCCCGGATGTGACGCCACTGATTTGCGCCTCAGGGATCAGAGGGAAGCGAGGGCCTGGTTTTGAGGGGTGGCTTAAGATCGGCGGAGGAAAGCAGGCCCAGGCTGTGTGTGAAGGAAAGGTGAGGCGTTGAGGGAGGACTAGGGACACCCCGTTGCAACCCAAGATAGAGGACCCTAAAAAATCCAGCACCACCGCTGCTGCCAATCCAGGACCACCCGGGGGCGGACTTCTCAGGCTGGGCCGCCCCCAACTCTCTGCCACTTAAGCCTCAGGGGACTCTGGAGTCAGAGGTTGGTGTGATCAGGGCAGGGCTGCCTAGGAGAGGGCAGCAGCCAGGCTCTGCCAGCCATCACGTTCAGGACCCTCAGAGAGGGTTGAGGGCTCCACAGAGCGGGGCTCTGTCCTTGCTGTCAGCCCTGGGAATTTCCGGGCATGGTGGCCAGGCATGTGGATCCCGGCATGGGCATCCAGGGCTGACGGAGGGAAGGGGCTTCATATCATGAGCACGGATTGCAGGGAGCAGAGGGAGGGCCCAGGCCCTGCTGGGAGACAAGGGAGGCCTGAGAGAGGCCTGAGGGCACCCAGGACCCCAGGACAGGGGGCCCACCCACCCCCTGTTTGAGACTGAGGTGCCTCCTCATTTGGCCTTGGGAATCTGAGGGATGAAGACTCAGGTCAGCAGGCTGGGGTGGGGCCCAAGCCTGCCGGGAGTCAAGGGCAGGAAGAAGAGGGAGGACTGACGGGAACTTGGAGTCCAGATCAGTGGGGACCTCGACCCTGGGAGGTCCCAGGCACAGTGGCCACATGTGGCCTGGACTCGCTGTGCCTTTGGGGTGTCAGGGAGGAGAGGACTGTGGTCTGGGGAGTGGGGCCTCAGGTCAGCAGAGAGAGGAGTCCCAGAGCTCTGAAGGTTGACTCAGAAGACCTTTCTTCCCAGACTTAGGAAACCTGCCCCTACTGTCAGTCCTGGGAGGCCTGGGCAGGACTGTGGGGAAGGGATGCTG
Source organism: Pan troglodytes (assembly GCF_028858775.2). Taxonomy (NCBI): domain Eukaryota; kingdom Metazoa; phylum Chordata; class Mammalia; order Primates; family Hominidae; genus Pan; species Pan troglodytes. Next base: position 150,165,516 of record NC_072421.2, read on the forward strand.
TCCCACCACTTTCTCCCTGAGGGTATCAGGGACATGGTGGCCTTGGCATACAGTTCAGCAGGAGGGAAAGAGCCGGGCCCTGTCGGGACTCAATCTGAACACCTGGAAGACACCCAGACAGCGGAGGCCCCCCTGAAACTTGCACCTTCTGTCAGCTTTGGGAATCCCACGCAGGGGTGACCGTGTGGTGCCCCCTCACCTCTACCTCCCGGGTCTCAGTGAGGTGGGGGCCTTGGTCTGAGGGGCGTCCTCCGCTCAGCAGAGGTAGCCACACCTGGTCAGCACCGGATAGAGTCCAGGGTCTTCCAGGAGTGAAGGGGAGGAAGTTTGGTAAGGACTGAAGGTAAGAAGTTACCTCCACATCATAAAGAAGAAGGGAACTTGCAGAGCCGCCCAGCTTCCCCTGTTCTCAGCCCTGGGAGGCCACAGGCAGGGATGGCATGTGGCATGCTCTCATTTCTGCCATGTGGTTGGAGGTGGGAGGTCTCAGGGAGGTGAGGACCTTGGTCCGAGTGACACTGACAGGCCAGTAGAGGGAGCCACACCTGGTCAGCAGAGGGAGGAGTCCCAGCATCTGCAGGACCCACGGTGTGCACCTTTCATGAGGACTGGAGGTACCCCCAGCCCAGAAAGAAGAGACCCCGCAGAGTCTGCTGTCCTTGTTCTTAGCTCTGGGGGGACCTGATCCAGGGTGGCCCTAAGTGGCAATCTCACTTGTGCCATGGGCAGGAAGTTGGAGAACCCTCAGGGAGATGTGGTCTTGGTGTAAAGGGGAGATGTCTGCTCATCTCAGGGGGCTGAGGGTTGAGGAACGGCAGGTCCCGGCAGGAGTAAAGATGAATAACCCACAGGAGAACTTTGGAACTTCCACCCCAGAACAGAAGGGGGCAGCCCCTGGTGTCAGCCCTGGACACCCCATGGAGGGGTGACGGGATGTGAGTCCTCCTCATGTCGGCTTTGGGATCTCAGGGAGGTGAGGACCTAGTTCTCAGTGGGTTACTCAGGCCAACACAGGGACCCCCATCTGATTAACAGACAGAGTGGGCCCAGGATCTGCTAAGACCCCAGGTGAGGAACCTGAGGGAGGATTAAGGGTACCACTGGACCAGAAGGCAGATGGAGGCCCCACAGAAATCTGCCTTGCCCCTGCTGTTTCCGCAGAGAGCATGGCCAGGGCTGTCAGTTGAGGCCTCCTCTCTTATACCAGGATCAGTGGTGTCAGGGAGGGGGAGGCCTTGGTTGGAGGGGCTGCATTTAGGTCAGAGGGAGGGTCCCAGGCTCAGCCAGGAGTCAAGGTGAGGACTAAGTGGACCCCACACGGCGAATGCACATGACCCAGCCCTGCCCTGCCTTTTCTGTCAGGCATGGGAAACTGCAGGGAACAGTGGGTGGATGGAATCCCCTCACTTCCTTTACTGGTGTCTCTTGGAGATAGGGATTTGATTTAAGGTGGTGGCCTCAGGTAAACAGGGAGAGTCCCAGGATCTGCAGGCATCAAGATGTGGACCAAGCAGGTTCCTCATCTCAGGACACATGGACCCAGCTGAATATGGCCATCTCTTACTGTCCTTGCCTGGAAGCCCTGAGCAGGTGTGGCCAGATGTGGGTCCCCTCATGTCCTTCTGTTCCATATCAGGGATATGAGCTCTTGATCTGAGAGTTTCTCAGGCCAGCAAAGGGGCAGGATTCAGGCCCTGCTAGGAGAAACGTGAAGGTCCTGAGTGAGCATAGAAGGGGCCATTTATGCAAAAGAGTGAGGGAACTGACAGAGTCCAGCCCACCCTCCTGACAGCACTTGGGGGACTGAGGCTGTGCTTGCAGCCTGCACCCTGAGGGCCCCTTGATTCCTCTTCCAGGAGCTCCAGGAACTTGGAGGTGAGGCTTTAGTCTGAGTCAGTGTCCTCAAGCCACAGAGCAGAGGAGACCCAGGCAGTGCCAGCAGTCAAGGTGAGGTGTTCACCCTGAATGTATACCAAGAGTCCCAC